>NC_044402.1:61777652-62095345 GCF_006542625.1 Nomascus leucogenys | reverse complement strand
GTAGAAATGCTAAGTATAAAAAGAAAAATGGCCCGGTGCTGTGGCTCACGCCTGTAATCCCTGCACTTTGGGAGGCTGAGGTGGGTGGATCACCTAAGGTCAGGAGTTCAAGACCATCCTGGCCAACATGGTGAAACCCTGTCTCTATTAAAAATACAAAAAGACAGGAGTGGTGGCACATGCCTGTAGTTTCAGCTACTAGGGAGGCTGAGGCAAGAGAATAGCTTGAACCTGGGAAGCAGAGGTTGCAGTGAGCCGAGATGGTGCTACTGCACTCCAGCCTGGGCGACAAGAGTGAAACTCTGTCTCAAAACAAACAAACAGAAAAACGTGTAGCTAAAATGATATTCAAAGCTTGAAAAAGGACACATGATAACGGAATTACTGATGGGTTTTACATATGTACAGGAGAAAACTCAGGCAAAAACCAAATGTGAATACCATCAACTTGAAGCACTAGGGCTTATTTTCAACTTGGGCATATCTGATCTGGATAGCTTTTTGTAAACTTGATTTAATTTAAGGAAACACTGCCTCTTTGTCTATTACCTCTCTATGTACTCTAAACTGTGAGTTAAAAAATATAGTTTCCCTATTCTGTGTATTTCTTAAATTTCTGTATTCAGTGCTTAGTCACTGTTCAGTCTTCTGTTCTCACCAAGATATCAGAGGAAAATCTATACCTTCTATTACAATGTGTTCAGAACCCCCCACATCCACTCAAATTATAGCACACAGCTATAATTTGCACAGTGTTTTTCTTCTCCTCTTTACCAGGAAATCATCTGTTTGAGATGATAAATAATGAAATTATAGCTGTATTTCTAGGGCTTAAGAAACATTTAAGGCAAATGCTTAAGTTCTCTAAGAATCATATGAAATATTTTTCTCTTTAATATTGCCATGTATAATAATAAACTCTGCAAGAGTTCTCTTAAAGACATGGCTGTATTATCTATCAATTATGGAAAAGTAAGCAGTTCACTCAGAGAAACCTCACAGCTTGCTGTGGTTTTGTCCCTTGAACACAGAAATGTGCATAGTGCTGGGGCCAGGAGTCACTCCTGTGCACTTCCCCTGGCTCCAGTCCTGAACTCTCCATCTTGGAGGCTAATTAAACTGCCTTCATTCTAGAATAGGACAGAAAAAAAAGCAAAAAAAGGAGTTGTAAGCATTTCTTGGCATGTCAAGCATAAAAGTAATGCTAGGAGCATCTACCATTCTAGTCAGAATATTTGTACCTTGGCTTATGAAACATACATAGGAGAACAAGACACAGATATCCCACAGCTGCCAACACCTCTGATAATCAAATATGCCTGCACACGCCCACACTCCTGCACACCACCACATGTGGCCAGGGAGACACCATCAGGGCCTGAGGCTGATGGAGAATTCATTTTGTCCCCTGAACACTAATTTTAAGATTCATGTTTCTATCTCTCCTTTTCCTCCCGCCTCTACCTTCTTCTTTACTACTCCTTGAAGAACTAAAACCAAAATGAAACACTGAAAACCTATACAGGAGTGCCTGAACGTTTGTTTTATCCAGGGCTTAATTCTCCAGAAGAGTCAGAAATAGGTTTGTGTTGTAGAATGAAAGTGGGTAGGCTTTCCCGGAAAAATGTACACAAACTGCTTACCACCGGAGGGGAGCTTTCCTCCCCATTTTAGCTTTAAAGGCTATATAGTGTTACCCCTTCAAAATAGGGAGAAGAGAAGGGTTGATTCTGATTTTTCTTTCATTTTTAAGCTATAACATTTGCCTTTGAGATCATCAAATGTGATTTTCAACACTGCAGTGATATAAAAGAAATAAGTGGGCCTGAACTCAGATAGATAATTCAAAACCTAAATGCAGATCTCACCAGTCACACTCCTCTTAGCTTTTAAAAAACAACTGAAATTTGACAAGTTATCCAATCAGAGAGGGTGATGTGCCACAAAACATACCAAACACAAGTACCACCCACTTCCTTCCTCCCCTACCTTCAAACAAGAAGCAGGCACTTATTAAATGCTTAATAATAAAATGCTTTCACATGTGTTTTTCACATTTTGTTCATTTTCCACTCTGTATTTTGCTTGCATGAGAGTATTTCTGAAAATATTTTAATTTTGAATATCATACGAAACCTAATAGAAGAATCAATAACAAAGGCTTCTATTTTAGATATTCTAGAAGGCATACTTGTACAAACAACTCTGACATTTTGAAAAATCGATTTTAAAACACACTCAAAATGCATTAAGATACTTGCTTGCCCAGTTGTCTCTACACCCCAAGCGGCCACCTTTCCTCATTTAGGAATACAATTTAGGACAGCAATATGAGTGCATTTACGTGAAAGGAAGACTGTGTTAACCTTTGACTTACCTCACAGAACATATACAGAGACAGCAGTGTGAGTCCAAGGTTATACACCACTAAAATCCCCCGGCAAGAGAATGGCTGTTTATTCCTCATGTATTTTGGTCCCAGCCATACAATTAGTAAATATATGACAGAGCAGATAAATGTGGGTATATAATTGTCCAGAAGAAACCATCCTTTTACTCTAGTATCTGAAAAATTAAAAAAAATTAATGATATATAAAAACATTCACAACTTTTCAAACGTTGAAAAAATTTCTCTCACCATGATGATATAAAAGTCACCTGGTATTCATGTTCCTAATTCCAACAAAGCAATCAGGAGAGGAGGCATGGATTTTCAATACATATCAAACAAGGTGAAGCTCCTTGTTACATGCTCTGAATAACAATGTATTATTCATGATTTTTGCTAAGTAAAATCATAATAAAAATATTCTTTCCAAAGAATTTAAGAAGAAAACAAGGAGAAGGCTACGTTTCCCATTAATTGGATTTATTAACCAGGTTTACCAGATTACACATAGGGTGATGAAACCCAAGAAATGGCAGTCATTGAACTATGAAGTCCTCCATCTCAGCTGTGTGTCAGTCGGCAAGTGTGGCCAGCATATGCAGACTCAGAAAACGTGCTGCTTAGCCAGGTTAGTGAAACTGGCACTAATTAGAAAGGCAGCCTTTGCTATGAGTGTAATGGTCAACAGCAGAGAGGACAATGATTTAAAAACAAAACAAGGGCTGGGTGTGGTGGCTCATGCCTGTAATCCCAGCACTTTGGGATGCCGAGGCGGGTGGATCACCTGAAGTCAGGAGTTCAAGACCAGCCTGGCCAACACGGCAAAACACTGTCTCTACTAAAAATACAAAAATCCGCCAGGCATGGTTGTGCACACCTGTAATCCCAGCTACTTGGGAGGCTGAGGTGGGAGAATCGCTTGAAATTGGGAGGCGGAGGTTGCAGTGAGCTGAGATCGTACCACTGCACCCCAGCCTGGGCAACAGAGTGAGACTCTGTCTCAAAAATGAAAATAAAAACAAAACAAAACATGAAGGTGAAGCAGCAATGATCAGATGCTTAAAGTGCCTATTTAAAGTGCAGTATTTAACAAACTGAGGAATAGTAGCGTGAGAGAGAAGACCTAGGCGGATCCAGAGGAGACACGGTATAGGAAGGGCCTCTCCTGCCCCCATTCCTTTTCTTAGGCAGGGAGGAGGGAGAGGGAAACAGGTCAGCCGCCAGCAGCAAACTGACAACCTCTTCTTGGATGGCGGGAAACTCCTTGGTAGCCAGACCCCCTAAGTGTTATGTGTCCCCTGAAAGATTCAGCTTCATACTCTGCCTGACCCCAGGAAGCTGCCTCTGAAGCATGCTGCCCTTTGAACCCTGCTATGATGATCCCTGAAAACCTGTGGCTCCTCAATCTTAACTACCTGCCAAGGCTCACAACTCCAGAACTTGAGGCACATGCAGCATTCACCTACTGCGTCTTCAGAGAAGCAGCAGTTGGGAGGACAGCCTCTGCCATTTAATTTTTTTTATTATTCATTTGCTTATTTATTCTGAGAAGGGGTCTCACTCTGTCGCCCAAGCTGAAGTGCAGTGGCGTGACCTCGGCTCACTGCAACCTCTGCCTCTAGGGTTCAAGCCATTCTCCTGCCTTAGCCTCCAGAGTAGCTGGGACTATAGGCACACAGCACCACGCCCGGCTAATTTTTGTAATTTTAGTAAAGACCGGGTTTCACCATATTGGTCAGGCTGGTCTCGAACTCCTGACCTCAGGGGACCCACCTGCCTTGGCCTCCCAAAGTACTGGGATTACAGGAGTGAGCCGCCATGCCCGGCTCTGCCCTTTCTTTGACCCCTCCCAGGCTGGACCATCTTGCTACTCTCTCCAGTCGTTTTCACCTTGATTTGACAGAACAAGAACAGGCTCAATAAAGCTTATGTCCATGTGGGGGAACTGACTGTCAGTCTTCCTTTCTTGCACTGTACACACTAAACTTTCCCAGCATTTCTCTCATGGCTGGCTTGCTTTGGCTTCAGAGGGACGTGCCCTCCACACCCTCCCCACTAGTTATGCTATGGTCACGGAGGGTGTTACTGTCAGTCCGGCAGAACTGGTTGTGCTTAGAAGTCATTCAGGGAAATGGCTGGCCCCAGGGACTTTAAGGGGATGCTTAACACCTTTTGTTCTCAGCTTTGGGCCTTGGCTGTCAATTTTAAGAAAACCAGTTCCCACTTAACAACTAACATCAGACTGTTACATATTTTGTATGAACATATATATCACAAACAATAAATACACACAAATCTCCCTCTTTTTTTAACTTAAACCTCTGATTTACACTTTGCTTTATTCATTTTCCCACAAATACTCATCTTTCCAAATTGGCATGTATTCATCCTCCCACACTGCAGAGTGCTTCCCGGGCACCTGACCCGAACTCCAGCCCCAGGTAGAGAATCCTTAGGATCTAGTCAATCTGTGGTGGTCCTAACCCCCTCTCTGGTGGCTGGTTCAGGCAGGGGCATGTGAAGCAATTGTGGCCAGTGAGTTTTGAGGGATGACAGCTGGCAAAGAGCTCTTGGAAACGGCTTCCTTATGCTTAAAACCACACAAATGAAACATTTTTTCTTCTTCCTTTGAATGTGCTGCTTGGAGCTGCTGTAGCCATCCTACAACTGTGTGAAGTGGGGGACCCATTCTGAGGACAGAGCTGCTGATACCTGGGAGTGGCAAAGTAGAAAATGACAAGAACAAGGATCCTTGGTTGCATTATACAGTCCCTGAAATAACTATGGAATTGCCCCACCTGGTAATGCAAGCTAATAATTATCATTTTAGCCATTTAGAGTTGGATTTTTTGTCCCTTACAGCTAAAGTAAGGCCCTATCCCAACCCTAGCACATACAGATGGATCTAACTTATTCTTTTTTGTTCTTTTCAGCGGGCCATACACTAATTTACATAACCTGTCCCCTACTGACAGGCATCCAGAGGATTCCTTGAAAAACAATGCTGTAATGAGCATCCTGATATGTGTCATTGCATAACTGATCAAGGCTAGCCACAGAATAAAGTATTAGGAGTAGAATGGCTAGGTAAAAGGGCATGTGCATTTTAATTCCAACAGAAGGCAAAACAGCCTTTCAGAGAAGTTGTACCCTTTCTCCACACCTTCACTATTATCACTATTATCGCAGGTGACATGAAACCTATTATTTCATCTCTGCCAAGCTAATAGACTAAGTCCTTTTGTTATTTCTTTTGTATTTTAAAAATCATGAGAAACTGAGATTCTTTTTGTCTGTTTAAAAGCCATTTCTAGTTTTTCTGTGAGCCTAAAAAGTTCTTTCTTTTTAGAAAAGACTTTAAAAGACATTTACAGATGACATCAAAAGAAGGCAATATGGAGCTGATTTACTTTCTAAAAGATAAAGCAAGTAAGGTTCAGGTGCATATTTACCAGTGAGTTAACATGATACAAAATGAGAAGACCTTAAAAAGCCCTTAAAATTGTAAAAAGGGAAGAGTTTTAAACTCCTATTCCAACGCTGCATTTTGGAAACTAGTTTTTCTTAGAGACTGCCAAGAATTGAGAAAAACATGCCACTGATAATGGTGAAATCTATAGTATTCTCAGGCTACAAGCTTTACAGCATATTTTTAAACTCCAGTTAAAGTCAACAGAGGACCACCCACAGCAGGTGTCTCTGTCAGAGACTTCTCCAAATCCCTTGTCATCCAGGATAAAGTTTTAGACTTTTCATAGAAAATGCTAACATTTTCTAGTATCTCCTCATGCAATATTTACAAGTGACTACAGGCAGGGAGTGATGCCGCAGAAGGTAAGCAAAACCAAAAACCACCTTACCTCGGGGGCCTAGCAATGCCTTGAAATAGGTACTAAGTGATGCATCAAAATGTTCCATTTGAAAACCTATTAAGAAAAAAAAAAGATACTGATTAATCTCTACTCAAAATGTTTTTTATACAGTATTTTTTTCATAAAAGAATAAATTCTTTTCAAAGATATGCTACGGACAAGGTTAAGTTCACTTCCTTAGGTTAAAAGAATTTTTTTAATTCACAAAAGTGACTTCTGTGCTAGATCTAACTTGAAGATCAAAAGGAAAGACACAATTCTGTTGAGTTCACTTTATAAATGAAGTGCCAGTTTTCTGAACTTCTTTTCTGAGTTCCATAAAAACTCTTTCCGTGAAGCTGAAATCTCAGTGGGGAAAAACGTGGAACTAACTGGAATGAGAGGTGGCAGACAGGAAGACATCCTGTCTGGGCAACAACTGAGGACTTGAGGTAAGACAAGGAAGAGCCATATCAGGGAACAGAATGCCACAGTGACAAGACAGTTTTTTCTGCTTGTTACTTTTATCAATTATTATTTTACAGTACCTCATGTCTACAGTAAAACAATTCAAATATTAAAAATTTAAAAAAGGGGCAAAAATCTCATTACTTCCCTCAACTGCAATCCCCAAGCCACGCATCACAAGGAACCTAATGGTAACATTTCTTCAGTATACTTCCAGAGATTTCTCCTCTTTTGAGCACAAAGAGGTCATACTAAATGGATGTTTTCACAATTGTGGGTTGCAACCCATTAGTAGATGATCATGTCAACTTAGCATTAAAATAATTGATCATAATAGAGAATCAGAATGCTTTGCTCTTAGTGAGAATGAATATAGTTTCATAAAACTTTAGTTTTATTATATCATATTTATAAGTATAATGTACTTAGTTGTGATGTAAAATATATTCTTACTGTGGGGATCACAGTTCAAAAAACTAAAAAAAACACTATTATATATAGAAGTGTGTATATATTACTTGCTTATTTTCACTTAATAAAACATCTTGAGATACCAGTTAAAGATTTACCTCCATCTTCTAAGATTCTATAGCTCCCTACCTTCCCCCATTTAAGATTTACATTTAGAGGGTAGCTAATCAACTTTTCATATGCATACTGACTAGATTTTCTATTAAAGACACATATTTCCAACTTTCCTGGCCATTCTTCTTACAGGAATAATCATCAATATTATAACTTCCAAGGGCAAAGGCAGAACTGATTTTATTAACTAAGCTGTTAATCATTTAGCAATACTTCTCTTCCTTGGCTTGCCACACTGAAGCGTTATATATTCTCTGGCTAATTTTAAGATAAACTACTTTATCCACGAAATCATCT
This sequence comes from Nomascus leucogenys, assembly GCF_006542625.1. NCBI lineage: Eukaryota > Metazoa > Chordata > Mammalia > Primates > Hylobatidae > Nomascus > Nomascus leucogenys. Next base: position 62,087,754 of record NC_044402.1, on the reverse strand, counting down.
AATGGTTGTAGTAGGTACAATCAAGTCAATCCAGATGAGATGGGACGTAGAGATAGGAGGAGCCATCAATGACACTTTCAAAGTAGTTAACAGGGTTCTGTCCTGACAGCTTTCCTGCCCAAGGGAGATTGGGGAGGGTGCTGACACCAATTCATGGCTGGAAATGAGGGCACCAGCTCCCCATACCCATCTGCCAATAACCAGGTCAGCCACCTTTGCCCCTCAATAGTTATACAACCTTAGCACAAGGTCACTTCTGCAATCCAACAATTAAGATTTTAACATACAGTAGTCCCCTCTTAATCCACAGTTTTGCTTTCTGAGATTTCAATTACCTGAAATCAACCACAGTCTGAAAATATGAGGTGGGAAATTCCAGAAATAAACAATTCCTAAGTTGTAGATTGCACACCATTCTGAGTAGCGTGATGAAATCTCCCGCAGTCCCACTCCATCCTGCCTGGGATGGGAATCATCTCTTTGTCCAGCATATCCTCAATGTAGACACTTCTTCACCCTTGAGTCACTTTGTAACCTTGTGGGTTATCAGATCAACTGCCTCAGGATCACAGTGCTCATGTTCAGATAACTTTTATTTTACTTGTTCTATTTAATTATTATGGTTGTTAATCTCTTACTTTGCCTAATTTATAAAGTACACTTTATTATAGATATGTATGCATAGGAAAAAAAACCACTGTATATAATATAGTGTTTGGTACTATCTGCGGATTTAGGCTTCCATTCTAGGGGCCTTAGAATGTACTCCTTGACGATGAGGGGGTACTAATGTACTATATTCCTAAGAAAGGCCATTTTGGTCCTAAGCCACTTTCCTGCCCTAGATTGAACCACTTCAGGAGAGACAAGAAATTCTAGAAAATCCTGGTGCTGAAGAGAATAGGTTTAGCCTTATGTTTCGTAAAGAGAACTCCTCTTTAAAACACAGTTAAATAAGAAATGTTTTATCTATTAAAGGCTATTAAAAGTTCCGCCTGAGGTGGGTTCAGGAAGGGCACTGGCTAAAAGACAATTTGGCTGTGTCTATTTTTTCAACATCTACTGAAAATCATCTAGAAAATCCAAGTTTTGAAAGACAACTATCATGATTTTGTGACACTGAAGTCACACTAACACAATTTAATTTCATCTATGATATATGGTGGGCCATGTATATCGAGGTCACAGGGTTCCCTGCTCTCCACTAGGCTGCATCCCAAACAGACAAATGAAAGGAAATAAGGAGGAACAAGGTCATAAAGGCTATGACTAATGGACTGAATAACTGATGGACAAGCTGCTCACTGGGGACAGACACCTTCCTCCAAGGCATTTTAAAACCTAGATTCTATTACCTAATGGGTAATATTAACTTACTTACTTATGGGTCACATTAAATGTACAATGATCAGGTATTAAGCATAAAGGGACTTTTGCTACTCTTCATAAGAAACTAGGGTTTGAAACCCCTATTTTTTTTCACTTATTAGCAATGTGACCTCGGACAAGTTATTTAATCTTTCTGAAAAACGGGGAAAAGACCAAAGTAACTGCCTTTAAGAAGATTAATAAATAAGGTAATATAAATAAGGCCCTTAGAGCAGTGTCTGGCATGTAGGAAGCCCCCAATAGATGTTTCTGAATGTATGTCTGCCACAGGATTGCCTCCATGATGAATACTGTCAACCACCCACGGCTGTCTCTGCTTCTCAGCAGGGGCACTGCTGGCATTCCAGTGGAAACAATCAATGTCCTGTGCATTGTGGATCATTAATTGTCCTTGGTCCCTGTCCACTAAATGCCATCAGTGAGCTCCAATCATTCTGACAACCCACAATGTCCACTTGTAAGCCCTAACACACCCCTAGAGAGACAGCAAGAGAAGGTGGGGGCAAGGCGGGGGGGAGTTGATAATATATCAGGAGAGGAACTTGTCAGAAACAGATATTACCCAAACATGAAAGACAAAACTAAAAGGAATGTACTAATTAAATACACAAATATCTAGCACCTACTGTATATTAACACAAAGGATTGCCAAAATAGGGATAAACATAAAGGAGCATACCTGGTGACCTGGAAAAAAATGAGACATTCATAATGGGGAAAAGAAGCCAGATGTAGTAAAGCAAAAACAAAATCCAGTTTGCAAATGAGCAGACAGTAGAATGATGATACGAATATAAGCTGAATATATGTTCAAAACCATGCTGTAACAAAATTCAAACAACAGTATTCTGAGATCAAACAGGAGGAATATGTCTAACAAAAATAAGGGAATCAATCATTTCACTTTCTAATTAAGAGATCTTTCAGAGGGCTGTAGTCCGGGTCAGTTTCTATGTAAGGAGGAAATAGAGAAGCTGGAAACAAGAGTGAAGAAATGTTTCAAAGTGAAAATACAGATTGGTGGGGCAGGAGTGGAGGGGGATAACAGTAGTGGCCCCGGAAAAATATGAAGCCCAGGAATTGCGATAAATGACCTGTTACTATAAGGACAAATGCCTAGGACATAGTCCAATTTGAGAATCTAGGCTAACATCACGGCAACAGAAAAGCAGCTCGATTAAACATAAGGTAAAATTTCAGTCCAAGAGTACTGAACCAGCAGCAGGCTACCAAAAGAGACTGTGGAATTTAGTATTTGGAGATATTGAAGAATCCTGTTACAAGCCATCTGTCCCAAATAATCTGAGTCTAAACCATTTTGAACAGAGGCCCTGCGGAAGCTAGGAGGCACAGGAGCACTCTTTCATCTCTATAAAATGAAATGTGTTCTCTACAAAAGCACACACAAGAAACGATTTTTGTCAAAAACGGTACATCTGTTCTTAGACTGCATTTCTTCTCAGCTTGGGAATTTTTCTCCTAGGTTTGCAGAACTTTTCACAATCAAACTTAGGAATGTACTGAAAGAGCCAGCAAAACATTCTCTAAAAGAACAGATACATGGGGGGAAACAATAATAATTTTCAAATTACTGTTCCTGCTTATTGTTTCTGAAATGACTACAGTGAAAAGGGAGAAGGGGTAGGTAGAGGTAGGCCCTGGACAACAGGCCCTAATCAGGAGAGTCCTGATCCGTGGATCCCAAGCTTGATTCTGGGCTGGACTCTGGCATGTTCAATATTTTCCCCAAACTCTCCCCTACCACACCCACAATTGGAGATATACTGTAATCTTCTCAGGCAAGGCTGTTTGTTTCTGCACAGGTTACTAAGAGACATCTTCACCAAAAGCTTCATCATTTACTCAATACAACGTCATGTTTGTCAAGGCAGCCCCATAACTAGTGTCCCTCAATACCATGTACTTATTTTTCATTCATACCACACACCAAGTGCCTACCACATGCTAGGCACGGAGGCCTGAAGGCCCTGGGATTGCAGGCTGGTGAGAAAGACCATAAACATGTATTAATTACAGACAGAAACACACGTACAATATGATATGCAAAATAACTGTTAGCAAAAAAAAAATTAAGCAGAATAAAGGGGCTGGAATCATGGAGTGGGAATTTATTTTTGAAAACAGAGAAGGCAGCCTGAGAAGGTGGCAACAGAGCAGAGCCTGAATGGTGACAGCAAACCACACATCTACCAAGGGAAAGGGTGTTCCATTTAGAGGCACAAATGAGCACAATGGCCCTGGGGTCAGGGCTAGGCTGGCATGCACAAGGACCAGAAGCCACGACAGGAGTGGGCAGCACAATGGGAGGCCTTCTGTCCTCCATTCCCTGTCTGGTGCCCAGGCCTTGCTCAGCAGTAGACAGAGGTCAGTCACGAGATACACCTTGCAGAGTGCATGTGGCCAACGGGCTAGGAACAGAAGAGGGTGCCAATCCTTATCTGCTCACACTGCTACCATCTCCTAACCCTCCTTCCTGCAGCCCTCCTGCCAGCAACGTGCCCTTTTCATTCCCATCTTCCTTGCTGAGCCTCATCTGCTATGCCACATGAACAGCACAAAGGTCTCAGCAAATGAATTCTTCATCACCAGGCTAGGCTGGCTTGCCCTGTTAAGTAAATTGGGCACTTGCTGAGTGGTCTGTGGGCTGAGCTATACTCTTTTGTACTAAAGGAATGGGAGGCACAGGGCTATGCAAAAGTCTTGACACTTTGCCTAGTAATCTGGATTTATGGGAACGGCATGACCTACTTTGCACAAGATGCCCAATCACACTGCCAGGTCTGTGGTTGGCCTCACTGGTGCGGTTTCCCATCTTCTGAGCTATGGTGGACCAATGACATAACTTCTCAATAACCCGAATCACACTACAGGCAGCCTGGGTGAGCTGGGTCAAGTGGGAACACAGCTGCTCTGTACAATTGTACTAGCAGGGACCAACCCCAGGCACTAGGCTCCATGGAAAAGGAGCTTTAGTCCTACATGCAGCAAAAGAATAAGCTATTCTTTGATCTGGCTGGTTCCCCACACTCTGACAGGAAAATGGACAGGGCTGGGAGTGGCCAGCACGTCCCAGGAAAAAGACCACGCTGACACCAAGCCAAAGCATCGATTCCCATCCTCTTTAACCAGGAGTCTCTGACCTGCACTCAACCTAGGGGACTTCCCAGAATTACAGGTCACAACAGGGAGTAGTAATAGGGCCCAGTGAAAGAAAAGTCCCAATGAAAACAGTCTCCCAAAGCTATTCACTAGTTCAAGAGCCACACACAGAAAATAATGACAGTAAAATGGATTACGGGCAGGTAAATTAGAACCAATTTTAAAGAATTCCTTTTTAACGCACATTTTCCAAAAGACCCTCCTAGTTTAAAAAGCCGCTTCCCATTATAAAATTCTGGAGTGTTTTTGGTAACCATGCAACTATATTATAATTGTGTCTCATTTTAAGTATCTCACTACAAAAAACTAACTGCAGCTGATCATTCTCTTTATAAACTACCCTATATTTAAAGATACAGCTGAAAGGAGCATGAGAGTGTGAGGGAGTTCAGCACACCTTTGTCTGACTCACTCCCACCACCATGGATCAGTTCTGCGCTCCTGGCTAGTTCCTTCCCCATGTACTATACTAAGTGTTGTAGAATTTTAGGATCCTTGGGCCTGAATTCGAGAGAAAGACTGGAACTACCACAGCCTGGAATACAAAAACCTGGAAATACTAACACGAGCAGAACAAAGAACAAAACCCAAAGCCCTAAAGAGAGTCCTGCTCACGTGGAAAATCCATCTGTCCACTGTTCAACTCCCTCCAGGGGCAAGTATGTGCCCAGGTGAACCATGTGTGGGAGGTTACATCAACATCAGTGCTCACTTTGAACTAATAATCAAACTAGTTGCTAGAAGCATGTTTGAAAAAAGACACTACGATAAGCTTTACAGGAAATCAGTCCCCCTCCTCCTCCTTTCCACTTGGCTCCCAAGGACAACAGAACATGAGGGAATGGGGGTAGGTGGCAACAACGGAAGGAGGTGGTTGGGGTTAATGAGGAGAAGGCACAGTCACAATTCCCAAGATGAAGTACGTCTCAAGGAGAGTGCAAATATTAAGCATCTTGGCCATTTCTACCTGGAGTAGGAGAGAGTAACAAAGCTGCCCAGCAAAGGAAAAGTACTGGGATCTTAAGGCAAATCTGTTTTAAAAGGTATCAAGATTTTTAAAAATATATATGATATAAGAATTATATTAAAGAAAAGTTTATTTCCGAAACCCACAACCAGGCTGTTTGCTGACTCTAAAACAGTAAAGATCTTTTTAGGGCCAAGTCTTGGTTTGTCTGGCTTCTAAGGCAGCAGTCAGCTTGCTTTGAAAGCTCCCTTTCCTGTGATATCAGTGAAATCACATTCCTTTTGATTTAAAAACGTTTAGCTATTGTCTAGCTTAACTTCATCATATCCTGCTTTACTTTTTTTGACGGTTATTGTTCACCTAAAAATGAGTCAGCTGAGTTTACAAACCCATGTGCTGCAAAGGATCAGACTGAGATTTCCTTGCATTTTCTCTTCTCTCATTCCCATCCATCACTTTTATCAGTCAGCTCGTGTTAGGCAGGCATGGGAACATTCTTCGAGTTGGCTGCCAGTTACACAAAATGAAAAATTAAATGGTGCTTTAATTTGGTAGTCACAACCCTGATTCTAGAATTTAAAAAGATTTTTCTAGGTTGGGAAAATCAGTTCCCAAATAAAACCACACCTTGCTGAGGAATGTTAAAATACAAAATGTCGTGAAGACCATAAAGGAAAGAAGATCCAAGTATAACAAGCTTTAGAAATGAAAGTAACTTGACAACAGAATTCATATTAAAGTGTTGGCATTTAAATAAATGATAACTCTGGATTAAATCTTGGCTCAAAAATATCTACTGCGCCAACAGTGGTACATCTGATTGTGTGCTGTCATCCTAACACTCTGAATCTATGCTTATTCTCTTTCTTAACCCCCTGCAGAATTCCTGTACTTTCTAATCTTCATTCTAAGGACATAACAAACTCTTGTAATTCTCTGATAAGGTCATTTTTCCTACCATATATCATACATGGAGGCAAAAAACACAGCTCTATTTGGGGTTTTAGATGAGTAACTGCAAAACTGGGACACTGGTAGGTTCTACAAAGCACTGCCACAGGTTAGCTCCACAGCTGAAGACAGCAGAACAACCTCATTCTGGTATAATGGATAATTGGAGGGGAAATTTTTAAATGTTGCAACAATAAAATTGTTGTGCAACAATCAAATTGTTGTACAAAAATAAGTTTAGGGTCAAAACAGAAGCCTCCACTTCCTGCTCCTTGGCTGCTACTAGTTAATTAAAAAGCACTTTTTAACCATCGCTGGAGAAGGACATCCTTCTAATACCTTCTAACATCCTTCTAACAAGTGGAGAGTCACACCAGTGGCTGTTATCTGTGGTCCTTCCTCCCTCTCCTCTTGCCTTCATTTCCAACCCTTTCTCCAAGGCCCAGATTAGGTATTACAAAGCCTACCTCCACTCCACTGCCCCTCTTGTTGCTGTCTAGACAACTCATTTAGTATACAGCAACTTCAACTTTTTTATGAGCTAGATACTTCTGTGCTCAGGTATTATGGGAACAAACTCTGCAACTCCTTAGAGTCCAAACTCTTTAATGGCAAGTACTCCAATCTGTCCTATGAGTATAATAATTATCTACTGGTGATACTATAAATGAGATACACCTGTTATTACAAAATAAAAAGAAAAGAAAATGGCACACCTGACTCCACAATGGCAGCATCCTAAAATATGGACTAAATCCTAGTTACAGATGGCATTTCCTCGGGGAAAACTTTCTCAGTGCTAGTTATCTGGAACTCTAACAGAGATGCTCTCTTCTCATCTACTACATGATCAGTAAAGGCACTTTGTAAAGTGTGAGCCCATAAAAAACAAAAACAAAAACAAAAAATGCATGTACACACACATACACACACACACACACACACACACACACACACACACACACACACACACCCCTCTTAAACATTCAAGGGAATTTCTTCCCCACTGGGAGACAAAGATGTATTCTAGTCTTGAAAGGCAATACACAAATACACTTGATCTTAAAAAAACTCAGATATAGAAATTTTTTCAGCAGTTGGTGGGGGGAGGGTAACATGATTTTAGAACTTTATTCTAGGGGAATTCTTATTCACAGCTAAAGACGGAATGTACAGTCAAGTTCAAAGTTCTTCCCGCAGTTCTCAGCAGAGTCAAGACAAGGACCACTTACAACAATCCACACAACAAACGAGCATTCAGAAAAGGGTTCACCACTGTAGAAAATTACTCTTGTAGAGTTTTATCATCTTAAAGCTGCCAACTTAATTTTCTTTTGAAACTAGAAGAAGTGGTGATAACTTTTAATTGAGTGAAGCACACTGTTATTTGAAAAAAGACGATAATTCACACACAGAATGTTCCTTGCTGGTGGGTGAAGGCCAGATTGCTGCAGTTGGACTTAGAACTCCACTTTCACATAGAATTTTGCTGACAGTAACTAATTAATGCCCACAAGGCTGCAGTGAAGCAAGGTAAAAAATCCATCAGGTGCAGGAGTCAGTCATCCTCCTGACTGGTTTTATTTCTGTGTGTCCAATGATTCTCAGAATGACTGCTTTTCAGGCTATCAGCCATTTGAAAGGCAGTTGACTCACTGAGTTAAAAACTGTTTAATGTGTGTCTACTTTGTGTCAAGCAGTATTGCTTGTGAGGAACAGGAAAGTGACAGAGACAGACATGACCTCTGCCACAGTACAAATCAGTAAGCAGTGTGCAAAGGCATCTGTGGCTCAACCACTTTTGGGTGGTAGTGGTTAGGAACACATACTCTGGAGCCTGAGAGCCTGGGTTCAAATCCCTGCTTCACCACTTACTAGCTGTGTAACGTTGGGCAAGTTACTTAACATTCTGTGCCTTAGTTTATTAGACTGTAAAATGAGGGTAATTACATTAACTTCCTCATGTGATTAAATGAGTTAAGATATGTGAAATGCTTAGAATAGTGTGTGGCACAGCAAGTGCCATAAAAATATTTCTATTATTATCATCATTACAGAGACTTTGACAATGATCAATTTCATATTCAATGTTTATGGAAGAGTTTTGCTAAGGCATAAACTGGAGTTCCCTGCAAGGTCCATGGGCAGTGAAACGTGCTCACATCCATACCTCACAGCTCTGTTATTCTCTATTTGGCACGGACTCACAAATGATACTTGTGAATCTGGGGATTTGTAAAAGACTCTAGATAAATTCCTCTGAAATGTCAAGGAGATGCTGGTCACTGACTTCTCTGTGAGTAGAAGAGCAGGCCAGTGTCTATCCCAACCTCAGTAGAGAGCAGAAATAAATCTGCATCTGATAAGCCTTTTTTTTTTTGTACTCCTGACAACTAGCATATAATAGATGGCCAATAAACTTATTCATTTACCATAACTGAAAATGGGGCTGAGTTGCCAAAGGTCACAGAGGTTGGGTGGAGCCAGAATTTGAACTACGTCTCCAACTCTATTGCCTACCATTCTTAAAATACCCCATGCAGTCTCTCAAGAGGACATCTTCACATATTTACATAAAAGATGGTGACAACATGTGTTAGTATTGCTTGAATTCATATAGTTTTACGAGAAAAAGATACAGAACTATGTAGTTTTAAAATAACATTATCAAGTTAAAAAAAAGTTGTTTGGAAGAAGATGTTTGGTAATAGAGTTCTTTAAGATCTCTGTAATTAAGACCTAGATGGGAAGTAAAGGGGCAGCAATCCTCCCTGACCTCATTTTCATACTCTTCATCATCACTTCTACTGTATCTCAATCAGTGATAAAATTACAGGCTTATTTTTTAAGTGCTGTGATTATCAGTTATACTGTAATTATCTGTTTATCTGTCCACATCCTATTAGGCTCTAAGCTCTTCAAGGGCAGAACCTCTCATGTTCCCATTTTATCGCTAAAGTGTCTGGATCTGTGCCTGACCAACTGTTGATTGCTCGTTCAAACTATGAGTGAATGAATGAATAATGAGCGGATCAATGAATGAATGACTTTATCTAGAGTTTCATATCAATGGGCTCTCAAATCTGGCTGCATCTTAAAATCACCTAACAGCTTTAAAAACAGGTTTTTGGGATCCACTCCTAGAAATTCTAATTCAACAGATGCTAGGCAATATCTTTTTGAAAAGATGCTTAGGTAATTCTGGGAAACAGCCTGCTTTGGGAACCACTGCTACATATATAAATTAAGCTTTTGGACTCTTACTAAAATCCCCTGCCACCCTTTAATTTTTATCACCCACATGGTATCCATACACTGTATTACAGAGACAGAGCCTAGACTAGGATGATGGTCTCGAGGACAAGTTATTTTTTATTCCAACAAATTCTGCAGCAATTCCCTGTTTCCTCTAATTTCACCAGCTGGGGGGAAGGGATGCACAGGGGGTGGGGGGGGTAATCATATTTTTTCAAACCATCTCTCAAGCTGAAATAAAACCTCATATCAAGATAGAGCTCAGTTCTTGTATTTTTCAAACACTGTGTGACATGGTACATATCACACATAACAAGCATGCATTAATCCATCCTGCACCTGATGGATTTTTTACCGGTAAGCTCTTTTTTGGGGGATGCTGTTACAGAAATATTACTATCAGTAGAGGAGATCCATAACACCATTACTACCAGGAGTCAACAGTGGCCAAGTCTATAAAGCTCTGTGAGAACAAGGAACATACCTGTCTTGCTCCCTGTAATCCCTAGTAGCTGTTCTTGGGACACAGAAAGGAATTTAGTAACTCCCTGTTTCATCATGTTGAACTGGAGCAGTATGGAACACTGCTGACAGGCTGCTGCTGCTGCTGCTGCCAAATCAAATGCTTGGCCAAGGACAATTCCATACATTCCTTCCAGAAGGAGGCAAGATGGGTGATAGGAAGAACCTGAACACTGGCTGAGAAATGTGGGCTCTGGCTCCATTATCATCAATCCTAAACTGAGCTGCTTCCTATTATATTCATTTCATTACCTAGACTACAGGACCTCAAGCTTTCTTCAAGTAAATATGGTATCTATGGGAGGCAGAGTCTAAGATGCCCTCAAAGATCCTGGTACACCTGATACTCACACCCTTATGTAGCGCCCTTCCCCGATGAACCAGGGTTGTGTGTGTGACCAACAGAATAAAGCAAAAGGGATGGTATGTCGCTTCTGGGATTAGGTGGTAACAGATGTTGTGGCTTCTACCTTGGTCAGCTGGCATGTTTCTGTCTGTGTTTCTAGGACCACTAGCTCTGGGGAAAGCCAGCTGCTATGCTGTGAACAGTCCTAGGGAGAGGACAATGTGGCAGGAAATAGGCTGCTTGCCAACAGCCACCTGAATGAGCTCGGAAGCAGATCCTCTGGCCTGGTCAGCTTCAGACGAATGCAGCCTCATGAAAGACCCTGAGACAAAACCACCCAGCTAGGCCTTGCTGGGACTCCTGACCCTCGGAAAACGTGTGTGACAGTAAATGTTTCTGCATTTTAAGGCGGCAAATTTGGGGATAATTTGTTAACAATAGATAAAAGCCTTAGAAATTAACAAGGTCAGTGGGGTTAGAAGAAGAGGTTCTTACAAGACAATTCTACTTCCCCTTGCTAGCCTTCCTTTTGGTTACCACACATAATTAAGGCACCAATTAAAAGCACGGCCTAATAAAATATAAACCCTCCCCCTTGATTTAACTGGAACTGGGAGGAGAAGTGAAAAGGCTTATTATCTAAAGTATAGAATTTGGTTATGAAAACAATACAACACTTTTGTTTCTAGCCTGAGACAAGGGATCTAACATTTACTAAGAGCCTACTATGTAGCTGGGTTTTCAAAGACTCACTAAGGAAATATCCCTATTTCCTAGACGAGGAAACTAAAGTTCAGAGATCTTAAGTAGTTAACTCTAGGTTTATATGGCTTAGGGCAGGCAACTGTCCTGTTTTTCTGGGGGAATTTCCCGGGATGTAAGGCTTTCAGTGCTAAAATCAAAAAATTTTCGGGCACACCGGGAAGAGTTACTGTTAAGTAGCTCACAAAGTTACTTAAATATGTGGTTGGTCCAAAACTTGTGCTCTTTACAATTATCACAAGTTGATTTTTTTGTTGATGTTGTTAATTTGGAGACAGGGTCTCGCTCTGTTCCCAGGCTGGTCTGGTCTTCAACTCCAGGGCTCGAGCAATCTTGTCTGCCTTGGCCTCCCAAAGTGCTAGGATTACAGGAGTGAGCCACTGCACCCAGCCAATCACACAGTTGATTTTTAAAAGTACATCTTAAAGCTATTATTTGGCAGCTTATGATCTGCAACAAATTTCGAACTGTTACGTGTTAAAAAGAAAACCACAAACCCCTCCAGGCTTTATCTCACAATACACACAGAAAAGACTGTTGGGTTTTTTTCTGTGAAAGGGTAAATAATTGCTATTCATATGATACATACTAGCATGGAAATTTTTCACCTTAAAGGATTCTGCAAATTTCTGTTCCAAAATAGCAACTGAGTCCACAAACGACACTGGTAACTCCCCTCTGTACCTCAACAGACTCTCCGGTGTGGCTAAATGAGCTGACAGGTGACTGGGTGGGCTCTTCACAGAACTTCACATCAAATCTGGTGCTCTGGCAGGAGAGGTAGGCAGTTACACAATTTTCTCTTCCACAGAAGCCTAGAGACAGCCAACTGACACCACTGGAAACTTCGGCATAAACAGCGCTCCTGTGGCTGTCATACCTGGTAGGTAAGCGAGGCAGTGTTGCCAAAACAGCTCTTTTTAAGAAAAGACCCACGTAATAACCACTGGGGTAGCTATAATCATAAAAACAGAAAATAACAAATACTGGCGAGTATATGGAGAAAGTGAAACACTCAGGCGCTTGCTGTTGGCGGGACTGTCAAATGGTACATCTGCTGTGGAAAATAGTTTGGCAAGTCTTCAAAAAGTGAAACACAGAATTACCATATGACCCAGCAATTCCACTCCTAGGTATATACCCAAAGAAATGAAAACATACATTCACTCCAAAACCTGTACACAAATATTCATAGTAACATTATTTATAATAGTCAAAAAGTAAAAACAACCCAAAAGTCGATCAACTGATTAATTAATAAACAAAATGTGGTACATTCATACAATGGAATGTTATTCGGCCATTAAAAGGAATACAGTACTGACATTTACTATATCATGAATGAATCTGGAAAACACTATGCAAAGTGGAAGATGCCAGACACAAAAGGCCACAGATGATTCAATTTATATGAAATGTCCAGAATAAGCAGATCCATCAGTGGTTGCCAGGGGCTGGAGAAACAAAGGAATGGGAAGTGACTGATACTGTTTATGATGTTTCTTTCTAAGGTAATGACATTGCTCTGGAATTAGATATACTTAAAAATTAAAAATAACTTTAAGAAAAGGAAAGGTACTTAAAAAAAAAGGTTTAATATTTTATACACTCAAGCCCACTTCTAGCAATCTACAATAAGGAAATAAAAGCAGATGTGCACTAAGATTGACTTATGATTGTCATCAGTGATATTTGTAACAAAAACTGAAAGGTGGTTAGCTTTCAAGTATCCATCTAGAAGTAACCTTCTAGATGAAACCTTCCATAACCTAGAAGTAACCTTCTGCCACAGAAATTATAGTACAGGAATATAATTAAATATCATGCCATAATTCAAATGAAGCTATTGGGCATTTATTTTAGAGAAATAAAAACTTTATGTTCACATAAAAACCTGTACACGAATGTTCACAGCAGCTTTATTCATAATAGCTAAAAACTAGAAACAACCAAGATACTCTCCAACAGGTGAATTGTTAAAACAAACCATGGTATATCCACACCATGGAACATTACTCAGCAATAAAGAACAAATGTGATACATAAAACAACCGGAATGAATCTCTGAAGAATTAAGCTAAGTGAAAAGGGCCATCCATTTATAAAACACTTCTGAAATGATAGAACTATAAAGATGGAAAAGAGATTAACAAATTGCCTGGGGTTACAGAAGGTGTGAAGGCAGGATGGAAGAGGATGTGGTTATAAGGGCCACATGTGCTGACAGAAATGTTATGTATCTGGACTGTACTAATGTCAGTATGCTGGCTGTGATATTGTGCTGCAGTCCTGTACAATGTTACCACTGGGGGAAACAGGGTAAAGAGTACTTGGGATCTCTGTATTATTTCTTACAACTGCGTATGAATCTACAATTCTCTCAAAAAGTTCAATTTTTTAAAAAAATCTACGACCATGAGAAAAACCAACAAGGCTGAGCATTTGATTTTTTAAAAATTCAATCAGCTTCCCCAACCCAATCACATGTGGTGGTGACTTTTTTGGCACCTGTAACTGTAAAGGAAGGTTTATGTTGGAAAAGAATAGTCTGAACTATGACTCCATTCACAAAAGTTTAAGGCTTTACCTAAATGCTGGTGTTTCAACTACTCATTTTCACAGTGGTCTGATGAAGCTTCTCAGTAAACATTTTCTTATCCAGACTACTTGGGTAATGGGGATACTGTTTTGATCAACCCAATGATCTAATTAACTTCAAGGAATCATACATCTCACAAAGAGGCCCGCTGTCAAACAATAAGAAAATCATGAAAGATACCAAATAAAATCCTCCTGATTAAAATGTAATCTTTGATGATTCAGAGGCATTTTGTGATCTTGAGGTATCTCAGAGTCAGAATTATAAATGCCAAATCTCACTTTACACTACTGTAGATGAGCAGGCACAGATAATTGGGATAAAAGTTTATAAATTTATTATGACTCTACTGCTTTATATAAGTTCCTGCAATTAGTTTCCTTGCCATTTTCCTTTCTAATACATGGTACATAGAAAACTTAGTTTTATTTCATTTCTAAGATACGTCATCACTCTGTCTCCCAGGCTAGAGTGCAGTGGCACAATGATGGCTCACTGCAGCCTCGACCTCCCGGGCTCTTGCAATCCTCCCACCTCAGCCTCCTGAGTAGCTTGGGACTACAGGCATGTGCCACCATTCCCAGCTAATTAAAAAAAAAAATGTAGAGAAGGAGTTTCGCTATGTTGCCCAGGCTGGTCTTGAACTCCTGGACTCAAGCAATCCTCTTGCCTCAGCCTCCCAAAGTGCTGGGATTACAGGCATGAGCCACCATGCCTGGCTAAAAACCTAGTTTTAGACTGTCAGATTCCAGATGTTTTTGAAAATGAAAAATAATAAAAGTTTACCATATTATAAAAACAAAAAAACTGTGCTTTCTTCCATCTTTTGGATCATTTTCTTGTCAATGCACTGAGAAGCAAAAAAGGGTTAAGCAGCACTTTTACAACGTGCAGTCACTATGTGAGTATAGCTTACTGAAGAGTGATGCCACCACACTTGTGCTCTGCTCTGGGCTTTTTGCTGCCTGCCATCAGCAAAGAGCTGTTCAACCCCCACAGCTCTTCAGAGCACAGTGGATGTTTCCCAGAAAAGGCTGAGGTGACGTCTTCTGTAACCCTCCTTGGAAATTATCCAGCAAGATTAGATCTCTTCTTGGCAATGCTTTTCCTCTTTTCACCAAGTGCTACATTCAACAAATGAGCCACTGTGTTTAAAACCTCCTTGATAATCACTAAAGGTGAAATACTGAGAATTGGGTCCTAAGGTGATTACATTTTAGTGGAACTGCAAGGATTTTAGCAAGTCACGTTAATGTAACTGAATATTCTGACTGGCTAATGTGATTTTTCCTTCATTTCAATTCTCTGCAAGTACCAAAATTCAACTCTAGGCTGTCATAGAGACATTTAGCTGTAACAAAATGAAGGAAAGCCAGTGATCAAATTAACATGAAGTCAATTAGGTGCCCACCTACAGCCAGAACACCAAGGGAGAGACACCAACAGGTTCCAAAATGAAAATTAAGGACAGAGTGAAGGAGAAACAAATACGTACTCCTGTATAGAAATTATAGAAATGCATTACTGGAGAAGTCAATCATGTGAAAATTTTAGGAAAAGAACTGAGACAGTAAAATGGCATATATAATCTTTTAGCAATATGCCTTCACTGAGCACCAAATGTGTAAGGCACTACGGCAAGCGGTAGGGACAGAGAACTTGGTCCTTTCCCTTCAGCTCAGAAATCTAGCTATTCCTCCAGTCATGACCCATATTTTCGGTTCATTTCAAAACACAGAAATTGATGTCTTATGTCATAATTTGAGTGAAAAAAATAAAATTAAAAAGAAAAAAAAAATCAGCACAAATTAACAACAGCTTAACACACACCCACCCTTGAAAGGCAAGAACATTTTACTGGTCAGGAGCTAGGGGATGGATATAAAATAGTACATAATATCCTACTTTGATTTGGAAAAGCTATCACATATTTCCTATGTAAAATCCAATGAAAACAATTATTTGAAGAAAATTAATGTAACTACAGAAGCAGTGACATGTTTAAAATGTATTACGTTTTTCTCCAATGATTTTTTTCATATACATGAACAATTTAATAAATTGCAACTGGGTTGGAGAAGAAAAGGAGAGGGTCTTGGCCAGCTTGTGCTGCTATAAAGAAAATACCACATGCTGCTAGATTAAACAACACTTACTTCTCAGGGTTCTGGAGGCTAGGAAGTCCACGATTAAGGTGCCAGCAAATTAGGCTCCTGGTAAGGGTCCTCTTCCTAGCTTCAGATGGCTGTATCCTCCTAGGGACTTGGGGACATGGGGACGGGTAGAGAGAGTACTGGTCCCTCTTCCTCCTATAAAAATACTAATCCCATCATAGGGACTCCACCCTCATGTCCTCATTTAAACTTAATTACCTCCCAAAGGCCCCACTCTTCTAATAGCACCACTTTGGGGGTTAGGGTTTCAAAATATGAATTGAGAGTGGGGGGACACAAACCTTCGGTCCATAACAGAGAAGCAGTTTTCCATTTAAGAGATAAACGAATGACTGTTTACAGAGTCTAAAGAAAATTGACACTTTTAAAAAAACCTAGTCTCTAAGGTGAATCATTTTCATTCATATAGTCAAGTTATCAAAACACATAATCTTCACTTTATGAAAGGGTTGTACTATTGTAAATTAGTCATCTGGCCTTTGGAAAATGATTTTTTGGAGAAATGTTACATTAGTTGTTCTTGAACTTCCAGGGGTTCCATATCAATTGTGAAAATCTGATTAAAGCAAAAGGGAAATTCTCTCCATCTCAAAATGACAGAGAGTTTGGATTAAACTGACTGACATTTACAGGGTCCCCCAAATCCCAGTAGTCCCCAAGTTAAAAACCCTAGCTGTCAGTGGTGGACAGATCTCCAGACCAGCCCTAAACTACTTAACTCATAATGAAGTGGCAGCAATAGGACTAGATTCTCACCATTTCTATGAGAAAGATATAATCTGTAATATGTATAATTTCAGTTAGAGTTCTCCAGGATCTGAAACTATACTGTAATAGCATACACTGTAATATTACCTTGGGCAAGCTGCTAAAACTATATAGACTTCAGTTTCCCAACTCATAAACATGGGGACAATAATGCTTATACCTCATGGAGTTGCTGTGAGGATTAAATGCGATAATAAAATTGTATGAAGTATTTGGCATAATGCACAAACACCTCAATTCGTGGCAGCTATTTTTATCATCATCAGAAGCACACATTCATCAAACATACATTTAACACACTGTCACAGGCACTGGAGACACAGAAATCCACAAGACTACAAATCTGCCTTCAGAGAGGTCAAAAGTCTCTAGCAAGGGAAGGAGAAACAGTAAATTACTGTAATAAAGTCATCTATGTACCACGACAAAGTATGTACAGGAGAAAAGGATGGGTAGAGGTGGGGGGATTAATACAGAGCAGTCAATTCTGTATGGGGACCAGTGGGTCAGGTGGAGCTCTGCAAGGAGAGTAATATTTAAGGCTTGCTAGTGGGGATCAGACAGAAGGCAGAGGTGAAAAGGTGAAAAAGTGAAAAACGATGCTGGAGAAGGAGGTAAGAGCTCCAGAGTTTGTTTTTAAACTGGGGGTTGGTAAAGACGGGATGACAGTGGGGGCGAGAGGCTGAAAACAGGGTGAGATCAGCATCAGGTTGGTTAAAAAAGGACTGCAAGAGTCCAGATGAGAGATGGGGGCCCTCCAAAGGCACAGCAGGAGAGGGAATGCAGGGGTCACATGGGAGAGATGTCCAGGGTGGGCAAGGTGAGGGAGTCCAAGTTTTTGGTTTCTCACGCTGGAGGGGGGTGCCACATAGTGAGTGAGGAAGCATGAGGGCTGTGGGTGTGTGGAGGGGTGGCAAGCAGACTGCAAGGAGAGAATACGGAAAGTTCTGTCCACCTAGAACTTCACCACTTTACTAATTTTATTAATAAATTGATTATAGTCTGATGTGTATGTTTCATAACCTGTTCGATTAGGAGGCATGTCATATAGTTTGAATTAGTGGAGTGCAAGTTAGTGGAAATTCACTGTACTGAGATGTTCTCTTACAGGGAAAAATAAGAAAGATAAATTGTACATTAAGTTCATAGTGTTAAATGTTATTAAGAAGTTCATCCTTAAGCTAGGACCTAACCCACACATTTGTTTAGGGACTTATGTATTCCTGTTGTCCTAAGAAAACATTAAGCCAGCTATGCTCAAACATGAATTACACACTTCAGGAGGTTGAATTATTTAGCAAATTGCTATTTCCTTCACTAAATGGTCTGCTAATGACTGAATGCTTATAAGGAAGCTTTCCGAAGTGATTTCTCTCACCCCATTAACGTCTCTCCAAGAGAACCAGATAACCATTTAAAAACCTAATCCAGCCCACTATTTCAAATGATGGGTTTTTCCCCCTTATTTTCAAGTCCTTTTCTTTGCAGAACATAATAATGCTAATAGCAACTAACACTCACTCCATCCTTACTATGTGCCAGTCTTTCTGCTGTATATTTACAAGGATAATCTCAGTCCTCATGCCAGCCCTCTCACAGATGAGTACACCCAGGCAGACAGCCACTGTCACCTGTCCAAGGTTACACTGAGAGGAGGCCAACTGACTCCAGAGCCTACTCTTTGAACCACTACATTCTACAATAAATTTTTTTCTATAGTAAAATGATGTTTACTATAGAAAATATGGAAAGTAGAGAAAAAATATTTATTTCATTTTGAAGTAAAAACAAAAAGCTACCAAGAGTGTAGCTGAATCCACGTTAACCCTTCTACCATCTATAATTAAGTGGAGTGATCTTGGGCTAGTACATGTCTGAAAACCTCAATCTCCTCACCTGGAATATTCTCTTCAAATGGGAAGAACATGAATACCTAATCAGATGAGATGGTTCATGTACAGCATTTAGCATGGAGCTTTGCTATTAGCATATACAAATTTACATAAATATATTTACATAAGTAAACATAATTTTATTTCTTCTACCTTTTTCTACACTTTAAAAAAGCACATACTTCCAGCCTGGGCAAAACGGTGACACCCCACCCCATCTCTACAAAAACTACAAAAAATTAGCTGGGAGTGGTGGTGCACACCTATGGCCGCAGCTACTCAGGAGGCTGAGGTGAGAGGATGGCTTGAGCCCAGGCGGTGTTGGCTGCAGTGAGCTGTGACTGCACCACTGCACTCCAGCCTGGGCAAAAAATCGAGACCCTGTCTCAAAAACATAAAAATAAAATAAAACAAAAAAGCACATACTCGTAAGCTTAAATTTCAACACTAAAGCAGTCATTTTCCTTTTTTTCAACTTTAATAGTATATTTGATTTAACACAATACATCTAAAATATTATCATTTCAACATGTAAGCAACATAAAAATACTTTACATTCCTTTTGCACTATGTCTTTAAAATCTAATATTTTACATTTATAGTCCACTCATGTGGACACTCAATTTTCATTGGAAGTATCTGATTTGCAGGCCGGGCGTGGTGGCTCACGCCTGTAATCCCAGCACTTTGGGAGGCAGAGGCGGGCGGATCATGAGGTCAGGAGATCGAGACCACGGTGAAACCCCGTCTCTATTAAAAATACAAAAAATTAGCTGGGCACAGTGGTGGGCACCTGTAGTCCCAGCTACTTGGGAGGCTGAGGCAGGATAATGGCGTGAACCCGGAAGGCAGGGCTTGCGGTGAGCTGAGATCCCGTCACTGCACTCCAGCCTGGGCGACAGAGTGAGACTCCATCTCAAAAAAAAGAAAAAGGAAATATCTGATCTGCATTTAGAGCTCATAAGATTTGCAACTGCGAAAGTGGATTCACATACTCAAGTTGTTTCAAACACTTAGAAGTTTTAATAGTTGAAAATCAATAAAAAATTAGAAACTTTCTCAGTCATTCTAGCCACATTTCCAGTGCTCAGGGGCAACATGGCTACTAGGTACCATAACTGAGAGTGCAGCTCTAAAATGCTCTCCTCCCCAGGGTTACTTTAGACATTCAGTTTTAAAAAATGTGTATGGATGTTGGCTTTATTTCTCATTTAGAATATAATTAATATTCCCTATTTCCTTCTTGATTGGTCCCAAATTCCTTTATCATCTGGAGTTCTCATTTAGTTCACTGCACTGTGCTGGTTCGGTATAATGAGATCAGTTCTGGGCTAGGGCCCTCTCTTGAACTCCTATTTCAATATATTACTCAAACCCTGCTCTCCTCCTCTATTTTAATTGTGTGCAGCCCTTTGTCATCTTTGTAAACACTTTATATTTTCAGAGTACTCTCATACTATCTGGTTTGATCCTTGGAAATGTGTAAGTAAGATGAAGGTTTGGTTTTAATCCTATGAATCTACCAGGTTTATATATTTGCCCAAGTCACATAGAGATGAAGCTGGATTGATTATAACTCATATTTCTGGCCAGGTGCAGTGGCTCATGCCTGTAATCCCACCACTTTGGGAGGCTGAGGCAGTCTGAATCCCTTGAGCCCAGAAGTTTGAGACCAGCCTGGCCTACGTGGCAAAACCCTGTCTCTACTAAAAATAAAAAAAATTAGCTGGGTGTGGTGGTGCACACCTGTAATTCCTGCTACTCAGGAGCCTGAGGCACAAGAATCACCTGAACCCAGGAGGCAGAGGTTGCACTAAGCCAAGATCGCACCACTGCACTCCAGCCTGGGTGACAGAATGAGACTCTGTCTCAAAAACAAAACAAAACAACCCCACATTTCTTTTTTTTTTTTGAGACGCAGTTGTGCTCTGTTGCCCAGGCTGGAGTGCAGTGGCGCGATCTCGGCTCACTGCAAGCTCCTCCTCCCGGGTTCACGCCATTCTCCTGCCTCAGCCTCCAAGTAGCTGGGACTACAAGCGCCCACCACAGCGCCCGGCTAATTTTTTGTATTTTTAGTAGAGACAGGGTTTCACTGTGGTCTCGATCTCCCGACCTTGTGATCCACCCACCTCGGCCTCCCAAAGTGCTGGGATCACAGGTGTGAGCCACCACGCCCGGCCAAAACCCCACATTTCTTAACTTTCGTTCCAGTGTCTTTTCTACTATGCTAGGACATAGCATAGTAGAAAAGGCTTCCTTCCACAGATATCAGGCCCCACCTCTTACTAGTCCCACCCAATCATATATTGAATTGCAGGCAGCCTTAAAAAGTTCTCAGGACTGAAAAAGCAAATCATCTCTAGTATTTGCTGTGATTACCAGAAATTAACTCCTAAGAAACCAGCTTATTATCCCAATGTTTATTTTTTTTAAATGATTGAAAATATTCACTTTAAAAACAGGATTCTTGAATTCATTTAAACTACTGTCTTGCAGTAAGGTGGCCAGAAGGATCACCTCTCATTTATGTATATGGAGACCCATGAGAAAAATAGGGAAAGAGCAATTACAATGGCAACAGCCAACTGAATCCTTCCACCAACTGGATTCTTTGATGAACTGCTGCAGAAGCTCATCCATGCTTGTGATAATCACCAGACAAGAGATCCCTGCCTTCTTCCTTACGTAAGATGTTCTGTTGGGTATGAAGCAAGAGGTCATACTCGGAGTTGACAGTCCATGCCATACCCAAGAGTATGTGTACTGCAGAGACATTTCCAAATAACGTTACCTGTGACAAGAGGGTTAAATCCCACAAGCAGGGTCAGTCCTGCAAGTATCATGTGCATCACCATCCACAGTTCTGCATTTGGATCATTTACCTGCACGAAGGCTGCCAGCAATCATTTTCATGAACCAAATTTGACTTCTGAAGCAACATTTATATACTTTTATTTATTCCTCCAATATTAGACATTTAATGTTTCCAAGGTTTCACTATTTTCAAATAATACTGCAATAAACATCTTTACACATAAAACTTTAGCTGTATATTAAAGTATTTCCATGGGTGAGACTCCCAGAAATTGGCCAATTAGGTCGAAGAGTCTTAGAATGCATTGCAAAATTCCTTTTCAAAACATTTTTATGTATTAATGTTCCCACTTGCAAGGTCTATGTAAACAGCCTATATAACTGCACCATTGCCATAACTGGACAATCTCATGAAGAAAAAAATTTTTCATTCATTTAGTCTAATGTAAAACACTATACTAGTATGTCAGAAATATAAATCATACAGAAATCCCAACAGCTGAATAAATAAACACTATATGCACTGAAAATTTGTGTAAAGAGCCATTTCGGCTGACACTGGTAAGAGAAAAGTGAAATGGCAAATTGTGTGTGTGCTCTGCTTGCCTAAGGATTAATTTGTGAACATAAGCTGGTATTTGTTAACAGGTCACCTATGTTAGGAGCCTTTCTTTCTCTCAGGTTATTAGTACATAGTAAATAGAACTGTCTGCATTCCACAAAAACTCCCCCTCAAACCAAGGAGCTAAGTCTAGTTATCAATTTTTAAAACCTCTAAGAAGTATTATGCTTCACATGAACAACAGCAATCCTTGAGAACAAATATGGATTTTAAAAAGCACAGTTCAAGCATTTGTTAAATATCTATTCTGTCTGGGGACATGGACTGTCATTTAAAAAACTGAATCTACAAACCCATCCACAGCTTTACAGGAACCCTGTAAATAATGGAAAATTCACTTCTGGTGAGAGAGGCACAAAACTACCTTTAAAAAAGGCAAATTTTTAAAGTAAGAACTTGAAGTAAGAAGACTCTTCCAGTTTTTTTTTAAATTATATATACAACATTTGGCAGAAGACAGGCTATTTTTGCTAATCAGTAGCTGAGTCAGCCAAATTTGGTTTATGTTATTAGTATTATTATCAATAAAGCAGCATAAAACAGCTTGATTTTTCCAATCCCATGTGGAGGAACTAAGTGAGCAGTTGGAAAAATATTTTTACTTGCTCACAGAGAGATTTCATACTCATGTCACAGGACACAAATGAGAAACCCCAAAGAGTCCTCTTGCCTACACTTTTCGGCTCCATCACCACACCTAGAATAAACGAACAGCATAAAACACAACAGCTTCCATTTAGAATCAACCAACTCCTAACCTGGGCGTTAAAATCCTCACGAGGACAACCAGACCACTATCTGGGAATTATGTCACACTGAAAAAGAAGACTCCACCAGCAAAACATTGGTCAAGTACTAAGATAAGCTATCCAAGGTTTAACAGGAAACGGCATTAACTCTGGCCTAATTTGTTACAGCATCAAACAAAGCTTGCATCATTACAGATTGTAATGCTTCACTAATGAGTTAAGAGGATTTCATTATGAAACCATAATATTCTTCCTTTATTGAGTCCCTTGCTTCAGGACCATAACACCATTAAAAATAGAAAACACACCACGGATAATAATCATAGTAGCTAACATTGAACACTTAATGTGTGCTAAGCATCGTACCACGCACTTCACATCCACTATTTAATTTAATCTTCTCAGTAAGCTCAGTTACCGAGCCTGCACTTGTTGGAAAATGGGATTCAAACCCTGGATGTTGGCTCCACAACCTGCATTTTTAACTGTCAATCACATTGAGATTAAATTTAACTGTTAGGAAAATACAAAAATGCATCAAACTAGCAATCTACAGATACCTGTAACACACTACTGGGTCCCAAGTAGTAGTCTAAGATTTAGGTGAGGAACAGTTTATGCCCAAGACAATCTAACACCAAGACAACGGTGTAAAAAATAGAATGTCAGTGAGTCAATAGTTACATTAATTACAATGTTTATGTGACACTTAATTTGGTTTTTCTTCCCCATTCAAATGAATCATCAGATTTTGGCATCCTAGAAACAGGATAAACGAGGTCATGTTAATTCTCAGGTAAGTAGGCCTGCCTAGACATGACATAAAAGCAAATACAGTGATAACATGATCTCAGTGAAGCTATGACTAAAAAAGTCTCAAATAGAAACTTCATGGAATGAGAAACGGCTCTACCATGTCCAATACTAGCCAGCTTTTTTTTTTTTTTTGAGACGGAGTTTTGCTCTTGTTGCCCAGGCTGAAAGGCAGTGGCATGATCTCGGCTCACCGCAACCTCCGCCTCCCGAGTTCAAGCGATTCCCCTGCCTCAGCCTCCCGAGTAGCTGGGATTACAGGCGCCCGCCACCACACCTGGTTAATTTTTATATTTTTAGTAGAGATGGGGTTTCTCCATGTTGGTCAGGCTGGTCTCGAACTCCCGACCTCAGGTGATCCATCCGCCTCGGCCTCCCAAAGTACTGGGATTACAGGCATGGGCCACTGCACCCGGCCCAATATTAGTCAGTTTCCAAAGCCAGGATAAGTAATAAGGTTTTCCCATATCCCTTTTAAAATATGGATATGCAGAATTTAAGAAAATCAGTTATGGGTCAGGTGCAGTGGCTCACGCCTGTAATCCTAGCACTTTGCGAGACTGAGGCAGGCTGATCACTTGAGGTCAGGAGTTCGAGACCAGCCTGGTCAACACAGTGAAACCTTGTCCCTATTAAAAATACAAAACCTAGCCCGGCATGGTGGCACACGCTTGTAATCCCAGCTACTCAGGAGGCTGAAGCAGGAGAATTGCTTTAACTTGGAAGGCGGAGGTTGCAGTGAGCTGAGATTGTGCTATTACACTCCAGCCTGGGAGACAGAATGAGACTCTGCCTCAAAAAAAAAAAAAAAAAAAAAAAAAAGAAAAACAGTTACAGATCTCTATCTATGGATATTGATTACGTAAGTTTATATAAATAAAAATAACATTTAAAAACATGGATTAAATAGAGTTAAAAGAATTGGGGACCGGGCACAGTGGCTCACAGCTGTAATCCCAACACTTTGGGAGGCCGAGGCAGGCAGATCGTTTGAGCCCAGGAGTTTGAGACCAGCCTGGGCAACATGGAGAAACCCCACCTCTACAAAATATAGGAAAATTAGCTGGGTGTGGTGGTATGTGCCTGTGGTCCCACCTACTCTGGAGGCTGAGGCAGGAGGATGGCTTGAGCCCATGAGGTGAGGCTGCAGTGAGCCAAGATGGCACCACTGCATTCCAGCCTGGTGACAAGAGGGAGATCCTGTCTCAAAAAAAAAAAAAGGAAATAGAATCAGGAAGGAGGGCAGAACACTGGTCTATAACAACGACTCTGGGATAACTACTTAGTCTTAGTTTGGAGAGAAAGCAGAGGAATGGGCTATCATACCAAAAAAAATAAGAATTTCTTCATCTCCAAAGTGTATCAAAAAGGAAAAGAATTAGCTTGAGGTTTGACAGAAGAAACTTGCAGAGAGATGATATGCAAACACCAGAAAAGGCCTAGGGTGATATTGCATATAAATAAGTACCCCACTCTCTTCAATGGCTGGGGCGTACAAATTAACCCGAAGCCAAAGACTTCTTTTCTGGACACTGATAACCCTGTTCCATCTAGACTGAAACAAGGTAGAAAAGCACTGTGCTAAAAGTCACCTGGTCTCCCTGACTATGCCCAGCACCCTAAGTCCACTCGCTAACATGAATGTCCTATCCTACTGGTAAGTTTTCAGGGAGGTTGCTTCACAATTTATTCTCCAAAATGCCACGTTTCACACTCAGTTTACTAATGACCACTTCACATGTGTCTAGATGTCCTATCCAAGGACAGGACAATTTATGGATAAATACAGCCAAAGAGAATCATGTGTGATTCTTCAATCTAAAACATAACTTCTAGGCTTAAGATACCCATTACTGTGTCGTAAGCCAAATATCTGATACTTATGTCCAAATGTCGTTTTCTAAAAAAGTGCCCGCATCTTACCTATCATTTATGGAACACCATGAAGGTGATGTGATACCGCACCCTGTAGATATTTATGCCTGTCAAGTATTCATAAGCACTCTTCTGGATGGAGTGAGCCTGAGAGAGTTTCTGAATGACCGAAACTAGACTCACATGAAAAGTTAATTTCCCACTAGCACCCAGTCAGAGACAGAGTCATAGGGCTGAGGGCTTTGCTCAGGAGGGAGATCCAGGCTTGGGACAAAGGGAGAGGCTTCACCAGAGGAAGGGGTCTTCCACTGTCACTTAAGAGACTGGTAGGTTTGGGTAGGCCAAGGAGCAGGGGAAAGAAATAAGGAAATTGCTACTCAAGAAGTGGAGGCAGGAGTGGGCTGCCACAATCTGGGAAGAATTGTGACACTTGGTAGGCCTGAAAAGTGTCTCAAATTTTACCTCAACTTTATTAAGCAGCCATGTTAATTGGCTGGCATGTGTTAAACATTCCACTCGACCAGAAAACCAAGTTGGCAATGATTTAAGGCACATTAAAACGTGGATGCTCCATAAATATTTGTTAAATGAATTAACTCTGGACAGAGCATCAGGGAAGACTTCATGCAAGTGGCATTTGGCCAGGTTATTAAGGACTTTGCAGGGTGGAAGGCCTAGAAGGCAGAATGGTTGGTGGATAGTTCAAGCAGAAAGCACAGCATGAAGAGATACGGAGGTGTGAAAGGATACAGTAGACAGAAAGGGTAGGGTATCAGAATAACTCAGTCATCTCTTAGCCTGTTGAAGCTATCATCTTGAGCATCTTATAAATATCCACGTCTTCCTAGCTGCACCACCAAGGCCCATTTTCTTTCCTGTGGACTCCCAGCTGGCTTTCAGGCACTCATTCTTGCCTCCTTCTATCCACCTCCACATTGCACCTGAGTTCTTTTTAACCACCAAAATCAGTGGGGCCACTCTTGCCTGAAGCTTTTTGTCGCCTTGCTCTCTGGATACAGCCTACAATCCCTCACTTGGCTTAGAGGCCCTTTCACACCCAGGCCCACACCTGCTTTCCCTAGCCCAACTTCTGCCCGCCCCTCTTGCTCACTGCCCCCAACCCCACCCGTTTCCTTTTCACGTTCTGCAGTGTGTCCTCGACTCTGGCAGCTCCCAAGCAGGGAAAGCTCCCTTACCCGCCTGTC
The DNA here is from genome assembly GCF_006542625.1 of Nomascus leucogenys. Lineage (NCBI taxonomy): Eukaryota > Metazoa > Chordata > Mammalia > Primates > Hylobatidae > Nomascus > Nomascus leucogenys. The sequence continues at coordinate 62,060,871 of NC_044402.1, read as the reverse complement.
CCGCTTCCCCTCTATCTGTGCACACCAGAGAAATCTTCCCTGATTCCTCCTGCAGAGCCCCAGACTAGGTTAGGTCCCTCTGTGTACATTCTAATCATATCCCAAATACAAATTATTTAACCTGTGGTTAACATCTAAGTCCTTGAGGCATTATGTATCTGTGGGATGACTGTGAGGCTGAAAAGCAGCCTGGAAAGCAGTTTTGCCCTAGGCACCAGCAAGTACAGTGACTCAGCCATACTGGCCTTCATGAGAAAGCAGAAAAAACCCAAGGTCTGCTTTCCCTCACCTTGCTTCCAGCAGAGCAGGAGGCACTCACATCAGGCACTTGGCACCATTACCCAGCAGGGCAAGATTACAGAACTTTTCACCTTGCTTGCAACTTTAGAAACTGTGTGTCCACCACTACTGCAGCAGACAGTTATGGGTGACGCTGACGTACAAACAGATGAGATGACTCTACTTTAGATGAGCTCATGTTTCCACACGCATTCTCTAACTGAGGACCCCAAATGGACCCAAATCCTTTGAAACAGGATATTCTGCTCCCTCTTATGACATGTTTCTATCCACCCACTCCTCCTGTCTGCCTTCCCTAGCAGGCAGTCTGCCATCACCAAAGCAGCCCTTTGTCCCCACCCTCCTTGCTCAGGCTGGAACCTACAGTCACAAATAATCCTGATGCCCAACCTACCCCTGTGGCGCCTCACTGCTAGGTAAATCCAACAAGCAGAATTGATGGTTTTGCTGAGATCTGGACAGTCCCTATGAATCCCTTAAAAGTTCTCCTCCTTCAGTGGTCACTCTTCACACGCTACAACAGGGGTGGATGAAACTTGAAAACATTATGCTAAGTGAGAGAAGCCAGATACAAGAGGTCACATATTGTATGATTTCATTTATAGGAAATATTCAGAACAGGCAAATCTACAGAGACAGAAACAGATGGGTGGTTGTCAGGGGCTCAGGAGAGGAGAGAATGGCAAGTGGCTGCTAACTGGCAGTGGTCTCCTTTGGGGTTGTGAAAATGTTTTGGAATTAGAGGTGACTGTGGCAAACAACACTGTGGATGTACTAAATGCCACTGAGTTGAACATTTAAAAATGGCTAATTTTATATTATGTAAATTACACTTCAATTGAAAAATTTCAAATAACTTTTTAAAAAGTCCCTCTTCACCCTCCCAATTCATAGAGTATCTTTCCATCGCTCTGCTTATACTCTGGATCTTTTCCCATTTCTTTCAAGAATTTATTCATCTCCCATTTGCCTTTTACCTTCCATTTCCTCTCTCGACTGGATCCTTTTTTTCTGCTGACAAATCAGCTCCAGTGTTCAACCTAAAAATCCTTCCCTGAACTTTATTTTCCCTCAAATCTCATTTACAACGATCCCAAGACCCCATAAAAGTCAGCCAATTATCAATAGCCTCCACTTTTCCACCTCCTATACCCTTCTAGTTCCGTTTCCAGCAATAAGACAACCACAGATAGTAAAAAACCTACCGGCTACCACACATAAAAAAACACTCTTGTTAAAATGAATGAACCTACAAATTTAAAAAGAAACTGCCAGATACCTTTGGCATTGCACTGCCCAATGAGACAGACAAGGGCACAAATAGCTATTTAAGTAAACTGAAATGAAAAACTAAAAATTCTGTTTCTTAGTTGCATTAACCACATTTCAAATGCTCAAAAACTAGTAGTTAGTGACTTCTATATTGGATAGTGCAAAATATATCCCATTAAAAAAAAAATCTGAGCATCTGGAAATACAGTAGCTCAACTGTACTGATACCTGATTCAGGTATCAAAGAATCTGAGGTTATAAAAATCTTAAAAGAATTCCTTAGAGTAAAATCAAGAGAAGGCTGATGCTCTATTTACAGCCCCCAAAGTAGAGCTCTAGTTGATCTGACATTATACAAAAAAGGCCAGAGGAAATCTTTTTGTAACACATAGAATTAAAGGTTAAATGGTTACATAAAACAAGATGGAGATGTGGGACATGATGCAGCAATTTTTTATTAAAACAAAGGCATTATCCAAAATCAACAGTTAAAAAAAGGTCAAGCAGTATCTATCCAAGAGACAGGAACAAAAAAGAAATCAGCTATTTTAAAACTATTCCAAAAGGTTGCTAGGCTGGAAGCCTAAATACTGTAATGTATAGACAGCAAAGAGAAAGAGATGAATTAAAAAAATAAAATGAACATCTAAAAAGCTATTAATGCTACACTGAGACCTTAATCTCTTCATTTACTCCTTGCTGTTTTGGGTTTTTATTTTAAAAACTGACCACTACAGCCTTCCCATAGAGCACTAAAGCAAGCAACCAGTGTTGTTAAGAGGACGTAAGCTTGCTTTTAAATACTGTCCTATCTACAAAAAGTACCTTACAGATATGTTCATTTGATAAAACAACCAAAACCAGCCCACCTGGTGAAGTTCACATGTGAAGGTGACACACATAGAGCCTGTGGCATAAAACACGAAATTTATTTAGGCAGAAGGAAACAGGAGGCAATGGCTGCTGAAGCAAGAAGGAAAAATGTTTTTATAACTAAGTAGAAGGGTGGTCCTTTAAAAATGCAATAAATGGCCAGGCGCGGTAGCTCACGCCTGTAATCCCAGCACTTTGGGAGGCCAAGGCAGGTGGATCATGAGGTCAGCAGATCGAGACCATCCTGGCTAACATGGTGAAAACCCATCTCTACTAAAAAAATACAAAAAAATTAGCCGGGTGTGGTGGCGGGCACCTGTAGTCCCAGCTACTCGGGAGGCTGAGGCCAGAGAATGGCATGAACCTGGGAGACGGAGCTTGCAGGGAGCCAAGATCACGCCACTGCACACCAGCCTGGGTGAAAGAGTGAGACTCTATCTCAAAAAAAAAAAGCAATAAACAGGACCTATTACATGGATTCCCAAAGAGTAGTCCAAACATCCCTGAAAGTCCCCAGGCCCTTTTCAGGAGTTCTGTAAGACGGAAACTATTTTCATACTACTACTACTACTAAGAGATTACTTTTTCACTGTCACCAAAAATTTTGAAAAATACGTTTTTATATTTTGAAATATATTTTGAAAAATATATACTTTATTATCATACAACAGGTTAGTTATTTTTAAATGTTTTCATAATTGTTTTAAACCTGTATTTTAAAACAATTTAAAATTGATTTCTAATAAAGTAAATACTAATAGATATAATCCATATAAATAAAGCTTTTTGAGTTTCTCAGTAACATTTAATAGTGCAAATCTTATCTTTTTTTCTTTTTGCTTTTTTAAATGTTTTTCTCTCAGGCCACTTTGTCTAAGAATAGTATGTCGGCCAGCTGCAGTGGCTCATGCCTATAATCTCAGGACTTTGGGAGGCTGAGGCGGGTGGATCACCTGAGGTCAGGAGTTCGAGACCAGCCTGGCCAACACGGTGAAATCCTGTCTCTACTAAAAATAGAAAAATTAGCCAGGCATGGTAGTAGGCACCTGTAATCCCAGCTGCTCGGGAGGCTGAGGCAGGAGAACTGCTGGAACCCAGAAGGCAGAGGTTGCAGCGAGTCGAAATCACGCCATTGCACTCAGCCTGGGGGACAAGAGCAAGACTTCGTCTCAGAAAAAAATAAAATATAAAAAAGAGAGAATAGTGTGTCTTCAGACCAAAAAGTTTGAGAGCTGTTGTATTAAAAACTGCACATAGAATTTTCCTCTTCTGTAAGATTTTATTTCTAAAAAGACATTACATACTTAGCTTCTTATCTTAATGGCAAATATCCCAAATATACTTTAAAAATAAAGAGCTTCTAGGCCGGGCGCGGTGGCTCACGCTTGTAATCCCAGCACTTTGGGAGGCCGAGGCGGGCGGATCACGAGGTCAGGAGATCGAGACCACGGTGAAACCCCGTCTCTACTAAAACTACAAAAAAAAAAAAATTAGCCGGACGTGTTGGCGGGCACCTGTAGTCCCAGCTGCTCGGAGAGGCTGAGGCAGGAGAATGGCGTGAACCCGGGAGGCGGAGCTTGCAGTGAGCCGAGATTGCACCACTGCACTCCAGCCTGGGCGACAGCGAGACTCCGTCTCAAAAAAAATAAAAAAAAAATAAAAATAAATAAAGAGCTTCTACGGACACGTCACTTAACAATGGCAATACATTCTTAGAAATGTGTCACTAGGCAATTTCATCATGAGAACATCATAGAGTGTATTTACACAAACCTAGATGTATGGCGTACTACACATGCAGGCTATACGGTACAACCTATTGCTCCTAGGCTACAATTAACCTGTTCGGCATGTTACTATACTGAATACTGTAGGCAACCATAACACAGTGGCAGGTATTTGTACAGCTCAACAAAGAAAAGGTATAATAAAAATAGAATATAAAAAATAAAAACTGATTCACCTGTACAGGGCACTTACCATGAATAGACGTTGCTCTGGTCGAGTCAGTGAGTGGTGAATGACTGAGAAGGCCTAGGACATTACTGCACACTGTAGACATTATAAATACTACACTGAGGCTAAACACTACGCTGAGGCTACACTAAATTTATTTTAAAATTTTTTCTTCCTCAATAATAAATTAACCTTAGCTTACGGTAACATTTTTTTCTTTATAAACTTTTTTTTTTTTTTTTTTTAGGGACAGAGTCTATGTTGCCCAGTGGGGCTATCCACAGGTGTAATCATAGCTCACTGCAGCCTCGAACTCCTGACCTCAAGTGATCCTGCCTCTTCAGCCTCCCGAGTAGCTGGGACTACAGGTGCACGTCACTGTTCATGACTTTTACAGACTTTTACATTTTAACTTTTGACTCTTTTGTAATAACACAACACAAATACATTGTATAGCTGCCCAAAAATTATTTTCTTTATACTCATTCTGTAAGCTTTTTTCTATTAATTTTTCTTTTAAAACTTTTTTTTTCCTTAAAAACTAAGACAGAAACACACACATTAGCCCAGGCCTACTCAGGGTTTTTAATATCACTGTCTTCCCTTCTACATCTTGTCCCACTGGAAGGCCTTCAGGGGCAATAACGTGATAACAATGCTTTCTTCAGGAATACCTCCTGAAAGACCTGCCTGAAGCTGTTTCACAATTAACTTTATTTTTTGGTAAGTAGAAGGAGTACTCTTTAAAATAATGACAGGCAGTGGCTCATGCCTGTAATACCAACACTTTGGGAGACCGAGGTGGAAGGGCTGCTGGAGCCCAGGAGTTGAAGATCTGCCTGGGCGACACAGTGGGACCCCATCTCAACAAAAAATTTAAAAAGCCAGGCATGGTGGTACATACCTGTGGTCCCAGCTACTTGGAAGCTGAGGTGGGAGGACTGCATGAGCCCAGGAAATCAAGCCTCCAGTGAGCTGTGATTACACCATTGCACTCCAGCATGAACGACAGAGCGAGACCCCATTTCCAAAATAAATAAATAAAAATTTTTAAAATGATAAAAGTATAGTAAATACACAAACCAGTAACATAGTTGTTTATTATCCCTATTAAGCACTGTATATGGTACGTAATTGTATGTGTGATACTTTTATAGAATTAGCAGTGCAGCAGGTTTACACCAACATCTCCACAAACACATGAGTAATACACTGCCCTAGGACATTAAGATGACCCCTACTTCACCAGGCAAGAGGAATTTTTCAGTTCCATTATAATCTTATGGGACCACCATTATATATGCAGTTCATCACTGACCAAAATATGGTTATGCAGTGTATGACTAGTCTTTTTTTTTTTTTTTTTTTGAGACGGAGTCTTGCTCTGTTGCCCAGGCTGGAGTGCAGTGGCGCAATCTCAGCTCACTGCAAGCTCCGCCTCCTGGGTTCCAGCCATTCTCCTGCCTCAGCCTCCCGAGTACCTGGGACTACAGGCGCCCACCACCACGTCCGGCTAATTTTTCGTATTTTTAGTAGAGACGGGGTTTCACTGTGTTAGCCAGGATGGTCTCGATCTCCTGACCTCGTGATCCGCCCGCCTCGGCCTCCCAAAGTGCTGGGATTACAGGCGTGAGCCACCGCGCCCGGCGCAGTGTATGACTAAACTTGTCCTTTAGCAGTTAAATGAAACTTGGAGTACACCGAGTTTAAAAATCTAACACTCAAATATTTGAAGTTTGTTAAAATGGTCATTTTGGAAATAAGCTAATAATAATGAATAAATCTTACACTAAATATACTGTAACTGTATTAGTCTGTTTGGTGTTGCTATAAAGGAATATCTGAGACAGGGTAATTTATAAAGAGGTTTATTTTAGCTCACAGTTTTGCAGACTGGACAAGCAGCACAGTGCCAGCATCTGCTTCTGGTGGGGCCTCAGGAAGCTTTTACTCACTGTGAAAGGTGAAGGGGGACCAAGAGTGTCACATGGTGAGAGAGGAAGCAAGACAAAGAAGAGCAAGAGAGAGATGCCAGGCTCTTTTACACAACCAGATCTCACATGAACTCTTTACCATGAGAGGGCATCAAGTCACTCATGAGCGATTCGCCTCCATGACCCAAACACCTCCGAGTAGGCCCCACCTCAAACATTGGGGATGAAATTTCAACATGAGATTTGGAAGGGACAAACACCCAAACTACATCAATAACTAGAAATACTCTGTGAAATAAGTTGTTACAGTTCTCTACTAACTCGTCAAGTTACATTCAGTATGGTATTAAGAGAAATTCAACCCAATCAGCAAAACAGGAGTGAGGTGATTTTCACATTATTGGTAGGCATAAAAACTGAGTTTCTTTAGCAACAGCATGATACTAACTCTCCTTCCAAATGAGGACGCTCCTCATGGAGACTTAATCACCAAAAACTAAAATTTAAAATCATAAATAATGGGAGAAGCAAATTTCCTGTGGTTAAATCACATTAGGTAGTACTGCAAATAGAAAGTATTCAATTATCAACCACTACATAAATGCTGAAGTGTTGTTATACATGCAAACATATACACAGAAAGGAGGAGAAGGAGGGAAAAGAGGTGGAGAGAGAATGGAGAGGGAGTGAAACGGAGAGGACCAGGAGAGAAAGAGAAAGAGGAGTGCGTAGAGGAGTGATCACTCAGAATGAAAGTCAAAAATTCATTTTTCTGATTTCAACTTGCCACAACACACACTTTTTGGAAACCAAACTTTCCATTTACCTACCATGTCAGTCAGTTTTCATCAGGTACTAGTTTCTTTGGCTCTGTTTGCTAATCAGTTCAACCTGTATCATGTAAGAGATTCTTCAAAACTTTACAGAAACACGAAAGCCACCCTCCCCAAAAGGGTACAGCTACAGGGTGGCTTGGGCCACTATGTGCCCCCAGCATTAGTGGCTGAAGCTCAGCTGACTCCTTAAAGCCAAGACCTGGCTGAAGGAAGAAAAGCAGGTCAGCAAGGGGGGAGAGGGGAGAGAATGAATAATAAGGTAGGGAGAAAATTACATGATACTCGCTTCTCTAAAATAAGAATCTGGGAGTGACATTCCACCTCTCCAAGCATGTCTTTCAGGGTTGGGAAGAGTATCCCTTTGCAAGAGAACGGTGTTAAAGAGAGTGTTAATCCTGTGTGAACCTCAACACTTACCTGCTATAAAGGTGGATTACATATCCTCATGGGTCATGAAGAAACTCACTGCTTTTAAACTAGACCTCTGAAAGATCACTAGTTCACAGCCACAGGATCATTAGTTCACGGCCACAGAACAGACACTTGCAGGTTTCTCCCAACAAAATGCTTGCTGTTTGGTTTCGTAGTTTGGAAAACATTACAGAGAAATGCCTATAAAACCAGGTAGACTGTCTCATTAGAGGAAACCAACTTGATCTGAAGAATGGGGAAAAAAATCATGACTGTTTATAGTGGACAGTACAACTGAGACGTTAGTAATGGGCAAGGCACCAAGAACAGGACCAAGACTGTCTCCTCCCTCTCTGTTTTAAATCGTGCTGCATCAGTTTGTTTTCAGGGGCTTTGTCTTATAGGGATACTGATTGATGTAAATGAATACTCACAATTTAGCACACATAAATCTTATTTTTATCAAATCAAAGGACAAAGGGAAGGGAGAACAAGAAATTTAACTGGTCAACTTAGAACGAATGGGCTCTCTTGTTTTAACCTTATTTCCCTTTCTGGAGAATAAAAGTAATGATAATTATAATTAAAGGAGTTTTCATGTGTGGTTTATGGAAGTCATTACTCTATTAGTCACGTCCCATATCTATACAGGATTTAAAATTTTTAAATTATACTTGGTGCAGTATTCATTGAAAGTCTTTTTCACCTGTAAGCTCAAATTCCACGGTGAAACAACATTAGGTAGAAGGACAGTGACCAGGGAGAGATAAAACAACTATGATACCACGTCGCCTGTCTATTGACCTTCCTGTCTATGGTATCCTAGAAAACGATCTCTAATGTCAATATGGTCTACAGTGGCTCTGAAATTGTTTCTCTCCCATTTCCCAGGAAATAGGCTATACTTTAATCACTGCAACCAAGTTAATTGTGAAGGACAAAAAACTTCTGAAACCAAAAACTCTTAGGTTGTAAACATGTCCAAAAAAGTGTTTGATACCAAACTGACATTTTAAAAACAGAATTTAACACGTTATAGCAAGTAGAACCCATTTCCCCTTTTCCAGCACAAGCCATCAAGTTCTGTTTGGGGCTTCAGCCTCCCAAACTCAGTTGGAGAAATCTTACAGTATGAAAACCCAGGAGACAGGGGCCACAGCCTGGACCAAGAGACCAACCAGAGCCACAGAGGCTCCTGAGAAGACCTGCAACACAGGGTAAAATATGCAAGGGAGGGCCATATAACTTTTATCTTTACTTATTTTAATTTACTAATATTTAAGTATTAACCTATTTTTATTAAATTTTTGTGGCTACGCAGAATTCAAATTGCAGCAAAAATCATTCAGGGCTAAACACTGGAAAAATCTCTTAATTCTAAGGTACATGACACATTGGACTCAAAAACAGTTGCTGAGTCCCTTTCACTGGAGAAATTTAAAGAAAGGGTATAGAAAAGTTTTGACCAATTCCACCCAATCCTGCATCCCCAATTCCAATCTCAAGGACCAGTTTCCATCTGATCTCTCTCCACCTACAGATGGTGGTCCTGAATCTCAAAATCAACAAACCAAAAACTGAATCCATCATCTTCTCACACCTGGTTTTTCCTTCCAACTCCCTCATTTCTGTGACCTGCCCCATAACCTTACCAGGAATCCAGCCCCCAAAGCAGGGTGGACTCCTCCCTCTGTAATGGACACCAGGATTCAGGTCCTGTTGCTGGCTCCAAAATGCCCACAATGCCCTGTTCTCCCAAATTAGCACATTCAACAGTGACATAAAGGAAAGAGTTAGACAGAGAAATGATATCTGGTGCTGCTCCACAGCTAGCTGTGTGATTCTAAGCAAGCCATTTAAATTCTCATTCTTGGTTTCATCACCTATTATGTGAAAACGCCAAATTATTTCTAAATTCCAAGCTCTATGGGATTTACAGGATTTGCATCCACTTCTCTTGATCCCCAAAGCCACCACTATGTAGTTGAAGGCACCATCATTTCCCAACCAGATTAGTACACTCTCCTAGTGGATCTTTCCTGCCTCTAGTCTTGTGCTGCTCCTCACCCCCTGAAAGCACCTGTCTAGGTTACTCACCTCCAGAAACCAGTTAAAGGCCCCGGGGAAAATGACCAAACCCATCCCTGTGGCCCCAGGGCCCATGTGATCAGAACCCTGTCTCCCTCTGGCTTCCCTGGTCTACTTTCTGTTCCTCATATGCTCCTCCATCACCCAACTACCTGCCCCCTTTGCCTCCGAGCCTTTGCTTCAATACTCTGCCCATTTCCTCAGTCCACAGAGATTCTTGCTTAGTCTCCAGGCAACGTTTCCTGATCCCCTCCCCCACCCCACCAGTCTGATTTAGTGTCCTTCCTGTTTACTCGCAGGGCACACCTTCGCAGACCTCTCAGAGGCCTTGTCACTGTAAGTATCCGTTTATTTTGTCACTATCCTTCCCCAGGACTCTCAGTTCCAAGTGAGTGGGGACTGCTGGTCTCGTCCACCACTCATGGCACAGACAGCTGGTTCTTGCCCAAACTCTATAAACAGTAGCAGTACTTCTAGCTGCACATGGCCACGCAGAATCAAGATGAGATTTTCCAGCCACCTGCAGCCACGGGGTGATGTTCTAGCCAATGAGACATAAGCAAAGTTATCTGGAGGCTGTTTCTGGGAACTTCCCGTAAAAGAAAGCACCATCAGTGCTTCTACTTTCCGTTTCTTCTTTCATCCTGCTGCTTGGAAGACGGAGGCCACACTAAGCCTGACAGATGTATGATGAGCAAGGAATTTACGCCGGGTCATACTAGCCCTGAACCATCCACCCTGCCTTTCATGAGAGACATACACTTCTACTTTGTTTTGGGATACCATTATTCAAACCACTATTATTTTGGCATGTCCATCACTGCAGCTGAACCTAACTGCAACATACACGGCCATACCTGTAGTATAATAATAAACTACCTGTTGATTCGAGTATATACCTCAAAATTCCTGAGTCTTTTTACTGGTAACTGTATTGTCGCGTGTCTCTGTGGGGTCCACATTCCTTAGCAGAGGCTAACACAGACAAATAACCAACACTGAGTGGGTTTAAGCGATCAACAAATACCGACCAAGTGGCTACTGAAGTAGATAAGTAAGCTCTGTCCGACACATACGGTGTACTTTAGCCTGGGCTCAATGTTGCTGCCAACCAAAACAAGGTTAAAGAAGAGGGCCAGGCCAGGCACAATGGCTCATACCTGTAATCTCAGGATTTTGGGAGGCTGAAGCAGGCAGATTGCTTGAGCCTAGGAATTCAAGACCAGCCTGGGCAACACGGTGAAACCCTGTCTCTACCAAAAATATAAAAAATTAGCTGGGCATGGTGGTGCTTGCCTGCAGTCCCAGCTATTCAGGAGGCTGAGGTAGGAGGGACACCTGGGCCTGGGAAATTTGAGGCTGCAATGAGCTGAGATAGTGCCACCGCACTCCATCCTGGGCAATGGGAGTAAGAGTGCCAGTTTCCACGACCATTTTATTACGGAGTATTTCAGTGCCTAGACATCAAAGTTCACCCTATTCCGTCCTTGGGAACAGTGCCACCAGACTGGTCTATCATTGGTATATTCTACCTGAAAGCCCTAACAGGTAATATGCAGGTAAGTAAGGCCCTTTAAAATAACAGCACATGTCATCTCTGCTTCTAGGGCAGGTGGGATGTCTAGCAATTTTTTTTTAACCTTAAAGACCTTCAACCATTGTTTACTATAAAGGTAAACCTTGATCTTTGTGATGGGCTTACTGGTAGGATTTCTGCTAGTGAGCACAGGCACCAGGGCCTGCAAATTTCCTGGATTCATAGCAACAGGGGTGAACCACCAGCAAGGTCTGGTGAGGGTGTCTTTGATCTCCTCGGAAGCCTCATCTACATATTTTGGGTAACAGGGCACCAGGGCTTTGGAGATGTACTGAAGGACAGCATAAATCTGAACCATACAACCACTACCCTTTGCACGAACATGGATGTCCATTCCAGCAAGCTGTTTCTTGTCCAGAAGCAGACCTAATTCCAGTGGCTTGTATTGCAGTGTGAGCAGCTTGATCATCTCCAGGGGCCCCTCGTTCATCTTGATGAAGCCATTGCCACATCTGCAGAGCACCACAGCTATGGCCATCTTCTTGTATCTGAAGATCTGCACAGACTGCAGCCAACAAGTCCTTAGACGGCATATCTCCAGGCATAGGTAAGAGCTCCTCATTGCACCATGCCACAACAGGAAAAGGTGTCTAGCAATTTGTATGGTCTGAGAGCTGTTGGTGTTCTACTCCTTCAGCTGGAAGCAAGGCAACTGGCCTTCTAAAGTCTCCTGCCCAGGTAAGCTCTTCATTTGTGAAACATTATGTATTCTCAGGCTATCAAGGCATACTCAGCTTCACACAGCCATTAGCACATATTATAGGACTGGTTATATTTGAAAGGTACATATGTATTTACAGAAACATTCAGGCAAATAATTGCTAGATACCTACACTATGTGCCAGATAAACATGCCAGACACTACGCAGGTACAACCTCATCTAATGTTTAGGAATCAAGAAAACAGAGGCAAGGAACCAAGGAGAAATTGTAGTTGTCCAGGAAGGATCTGACGTGCTATGGAAGGCTGGGGCAATGTGGGGAAGGGCAATAAGCTTAGAAGGACAGAGAGTATGAATGAGTAATACTTAGTGACCGACAGTTGAGCAAAGTTTGGTAAGAGCATGGTTGATGAGAGAGGAGAACACAAGCATTGCTTCCAGCTTAATGGCTTGGGCAAATTGGTGGAGGATGGTGCTCCTGACTACGTTGGCCAACAGAGGAGGTATGCGGGGCACCCAATGATGAAAAGGTATGAGTCTGGACCTCAGAAGAAATAGACGGGCTAGAAATAAATATCTAAGGGTGAATGGTGGGTGAGTGGATGGATATTTGAATCCATGGGGCAAGTGGATCATGCAATGAGATTTGGTCTTCTGACAGTACTTTGCAACTGTTTGCCTACATTTAAAATTTAATATGCCAGTCCCATTTCTTAAAAAGATGGTAAGTTCAAGCCTGAACTCTGTACCAGGGGGTCAACAAAAAGTACTTACCTTACTGTCACTAGTCACATCCAACTTCCCTTGGGTCACACTGAGCCTATTCTAAGCCCTTGCAAAGGGAACAAAGGGAACAAAAAGAAGCTGCTTTTTGTTTCTACTCCTTGCAAAAGGAAGAAAAGGGAGCTGCTCTGAAAATGAAACCATCACAATATTTATCACATTGTCCTAGAAACATGAGGTCCCGGGATAATGTCTTTACGGGTCTTTCTGGAGAAGCTCAAAGGGCATCTGTTTCAAAGGGCAACTTCCTTCTTGGATGAAGCATCTTGTAGAGAAGACAATCAATGGCCAAGGCAGGTAACAGACACCAAGATACTACACACGCCTCGAATGGTTCCCTTAAAGCCTGAGCTTAAGCAGTCTGGGCTCTACTTCAATCATATTCTAAACATCTAAACCAAAAGACTGCAATTGCAAATAACAGGGAGACAAATATTCAAAAGGCTTTTAAGCAACATTTTCTGCTACGGGCAACTGCTGATGATTCTTATCTGAGTGCAGTCTCTTAACTGATGTGATTACTTGAACATTCAAAATAAATTATCATTTGAGGAAATTATCAATTGAGTTCTCCAACCTAATTTGTGCAAAGTATACAAAGGCAGTGACACCTTAAGCTGAAATTAAAAGACGGTGGAGAAACATAATAAAGATTAGTTATGCAACCCCTCAAACGAAAATGTCTTAAAAGATTTTAATTCAAGCCTGTGTAACATAAATAAGGCATATAACACAAAAACACATTTCTTTTTTAAAACTCAATCTACACACCCACATTTTATAACTGTTGTTTGGGTGTGAGGGTGAGTGAGGAGAGGGAGAAGCAGAGTTAAATGTGTAAAAAATGGGGGAAAATCCTGCTACAATACAGCATTTTTTAAAGGGACACACAGTCTAGCAATTGTGTATTCATCTCCTCTATAGCATGTCTCTGAAACCAACAGTTGTTTTATCACCTGTTCAGATTCCATGTGAATATATAAGCCACCCCATGAATTTTGTGATTCTCTTATTTTAGGAATGCTGATACTTATAGCCATTACAATGTTGCCAAACCTAGTGTCCCACAACCAGAAAGAGAATTCAGTTCTGAGGCCAGGCGCGGTGGCTCACGCTTGTAATCCCAGCACTTTGGGAGGCCGAGGCGGGCGGATCACGAGGTCAGGAGATCGAGACCACGGTGAAACCCCGTCTCTACTAAAAATACAAAAAAATTAGCCGGGCGTGGTGGCGGGCGCCTGTAGTCCCAGCTACTCGGAGAGGCTGAGGCAGGAGAATGGCGTGAACCCGGGAGGCGGAGCTTGCAGTGAGCCGAGAGCACGCCACTGCACTCCAGCCTGGGCAACAGAGCGAGACTCCGTCTCAAAAAAAAAAAAAAAAAAAATTCAGTTCTGAAAGAGTCTAAGGATCCTAAGAGAACTGAAGGTGGTGGCAGACTTGTCTATAGCCCGAACACCATGGCCCAGCACAGTGGCCCTTAATGAGGCCTTGTATCAAAATGACTTAATGTCATTCTCTATCAGAATGTTTTCAAAATATAGTCACGCATCCCACAATGACCTTTAAATCAACAATGGACCACACATACAATGATACTCCCATAAGATTATAATGGAGCTGAAAAATTCCTATTGCCTAGTGACATCATAGTACAATAACACATTTGTGGTGATGCTGGTGTAAATAAACCTACCGCATAGCTAGACCTGTAACAGTACCACACATAAAATTATGGACAGTACATAATGCTTGATGCTGATGATAAACAACTATGTCATTGGTTTATTTAGTATACTATATTTTTTATCATTAGAGTGTACGCCTTCTAATTACGTATTTTAAAAAGTTAACTATGAAACAGCTTCAGATAGGTCCTTCAGGAGGTATTCCAGAAGAAGGCATTGTTGTCATAGGAGATGACAGTTCCATGCGTGTTACTGCCCCTACAGATCTTCCAGTGCGACAAGATGTGGAGATGGAAGACGGTGACATTGATGATCCTGCCCCTGTATAGGCCTAGGCTAATGGGTATGTTTGTTGTAGTTTTTAACAAAAAAGTTTTAAAAACTTTAAAAGGAGAAAAAAAGCTTAAAGAATAAGGATACGAAGAAAGAAAATATTTTTTGTACAGCCATACAGCCTGTGTTTTAAGCTATTATTACAAAAGAGTTAAAAAGTTTTAAAAATTTAAGTTTATAAAATAAAAATGTTACAATAAGCTACAGTTTATGTATTAAGAAAAATATATATTAAACTAATACATATTTTTAAAAAAACTTTTATTATAAATAAGTAGAGATGGGGTCTTGTGATATTGCCCAGGCTGGTCTTAAATGCCTGGCCCCACCTCAGCCTCACAAAGTGCTGAGATTACAGACATGAGCCACCACACTTAATCGAAAAATATTTTTTATAAACCTAATGTAGCCCAAGTATACAGTGTTTATAAAGTCTAGAGTGTACAGTAAAGTCCTAGGCCTTCACATTCACTCCCCACTCACTGACTTACCCAGAGCAACTTCTAGCCCTGCAAGCTCCATTCATGGCAAGCGCCCTATATAGTTGTACCATTTTTTATCTTTTATATTTTTACTATATCTTTTCTTCATTTAGATATACAGATACTTGCCATTCTGTTACAGCTGGCTACAGTATTCAGTACAGTAACTTGCTGTACAGGTTTGCAGCCTAGGAGCAATGTGGTATATCATATGCCCTATGCATGTGGTAACCATCTAGGTTTGTGTAAGAACACTCTATGATGACCACACAGCAACAAAATTGCCTAAGAATACATTTCTCAAAAAGTATTCCCATTGTCAAGCTATACATGACTTGTATGACTTGTACACCTGACTTACATTTTCACCCAAGGGAGATCAGGCGATCTGGAGATAGAGGCTCCCTAGAGAATTTGGGCGTCTTTCCCTCCCAGTCTGCATTTCTCTGAGCGTATATACCTTGTAAATCAAACCAGATGGGGCTAGGACCAGGTAAGGAAACCAATGCTGGATGCCCTTGACCAGTCACACTAATCCAGCCACACTAGACCAGTCAGGCTAGTGAACACTGATTCAACTGGGCTTTTGAACACTGATTTCTTACACTAACAATTATAAGCTATTCAGTGTGTACACTTCTGATTTTCCCTAAAAAAGAGGTTTAAGTTCAAAATATCTAAAATAAGGAGTAATGGAAGAAACAAACGGTCACCCTTTCAAGTATTGATCATAAATGTTATTCCCTATTAGCTTTCTTTATCTAAACCCTTATTTAGTTACTGTCAACAGAAGCTGTATGTTGATTATCCCGTCAGCCTCCCAGAATGTAACGATGAATAAGAAACTCAACCTTGTTTCCTCTCATGTATCTAAAGCTGCAAATACAAAGATCACTACTTAGGTCTGACAGGTGTACAGCATAGCAGGGTGGCCAAGATTAGAGTCTTTAAGCCAGTCTGCCTGGGTTTGAATCCTGCCTCTGCCACCTACTAGCTGTGGATATTTGGACAAGTGACTTAACCTTTATCTTAGTTTCCTCATCTGTAAAATTGGGGTCCCTACCTCGTGGGCTTTTGTGAAGCCACAATGAATTAATATATGTTGAACACTTCAGCAAAGTGCCTATTATGTGGTACCAAGCAGCTGTATTCAGTACCCACAGAACAGCTTTGTTCTCTTTAAAATTTGCAGAATATTCCGTTGCCCAGCTGTAGCATGATTTATTCTTTTCAAGGACATTTAGTCTACTAACTCTTCCGATCTTTTGCTATTAGAAACAATGCTTCAATAAACATCCTATATAACAGAGAGATGTTTTTACTGTGCTAATCAAATTAAGTCAGTGCCCCACCTAACTTTCATGTACAATACTGATAGTTTTAACACCCTTCAAAGTAGGCACAGGATTATCACCTTCCAAGTTCTAGACAGATTCTAGGGTCTCCAGGAGGTAGAGTGACTTACCTGCTGAAGCCCGCACAGCTGTTAAGTGGCAGAGGTGGAATCCCGCATAGGTGCATGGCTGCCAACCCAATCTGCTTCCTACAGCTGTCCTTACTTAAAAGAAGTACAGGAGGTATTCTTTTAAATGCACCTCAGATCCATAACAGAGATTAATATGCAGAAGTTTGGACAGAAGCAAACTCAAATTTTCACAGAGATGCTTCTAACAAATACAGCTGATGGAGGCGTCGACAACTTCTGTAAATATTGAAGTATTATTTCTTCTGCCAAAGACTGAAGCAGAAGTACCCTGAATACTACCCCTAGGGAGATACACCACATTTTCAAACTCCCCTGGAAGCAAATGAATAATTACTGAATTTGGTATCATGAGAACTATTCTTTGGGGAAGGAGAAATTCATAACACTCACTTTGTTGTAGCATTTGCTGTGCCAAGACCGAAGAGGAACAAGTACTACTCTGGGGTTCAGAAACTCGTAAAACACAGACCTGAGTGGCCAATTCGCCAGCATGGCTTCAATTAGGTCTGTTCAGCATGGGCTTCTAAGAGATTAATTCTGACAGGATGAAATTGTTGACATGAGGAAAAGGATGGGGTAAATGTGGAACTTAACAGAGATGGAACCTGTGCTCCCAAGAGGGTGCCTACCTAATATAACCATAAAGATTACAGTTCAAAATCACAGGTATATTTCAATAAAATTGTTATTCTCCCAATTAGAGAAAGCATGCCAGTATCAGCACTAAAAATCTTAAAATAAATCAGAAATTTTTCCCTAAATCCCAGTCAGCCAGCAGACATCAAATAAAAGGTACAGAAGTCCAATCTAATAATAAGGAATACTAAGACATACTCATGCCTGGATGCAATTACAACTGTACTTCACACAGAACTGGCAGAAGAGGATGGAGGAGCAAGAGTGGGAATTTTGTCTTTCTAAAAGGTCACCAAGTATGAACATTTTAAATTCAGAGACTACGCAATTCTAAAAGTCAACTAAAAATGTTACCAGGGAGCAAACATGCCAGTGGGAACCAAAAAGGCTAGTAATCACATTTATGGGTTGAAATTGGGGTTGGTGGTGAGGGTTCCTATTGCAGAAACTGAAAATCAGGTCAGGATAGGCCAGTACATCTCCAGCAGTGACGTTTTAATCTGATAAAGAGAAAGCCAGCAGCCTGCTGCTGCTGCAATCTCCATCACCTGTTCTGACATTTTCCCTCCCTCCCTCCTTTCCTTCTTTCTTTATTTTGGGACAGAGTCTGGCTCTGTCACCAAGGCTGGAGTGCAGTGGTGTAATCACGGCTCACTGTAACCTCCAACTCCTGGACTCAAGTCATCCTCCCACCTCAGCCTCCCAAGGAGCTGGGACTACAGGCATGTACCACCACATCCAGCTAATTTTTGTATTTTTTGTACAGATGGGGTCTTGCCATATTGCCCAGGCTTGTTGCAAACTCCTGAGCTCAAGCGATCTGCCCACCATGGCTTCCCAAAGTGCTGGGATTACAGGTGTAAGCCACCGTGCCCAGCCAACATCTACCTTTCTAAGATCTAAATGATCTCACTTTCATTCTCTATCCCTGGCCAAACAGAAACGAAGCAAAAATAAAAATAAAAAATAAAAAATAAAATTTGCTCTAGGCAAAAATGAAAATAAAATTTAATCTTTCATTTTAAAGGAAAAGAGACCAATGCTCAGAGTTGATTTTCTTCAAGTTAGGACAAGAAACCAAGGCAGCCAGATTCTATACAAGAATGAGGCACCCTACTTAAACAATCATGCCTTCCAATCTTCTCAAATTACTTCACTTTTAATAAACATACAAACATGTATGTACTTTAAACCTATAACATGAAGCTACATGTGTTTTAATAACTATCATGGGAGCGGAGGTAACCCAGCTGGTGGAAGAAGCCCAGAAGCCTGGCTATGCCAGCATCTGGCTGCACCACCTTTGGTAACATTGGGGCTTTCCTTTTCTCACCAGGGACAAGTGTAGGAGGCATCCCAATTCTGTAATGTTAAAATGTGGAAAGTTACCTGCAGTGATTTTAAGATGCCGCTGATTATAAGCTCCATCTCTACCCAGATGTGAAATGTGAAAAGCTGACAATAGATGAAATGTGGTAGAAACATGTTCTTGCAGAAAGGCAACCAAAAAAATAGCTAAGACAAAGGTTGGCCGTGAAGAGGAGGAATTGGAAGAAATGGCTAGTCTGGATATCTATCTAGGCTGTGGGGCTGTTTCCATCTGATCACAAAGCTTCCTCTTCTCTTTGGAAGAGAACCTCTCCTCTTGCTGGCCCTCAAATCCAACTGGTCTTCAAGTCTTATCCTGGACACAGTCTCCCACAATTACCTCTCTCCAGTCTGTGCTCATGGCTGTGGCTTCAGGTCAGGCCTTTTCACTGCCCTGGCCATCTCTAACAAACCCACAGCAATCCACCCTACACTCTAACAAGACTTTCTTTCTGCAGCGCAGCACTCATAATGTCCTCATTCTCATTCAAAAGCTTATTGGTGGTATTCTACCAAACACCTTAGGAGAGGGAGCAGGCCAGGGTGTCAAGGTGATCTGAGCTGGAATGCTTTGTGACCTCAAATCAAGTGTCTAAACTCTGGGCCTTTTTCCACCTGTAAAATGGGAATGCTGTAGCATCCATTAATAATAGAAATAAGTCCTTGTGAGGGGCTCAGTGCAAGGTCTGACATACAATAGCTCAGTAAAAGTTAGCCATTATTATTAATTATTACATCAATAACTTGCCTTTCTCACCTTTTCTTCCACTCCTGCCTTCTAAACCAGCGTCTGCCAATTGTGCTATTTGCTTTTTGCCCAATGATTCCACACTCGCTTACTTTCCAAACTCCCTCTTGCCTAGAACGCATGTTCTCCTATTCCTGCCTATCAACTAAGAGTCCTTTATGAAATGTAAGGCTAAATTCTAATTTTAATTCAAGTCCATTTAGTTAAATCCAATCATCCATTCGGTCCTTACAACAGACACTGTAGCTGACTTCCTGTGTTCTGCAGGCCCTTCTTAAAGGTGAAGCAGCTAGCTCAGGAGATTTAACTCCACTTCCCTGGTTCTGGGATGGGCCCCCAGCTTATCAAATGTCCACTGTTCCAGTTATTGCTTCAAGTAACCAAGGCCTAAGTCAATCACCTTAAGGCAAAGGACTCTTTGGAGGGTGGCAGGAAGTCAGGGAATCCCCATGTGAGATTATGGTGGCAGTTGCTGTCAGTCATCTTGGAAAATCAGCCTAGGACATAACAGACATCTGAAGGGACTTCAGAGAAATGGAGCAAATGTCCTGCCCTCAGGACTTTTCAGGTCAGATGCACAGGTAGTCTCAGTTGGGTTTTCTGTTTCTTGCACCAAAAGCATCCTAACCAATTCAGGAGTGCTAGGCCCTGATACTTAGGTCTAACATGAATAGCTCTGCCATAAACCTTTCTCAGATATAAAGATACAAGTTTCCCAGAAATCTGCTTCTGACTCTCTTTTGGTCCAAGGTGTAGATTAAGTATGTGTATACGGGCTTAAAGTATACACTAAATCAGGAAACCCTCTGGAATCAAGAACTGTTGTCATTCATCTTTGTATCCAGCCCCTCACACCCAAAATCAGTAACTGAGAAGTCAATGAATTTAAAAAATAAACCAAGTGTGGGCTACAAGGAAGGGAACAGATTTTAGACAGATTTAAGAGACAATAAATTGTTAGTCTTGGATGGATTAACAAGAACCTTTAAACACAAGGTTAGATTTTTAAGTTACGGAGTAACAGTGTTACATAATGGCACAGAGCCCACCGGACAAATAATCCTGGCAGCACAGGGATATATGAATCAGCAGAGATGTTGCAGGAGACAGAGCTACAGGAATTTGGACAAGTCACTTGTCATCTCTAGGCCTTAATCCTAGAGATTCTTTTTTTTCTTCCACTTTAAGTTCTGCGATACATGTGCTGAACGTGCATGTCTGTTACATAGGTATACATGTGCCATGGTGGTTTCCTGCACCTATCAACCCATCATCTAGGTTTTAAGCCCTGCATGCATTAGGTATTTGTCCTAATGCTCTCCCTCCCCTTGCCCCCACCCCCCGATAGGCCGGGGTGTGTGCTGTTCCCCTCCCTGTGTCCACGTGTTCTCACTGTTCAACTCCCACTTATGAGTGAGAACATGCAGTGTTTGGTTTTCTGTTTCTGTGTTAGTCTGCTAAGGATGATGGTTTCTAGCTTCATCCATGTCCCTGCAAAAGACATGAACTCATCTTTTTTATGGCTGCATAGTATTCCATGGTGTATATGTGCCACATTTTCTTTATCCAGTCTATCATTGATGGGCATTTGAGTTGGTTCCAAGTCTTTGCTATTGTAAATGGCGCTGCAATAAACATATGTGTGCATGTGTCTTCATAGTGCTCCTCAATTCTTAAAAAACAACTGGGGGATAAAACCTCACAGGGGTGTTTTAAGAATTACGTGTGGAAAGCAACCGTCTATGTACATGTGCGTATTAATAAGTACCTGACACAGAAAGCATTCAAGGAAAGACTTATTTATAGGTAACTAATGAGAGGATTATCCTTTTGATAACAGAAGAGCTGGTAGGCAAAGAGGAGGAATTAAAAAAAATTACAAAATGTTTTAGGAGAGAATGTAGCCAGGAAAGAAAGAGGTAAAACTCTCTCTTTACACTCTCTAACTACCCACCTAGGCACCAAAGTTACCCTCAAGAAAAGTAAACAGTTTTGCTTTGATTTGTGTAATTCAAGCTGGACATAAGACACCCAAGGATGGACGCTCACCTCTAGAAGCAGGAAGACAAGCAACAATTACGCAGGGAGCAAAAGAGGAGGTAGTGGAAAAAAAGATTCTTGCAAACATAGAACATCCAAAAATTAAGGTCTGTAACCAAGAAGAAGCTCTGTTGATTTCAGGGAATGAGAAGGAAACATTTTCAAACCACCATTTGGCAGACCCAATGCTGGGCTCTCATTTGCATTATCTCTTGAAATCCACAATGATTCTGCCACATAAAATCCCCATTTATAGACAAGGAAATTGAGTCAAGGAGGTGAGGTCCATATCTGAAGTTACAAGATATTTTTCCTGAAAAACATCAAATTTTAGTAAACCTTCTACTGTCACTTTTCAGCAAAGTTCTGTACTACATTCTGTAACATTATCTATCTGTAACTATCAATAAAAATTTCCCCTTTGTCTTCAATTAGAAATAGAAACGAAAATGCAAAAGGAGAAACAGTACAGAAAAAGTTCCTGGCAATAAGAAGTTAGAATCTAGGGTAAAAATCTAGGCCTGGCGCGGTGGCTCACACCTGTAATCCCAGCACTTTCGGAGGCCGAGGCGCGGCGGATCACGAGGTCAGGAGATCGAGACCATCCTGGCTAACACGGTGAAACACCGTCTCTACTAAAAATACAAAAAATTAGCCGGGCGAGGTGGCAGGCGCCTGTAGTCCCAGCTACTTGGGAGGCTGAGGCAGGAGAATGGCGTGAACCCCGGGGGGCGGAGCCTGCAGTGAGCCGAGATCGCGCCACTGCACTCCAGTCTGGGCGACAGCGAGACTCCGTCTCAAAAAAATAAAAATAAAAATAAATAAATAAATAAATAAATCTAAAAGGAAAATGAGTAACATTTCCCTTTCAAGTGCAGAGCTTTCCTGGAGAATCACAGGCAGTATCTGAGCTACTAGAAAAGTAACCCACTTGTCCCCAACCACAGATGGAAGGCTAAAGTGTTTGTTCACGGCCATCTAAGGCAAAACCGCCTGTTTCTATCTGTAGATTCTGCAAGAAATGCTTTTGGCTGAGACGTGCAAGCAAAACAAGTGCAGACCAACAGGTTATCTGCCAAGCGGTTAGGAGAATGAGTTACAAAACCTGACAAGCAACATCAGCTCTTCCGTACAATTCAGTGAAGCACTTCCTGCCACGGGTCCCGCTATTTAAAACAAATTAGGCTGCTCACTCCCCACAAATCCCGTCTAGCACCTCTCGGTTCCTCACTCTAGCTAATAAACCATGCACTGGATTCTTCCGAAAGAGACCTCCCTAACCACCCTCCCCCACCCCGCCACCTCCGCCACTTTGCATAACTTGGCCAAATGCATTATCCAAATTTGCAATCAAGGAGCTTAATTCACAATTGTGGATGGGGCGAGGGGAACTGCCAAGTGCAAGAACACGGAACGGTTGCGAGATACAGTTCAGTAAGAACAACTCTTGCCCTAGGCATTGCTCCGTCCACCCGAGGTGGTGGGGTGGGAGAGTCTCACCGGCGCAGAAACAGTAAAAAGGCACTTTTCCTTACAACTCGCAAGACAACACACACTCCAGCTCCTCCGGCGCAGGGCACAACCGCCCCTGCGCCGCGCGCCTCCCTCGCCCCCGCCTCTCCAGGGATCAGACTCTCAGAAAGGGCCGCCCCGGTGGCCCCCGAGTCCCCGCCCTCTCGCTTCCCCACCAGCCTCATCCCTCCCTGAGTACCGAGGGCTGCCGTTGTCTGGTTTCAATAAAAACTGAAGTGGTCCCGAGCTAGCAGGCTTCCCTCCGAGGGGCGGAGGGAAGGTCCGAAGGGTTAACGGAGGCGGAGAGAATACGAGAAAAAGAAAAGGCCGGAGGGTCCCCCCAGCGGCGCCCGGCGCCCGCGGACCCTCGCACAGGCTCTTCGAACTCACCCGGGTTTCGCCGCCTCCAAAGAAAGCGCGCTCCCTCCGAGAGCGCTCCCCCGGCTCTCCCGCCGCGCGCTCCGGCCAGCAGGGCGGGAGGACCCAGGCGGACAGACCCATCCCTCCGCGTCTGGTCGGGGCACGGTGTCGTGCCCGGCGGCGCCTGTCAGCGCGCACAGGTGCGACCGCGGCACAGAGAACGCTCCCGAGCGCCCTGCCTCAGCCTCGGCGTGGGGCGAGCCGCCCGCGCCCGCACCCCTTTCCCCGCGCCTGAGGAGCCGGGCTGTACCCCGGAGCCAGCGGAACTGGAGGCCGCGGGCGGAGCGCGGACCGCCCCGGCAGCTCTTTCTCGGCACCAGGTCCGAGACCTAACGGCAGTTCTCTCTGACCGCTTCCCGGCCGCGCGCTCGCGCGGGTGTCATGGCCGAGCGGCGGCCCCCGGCGAAGTTTCCCGGAGCTGATGGCTTTACCTTTTAGCCCGAGGGGCAGCAGCAGCTTTGAGCAGCAAGGCGGCGGCGGCGAGAGCCCGGGTGGCAGCCGGAGCAGAGGAGGATGTAGAAGGAGACACCGGTGGCTGGGACCCGCTGCGATGGGAAGAGGAAGGCGCCGGCTGTCTACAATCAGAACGTGGGCTGACCGTGACGTCACAATGGCGCGGCCAGCCAATCGGGACCCGAGGGATGAATCAAGCGCTATGATGTCATGCGGCCCGGGAGCCAATCGCGGGACAATAGAACTTTCCTGATTGTAAATTCCAGAATCCGATGCGGTGAAGAGCCTACGCCGGGGTTGGCCCCCTCGGTTTCACGTGTCTCTGGGAAATTTTTTTCCCGTTTCTTCCTAATAAGCCTGCGTGGAACGCAGAGCCTGCGCAATAGCCCCGGTGAAGTTCTCGATGCCCTGAACTCTGGTTTTTTTATTGCCAGGCGTGGCAGGAGTCTGTGGCCGCATTTGGGTGGCAGAAGCTCAACCTCGTTACGGTCTCCTCTATGACTATGTCATTCTGAAGGGGATCCACTTCATCGTTAAAGCAGAAAGGGTTAAATGCCCACGGAGACCGCAGGAGTGAAGGTCTGCAGTTGAACAAGATAAAGCAACAAGAACAAAATGACTCAAAACTGTTGTAACCGTAACTCCCTTGCAAAGGATTTACCGTGTATTTTTCTTAGGGATTCTGATTTTTCTTTGGAAGCCACTATCAACTCCATTCCTACTCTAGAAATTATTCTAAAGGATTGTTGAATGAGGAAAGATGGAATAAGTGTCTTTTCAGCTAAGCATATTAAAGCACTTAAGACAAAGGGGGTTCAGGGCATAAACGGAAGAGCCTTGCTGTTTTTCACTGATATTTGGATAATTAAAGACCTTCATTAGCCTTGTATCCTACTGTTTCCCCATTCAGACCCCAGAGATTTAGCCTTTCTTCGTGTGCCCGTCTTGCTGTATTCTTACTCCTCTATGTCCATCCAGCTGACCGTCGACTATTTAATGTAGGCAAATTTATTCTTTTTTTTTTTCTTTTTTGAGACAGAGTCTCGCTCTGTTGCCCAGGCTGGAGTGCAGTGGCGCGATCTCAGCTCACTGCAACCTCCACCTCCCGGGTTCAAGCGATTCTCCTGCCTCAGCCTCCCAAGTAGCTGGAATTACAGGCACGTGCCACCACACCCGGCTAATTTTTGTATTTTTAGTAGAGATGAGGTTTCGCCATGTTGGCCAGGCTGGTCTCGGACTCCTGACGTCAGGTAATCCGCTTGCGTTGGCGTCCCAAAGTGCTGGGATTACAGACGTGAGCCACCGAGCCTGGCCGGCAAATTTATTCTTTTACATATTTACAATGTAATATTTATCACGTGCCAGCTGTGTTCCAGGCACTGGGCCATTGCAATAGGAACGCAAGTATACAAACCATGTACAAATTAAGTAAATTAAACATATAAAAATAATCGAGATTGTCAGTTGCCATTGAGCTCCACAAACACTGAATGACTTCAGTTTGCTAGATACTATGTTAGGTATTCAAAATTTAAAACCTTCAAAGACTTCTTGGGCCTGGAAAATGATACAGTCAGGAAGCAACTACAATGCAGAGTGGTAAATGCTGCTGTGGACATCAAGGGACATGCGAAAAGCATATGCTGGTGGCATAGACTATTTTTTTGAGATATCTCCTTCATTCTTCACTCTTCTGCCAGTAGTCCAAGGCCAGGGTTCATCTCTGTCATCCCATCTAAGTTTTGCCTTTCCAGGTTTTAAAAGTTTCTAATTTAACTTGAGATTCCAAAAATCTTAAGTTTTACGCCACACTTGTTTGTATTGTGCTTACCCATCAATAAAATGTTTTAAGCCCACTTGACCAAAATATCTTTAAGTTCAGGCTTATATAACTGTCAAGCTATGCATTAAATATCAAGTGATTTTTCTTATTGTATGATTTAGTATGACGTTTTGCTATTTTTCCCATCCCCCAAAGGCTGCCTTTTTACACAGTTCTTTGTTGATGTGTGTATCTTGGTTTCCATTATAGCATCACCACCCTGTATTGTAGTTGCTTTCTGATGGCATCATCTTAATCCTTGGGGTGTGTGTACCCCACTTTAAAGACCACCGCTTTAGGTAGTAAACTCCGTTGAAGGGGAAAACATGTTGAATTTTGCTCCTTATTGATCTGTAGATCTTAGTACAATCCCTGACATATAAGGGCTCAAGAAATACGTGTTAGATGAGTGAATCTGTGAACTGTCATTCCCCCTCACCATAACCATCACTTTTCAGCCCCAGAGTTCCAATCCTCTGTCAGATAGTCACATCCCAGGATTATTAGATTATTAACTCCTCTCAAACATGTTGGCAAGGTCATGTTCTCATTAGTTCTCAGTACATATATATATGCAAATATATTATTTTACATATTACAATGTAATGTTTATCATGTGTCATATATCTCTGGGGGAAACTTCCTCCCACCCTAACAATTACTTCATATTTCTGCTTCATTACACTCATGAGTAAAACTGTAAGAAAAACAGTGGAACCGAAACAACTCCCCAACTTAACTGTGGGATTTTTTTCCAAATAAATCAAAAGAATACCTAGGATCCAATGCCAGGCTTACTAAATAACAGGGTTCAAGGAACCTGTTTTAGCTAGCATCAGAATCAGATTCCTGGCCAGCTGGGTTCTGGAAACTGTGCTGAATCCATCCTTGCCCTTCTAACCCACCTATCCAACAATGTGAGCCCAGATAAGGTACAGTTAACAAAACCCTGTAACTATTACCTGTTTGTTCATAGCATCCACATGGTAGTCCCCCAAGAAATGATTGTTGAATTATCTTCATTCAATAGCTAACTATTAATATTTTCTTCTTTCTCCTTCATTTATTTATTTATTTATTCATTTTTGAGATGGAGTTTTCGCTCTTGTTGCCCAGGCTGGGGTGCAATGGCACAATCTTGGCTCATTGCAACCTCCGCCTCCCAGGTTCAAGCGATGCTCCTGCCTCAGCCTCCCAAGTAGCTGGGAGCGCCCGCCACCACACTCTGCTAACTTTTTTGTATTTTTAGTAGAGGTGGAGTTTCGCCATGTTGGCCAGGCTGGTCTTGAACTCCTAACCTCAGGTGATCCACCCACCTCGGCCTCCCAAAGTGCTGGGATTACAGGTGTGAGCCACTGTGCCTGGCCTTCTATTTGTTTTTAAATTCTGGTAACATTTTTCCTTTTGCTCTTAGTTTTCATCATTGAGCTCAAATCTCCTCAAACCACACACTTCTAAGTGTATTAGAAGGTTGCTTCAGTATTGCTTTTGAAAAGGAAAGTATTTAACATCCTAGGCAATTTGTTTTATTGTTATAGCAGCTGCAGTTGAGTTAAAAAATATAATTGGAACTTTCATTAGAATACAATTCTGATTAGTGAAACTTGTTTCATTAGGAAGTATTTGCATGATGTAATGAAACACATCCTTCCAGAAAAGATATAAGCCAATGTTTGCCTCTGGACCTATCAAAGTTGACTAAAATATAGGCCAAGTAGCAGCTATTTTATGCTAAAGATGACACTGCAGTCTCTGTTGGTTCCTACGTTCTCCGCCTCCCCCCACAATCCTTTTTTCTTCTGTTCTAATTTGTGTTTTCTATTATCTTGCTGCCCAGAATTCCCACAGGCCTGGCTTGTCTTTGTTGGAGGCAGAGGTAGATTAAAGGCAGTTTCTTGTCCTCCTCAGACCTTGGAGTCAGTTCCACACTTTCATTGTTACTTTGCTATTCCTTCTCTTCATTGCTGTTCAACAATATGTACTGCAGTTTATCTCTATCCTTGTCCTTGAGTGTTCATCTTGATAAACATGAACTACTTGAAGACGCTGCCCATGCCTGGTCTGCTATATTGTTTTCTTAATGGCTAGCAGAATTTCTGGCAAATCACAAATGTTCATAAATATTTGATTAATGAATGAACAATTTGTACAATTTCTGGATTCTCTAGCTTTTTCTTCTCCACTTCCTTTTATACTCTTTAGTACTCTCTCCAGAAGTGAGTGGGCAATGAAAGAGATCTGCATCCCAGTCTTCTGTATCCACATTTGCTTTGCAGGTGATATCATCCCCTTTCATGTGTTTGGATTTCATCTATAGTCTGCTGACTTCCAAATGTATTTCTCCAGCCCACACATTTTGCCTGATTTTCAGACTTACATACTTAACTACCTATTAATGACTTCTCTAAATGAGATATATTCATAAACGAGATATCCAAAAGACATCTCAAATTAAGCATAACAAAAAATGAACTCTTAACTGGCCCTCAAACCTGATCTTCCACAGTTGTTCCCTGATTTGTAAATGACAATTCTATGGACCCAGTTTCTCAGATCAGACACCTTAGAGTTACGTTTAGCTCCTCTTTTTTTCTCACCTACTACATCCAGTGTATCAGCAATACTCTACTACTTGACCTTTGAAACATATCCAGAATGTGTTTGCTTTTTACCATCTCTACCTCATGACCACCTGGTTTAAGTCACTATTAACCATTGCCTAGAATGTTGTAATGGTCTCCTAACCAGACCTCTACTTCCGTCTTTGCTGCCTACAGTCTATTCCCAAACCAGGTGCCAGAGTGATCCTTTTAAAACCAAAGCCAAATCATGCCACATGTGTGCTCAGTGTCATCTAGCAACTTCTCATCTCACTGAGAGTAAAAGTCAAAATCTTTACAATTGCCTATAAGATCCTTCATGATTTTGCAACTTACCATTTCTCTGACTTTCAACAGCTACTCTGTCTTCCACCCACAATGGCCTCAAGAAATATCTTGAGCACATCAAGCACTAGACTGCCTCAGGGCCTTTGCATTTACTCTTCACCTTGTGCCTAGAATGATCTAACCCAGAAATCTCCAAGACTTACATCCTTGCTTCATGCTGGTTGCTACATCAGTGTCATTTTCTTAGGGACTTCCCCTGGATCACTCCCTTTAAATTTGCAATACCTCCCTCCTTGCCTTTCACACTCGGGAACACTTTATGTTTCTCCTTAGCACTTAACATTCTGGCATACTATAGATTTACTTTTTAATATTTGTGTATTATCCCCACAGCCCCATAAGCTCATTGAGGACACAGACTTTGTTCTCATCACCACTGTTTCCCCAGCACTTTCAACACTGCCTGGCACTTGGTAGGAGCTCAATAAATATTTATTGAATTAGTAAAGGAACAAATGAATTAATGTAAAATTGAAATGCAAGCCAATAATATATGTTTTTACTAGGTATCATATGGCCAAAAATTAAGTCAAAGAGAAGGAAAGCTTACTAACTACAATAGTTTAAAAAATATTATCTGAGTATAATTTTTCTGTTCCCTGTTACAGTAGATACAACAAATTTCTCCTTTTGCCTTTCTGAAATTTTAAAATCTGAAAAATTAACATGCTCCAAAGGAATATTTAACATTTTTAAAGTGCTATTAAAAACACTGTAACTATACTTTTAATGAAAACGAAACATTATTTAGTCTTAAATTGCTATGAATTTGGGATATCCTACCCTTTCTATGCATGCATCAGTTATCTTGAATATCAAGCATTTTCTCTTGACATAAAAACTGTTATATTTATTTCAATGATGAATCCAGGTTCGTAACAATTCTTTCCCTTATGCTTTCAACGTTATAATGAGACAAGCAAATTGAGCCACAGAAGAGTTAAGTGACATGACCAAGGCTGCACAGCCAGTTAGTGCAGAATTAGAATTTAAGTTCAAGTATCAGTTCTCCCTTTCCAACTTGGACGCGGCAGAATGGCTCCCGCAAAGAAGGGTGGCGAAAAGAAAAGGGCCATTCTGCCATCAATGAGGTGGTGATCCAAGAATACACCATCAACATTCACAGGTGCATCCATGGAGTGCGCTTCAAGAAGCGTGCCCCTCGGGCACTCAAAGAGATTCCGAAATTTGCCGTGAAGGAGGTGGAAACTCTAGATGTGCGTGTTGATAGCAGGCTCAACAAAGCTGTCTGCACCAAAGGAATAAGGAATGTCCCATACCGAATCCGTGTGCGGTTGTCCAGAAAACATAATGAGGATGAAGATTCACCAAATAAGCTCTATACTTTGGTTACCTATGTGCCTGTTAGCACTTTCAAAAAGGTACAGACAGTCCATATGGATGAGAACTAATTGCTGATCCTCAAATACATCAAATAAAGTTATAAAACTGCAAAAACAAGTCTCGGTTCTCAACTTCTTCGTATGCTAAGATATGCTGAAGATAAGGTAAGATTTTAACCTAAGATAGATGGTCAATGTATCTTTACTTTGCTGGTTATTAAAAGATACATTTCATAATTGATTTATTTTATTCTGTAACATATTAAATAGCTAAAAGTTTCCAGGATGTAAACAAAAGCGTAAGATAAATAAACTTTTAGCCAAAAAACTACCTGTGAACAACTGACCAAGAACAGCGATGTGGTTTCTATTGTTAAGGAGTATGTCCTTGTTAAGTAGTATGTTCTGAAAGTGCTCTATGAGATTTTCTGGAGCCCGTGATACAGTCCAGAATATGCTTTGTGCTAATTCTATCTTTTGTAAAACAAAAGTTTTTTAAAACTTAGCCATAAGTGAATTAGTCATTCTAAGTTGTGCGATGCTTTAGTTCTCAGCATAACGTGTCATAAAAGGCCGTGCTTTTGTCCACCTGCAATATTAGACATGATTTTGCATGTCAAAAACTGGTAGTATAATTTATTTTCACAGTCTCAAATTCACTTTTTGCCAAGAGTGAATGTGGGATGTTAAGACTCAAGTGAAATTCTACAAGTTTGTGTTGCAGTTTAATTATTTTTGAAAACTATTTCTTGGCCTTTGATTGTAAAGCACTTTTTTCTCCCCTAATTCATATACCCCTTTGTGTCAAGTTCACTCAGTCAATTCTCTTTTGAGTTAAATAGCATTGCAGTGTTGCCTTCTAATCTGAGTGGTTAAATGACATGCTTTGACTGTTACAGTCTTCTCTATAAGATGTATTTCAATAGAATGAATTAGGGTATAAAACGTAAAAGTTTTCAAATACCCTATGAGCATAAAATTGGGACAATTTTAGATGGTTTAAAGTCTAGAAAATACAGAATACAATATGTTAATACTTTTGCATCTTGTTGATGCATAAGATTAACTATTTTCTTTTTTTCTGAGACAGGATGTCATTCTGTCATCCAGACTGTGGTGCAATGGCACCATTTTGGCTCACTATAGCCTCCACCCTCCAGGCTCAAGTGATTTTCCCACCTCAGCCTCTTGCAGAGCTGGCACCACAGGTATATTCCACTATGCCCAACTTTTTTTTTTTTTTTTTTGTATTTTTAGTAGAAAACGTTGGTGAGGCTGGTCTCAAACTCCTGAGGTCAAGGGATCCACCTGCTTTACCCTCCCACAGTGCTGGGATTACAGGCCTGAGCTACGACGCCTGGCCAACTTCTGCTGAGTTTTTTTTTTTGTTGTTGTTGTTGTTTGTTTTGTTTGGAGACTGAGTCTCACTCTGTTGCCCAGGCTGGAGTGCAATGGTGTGATCTCAGCTCACTGCAATCCACACCTCCCGGGTTCAAGTGATTCTTGTGCCTCAGCCTCCCGAGTAGCTGGGACTACAGGTGTGAGCTACCACGCCTGGCTATGTATTTCTGGTAGAGATGGGGTTTCACCACGTTGGCCAAGCTGGTCTTGAACTCCTGACCTCAGGTAATCCGCCTGCCTCGGCCTCCAAAAGTGCTGGGATTACAGACATAAGCCACCAGGCTCGGTCTTTACTGAGTCTTAATCTAAACATAATCTTTTCATTTTTCTCTTCACCTCCCCTGACCTCTTTTACTTCCTTGAATGTTACTTAGAACAATATGTTCCTTCCCTCTTTCCCCATGACCAAAGCATTCTGTGCAGGCTTTTTATCATTTATAATATTAATACTGTAATTGTTTTCTTATTACCTCTCCTCCCCAAGTCAAGTGAAGAATATGTGTCATTCATCTTTGCACCTCTAGCATGCTGTGACACGTACATAGTAGGCATTCAGTAAATGTTTATTGAGCTAGACTCTCAGAAGACCATTTACTTTCCTCGTGATAAAGATAGCAAATAAGACACAGGCTGTTTCAGGATGTGCAAGAAAAAAATGTTGGAGCCCCCAATTCATATCACAGTTTATTGTACTTTAATGACAAGATAGGCAGATTCTGACATGGCTCCCAATAATCTTTGCCACTTGATATTCATGCTGGTGGGTTGGACCTAGTAACTTGTTCCTAACAGATAGAACATGGCAAAAAATGACGGGCTGTCACCTCCTAGATTGTTAGAAAAGAAGGTTTGACCTCTATCCTATTGGCACTCCCTCTGTAACTTCTTGGCTTTGCGTACTTTAATGAAGGAAGGTGCTATGGAACTGTCTACATGTCAAGGAACTAAGGTTGGGCTCCTGTCCACAGGGAGCTGGGAACTGAGGTTCTGAATCTAACAGTCCTTGAGGAACTAATCCTGCCAATCACCACATGAGTGAACTTGGAAGTGGATCCTTCCTCAGAAAAGTCTTGTGATTACTCCGGGCCCAGTGGATATCTTGACTGCAGTCTGTGAGAAACCCTGAGGCAGAGAACCCTGCTAAGGCAAACGATGCCCCAATTCCTCATCTACAGAAACTTTGAGGCAAAAAATGTTGTTCCAAACCACTAGATTTTGGGAGAATCTGTAATGTAGGAATAGTTAATACTTTTTAAAACAGAATCAGACACAGACGAACTGAAATAAAGTTTCTTTACATTACTTATCAAAACAATCAAGGTATGCCTAGTGTTTGATAACTGTGTCAATATACCGGTCACAAGAATTTACCTTTCCCAAAGCGGTTTTCTCATATCATGAAAAACATATAGATATATGGGTATAGGTTGCCCAATTTCAAAAAGAAGAGGTCAAGGCAAGCGACGTGGAAAACAAATTAAGCTGCTTCTTCATTGATTAGGGAACTTACTGGTAAGGAACCCTCATTCCTCAACCTATGTCCCCCAAATATCAGTAAACATTTTCTCAACTCGGGGGTTGTCAAGTGCCTCAATTTCTCACTTCATTTATTATTTTGAATTAAGGTCTTGCAGCTTACTATAACACAAACCAAAACACAGACATTATATGGGGAAGATAACGCACTGAACTTTCGTTCACTAATGAGTAGACCCAATTAGTTTATTAGATCAGCCAAGCAAGGAGTAACTAGACTGTGAAAGTCTGAAAGCCTGGAAAATTGTGTTGTGGTTAAGAAAAATTCCCGCGGAGTAGGGATAAAGGGGGGCACAGTGGATGCATAGAACAGGCGTAAAAAGACAGAATTACTTTTCAGAAAACATTCATTCATGAATGAATTCACTTGTTAAATTATCCTCCGCACATAGCAAGAAATCTGGAAGTCAGTGGATGCTAAGTATGTGTTTACTGACTATTCTTTGGGAACTTCGTATGTGCTACGAATTGAAGTGATAAAACTTTTTACCAATATATGGTAAAAGGCGATGTGCCTTAGGAAGTGCAAAAAAAGTGCTATGGGAATCCACATGTCAAAGAGGATGAGGAAAGGGCATTGTAGCAGTAGGGCCTTTGCAAAGGCTGTATACCCTCTCCTTAAAACTGCTCACCTCTCCCCTTCCCAGGTCTCAATTGAGAAGTCATCGTTTTAAAACGACAGGTCTTTCCCATACCTGGCTAAAATCAGTTTCTCCTCTACTTCCTCTTCCTCAGCCACTACTTTACTTTGTCCACAGCACTTAGCACAATCTGTAATTGTTTTGTTTACTCATTTTTACCTCCTACCTTCCCTATTACACTTCAGGATGACAGAAGCAAGTCTACCTTGTTACTGGGGTGTGCCGGGCATAAAGTGTGCGTACATTTTTTTTTCTTCCTGTTTTTAGAGATGGGGTCTCGCTCTGTCGCCCAGGATGGAGCGCAGTGGCGCGATCGCCGCTCACTGCAGCCTCGAAGTCCTGGGCTCAAGCGATTCTCCTCCTTGGCCCCCCAAAGCGCTGGAATCAGGGGTGTGAGCCACCTGGCCTGAGTGACTGAATCTAAAATATGGAGTCAAAACGGGGTATTGATGTAGAGACAGAAAAAAACTGGGTGTCCAGACATGAATTCCAATCAAAGGAGCCGGGCCTTCTTGGCACGTCGCGCTCCGAGAACCCGGGAGGGATCCACAGAAGCGGGGACGCCCTTTGTCGCCGGCCTGAGGGGCCGGCGTGGCTTCCGTTTGCAACCCCTTCCCCCAGTCTTGACCGCAGGCCCTTGAGGGCCACCATCATTTCTGGGTTCCCGGAACGCGGTGGGCACACTCGCGCCAGGCGCGAGTACCAGGGCCTGCCCGGGGCCCCCTCCTCCACTCTCGCGGCGTGGAGACCGTTAACTGCCAGTGGCTCAGGGCGGTGCCGCCGCCACCCCAGCGGCACTCGGCTCTTCTCGCCCGCCCTGCGCCACTCGGCTCCTCTCGCCCGCCCCGCGCCCTCGGCGGCCCCGCCCCGCACCCCCGCGGCGGTCACCCCATTCATCCCGCGGCCGCACCCACCAATCACCGCGCACCAACAGCGCGGCATCTGGCGATGGGGCGGGGCCTCGCGAGGCGCGCGCTCGCGCCCTCCCCGCCTTGAGCTCGCGCCCGGGCCGGGTAATTCCCGGGCAATGACCAGACCTCGTCCCCGCGCTGACCCTTCCTGGGGACATCGGGTGGGGGCGGAGGAGGCGCTGAGCTAGGGAGAGGAGAGTTGTGCGGCCCGGACCACGCAACCTTGGGATCGGAGGGTGGTCGAGGCCTTGAGGGAAGAATGGAAGGCGGCCTTGACTCCTGGTGCTTCCACGCCCTTCAAATCCAGAGCCCAGAGCGTCCAGGCTGGAGTCTAGGACGTTCAGAGACGCTCCAGTGGGTGGAACCACGTGGGGCGGGAGAAGAGGGGGAGATTAGGCAGCAAGAAAACGGTCCCCGTGGGCAGTTCAGCCTAAACCTGGAGCTGGGGAAGGGCCTCTGGAGAGAAACCTTAAATCGTTACTCATCTTTCATAGTCTTTTATAATTGTGAATGAGCCCTCCGTTGTAGACTGTTAATGCGTGTCCAGGATGCCCGAGAGTGAGGGTAAAACAATAAAAGACTCCTCCTGTTGTGATTAAAATTATATTTGCTTTTTGTATCCTCGTAAGTTTCATGATATTGAAAATGTGTCTTGTTATATTTCATAAATGAGCTTTAAAAAGAATTCTGAGATATCTTCCAAAAAGTATCACTCACCAGGGAAGAAAAGAAAAGGAAACCTAGTGGCTTTTCTGTTGACGCCAAAGGTTACTCCCTCTGCCTCACCACACACACAAAAAAACAAAACAAAACAAAAACCCAGAAAAACCCTTAAAGGCACAGAAAGCAGTTTGGCTTGATTGTAAAGCCTTGGTAGATATTTTTGCTTATCATTTAATCCTTTTAACAAGTCTGTAGGAATAGATGGGTATTACCACCAGTTGTAGATGTTGAAACAGGCTGAGATTCATCTGGCCAACGTCATACATAGTTTGTAAGTGACAAAGTGTGGGCCTGTCACGGTAGAAGGTCGTGACTGCAGTTGTCCGGGTTCTTGACATTTTGAAGAAAGAACTGAACAAAACGCCCAGCAAAGCAAAGAAAGAATGAAGCAAACAAAGAACGAAAGCAGGGATTTATTGAAAACGAAAGTACACTCCACAGTGTGGGAGCTACCCGGGCAGCGGCTCAAGGACCCCGATACAGAATCTTCCTGGGTTCAAATACCCTCTAGAGGTTTGTTTCCCTTTGGCCACTTCATGCTCACCTCATGTAAACGAAGTGGTAGCCCGCAATCAGTTTGATTGGTTGTGGACAACCATTCAGAGGCTAGAGTGAAATTACAAAGTTGCAAAGGAAGACTGGACCCGCAAACGGTCTGCTCTGTTGCTAACTCCCAATTTTCCATCTGTCTGGCAGAAAATGTCAAGAGGAGTAACCTCTGATCCTTTCATTACTTCAGGGTGCAAAGTTAGGGTTTTCTTTTCTTTTCTTTTTTTTTTTTTTTTTTTGACGAAAGTCTTGCTCTGTCACCCAAGCTGGGGTGCAGTGGTACAATCTGGGCTCACTGCAACATCCGCCTCCCAGGTTCCAGTGATTCTCCTGCCTCAGCCTCCCGAGTAGCTGGGACTACAGGCACATGCCACCACGCCATGCTAATTTTTGTGTTTTCGGTAGAAACGAGTTCACTATGTTGGCCAGGATGGTCTCGAACTCCTGACCTCGTGATGCACCCGCCTTGGCCTCCCAAAGTGCTAGGATTATAGGCGTGATCCACCGTGCCCCGCCTCCTTTCAATTTAGTTCTAGGAAGCTGGTGTGAAATAGCTTTAGGTTCTCTGCCTCCAGATCCTATTCTCCTGCCTCAGGCCCTTTCCATACTTCTCTCCCTTAGGTC
Source organism: Nomascus leucogenys (assembly GCF_006542625.1). NCBI lineage: Eukaryota > Metazoa > Chordata > Mammalia > Primates > Hylobatidae > Nomascus > Nomascus leucogenys. Next base: position 62,024,498 of record NC_044402.1, on the reverse strand, counting down.
ATGAAATTTCAACCCACAATAAATGGAAGGTGAAAAGCAATCTGATGATTTTGGAGTCCTTAGCTAAAAACTGCATCTAGCCAAGTACTAGCACCTCTTGGAGATGGGTTGTGTTTTTTGAGAACTCTGTTAAGTACATAGTTTTCATGCCAGTATTATGAAAGGTAGAAGGAGAGTTCCTTGAGATTCTGAAGTGCCAGGTCACGTGAGTTGATGACTTTTGTAACCCTGGGCTGACCTGAAACAAAACAAGACCTCTTTCGGTTGCTAGGTATTGCCTGCTAGGATGCTGGAGGGCTGTCCAGGTCTTGTTCAGGGACTTCAGTCTTTGTGGCAAGCAGAGTATAGAGCAGTTGGATTAAAGACCGAGTTAATTAGGTCACAGAATGCTTTTTGATGGGGGGAAAGCAGCAAACTATGATGGGACTTTCAGCTCAGTCTAGTTTAACAGATTAGCCAAGTGTATCTGCTCCGTGCTATAGGCACACAACAATGACTGAGAAATCTTTTCTGCCCACAGGAAAAGGTTACAGTTGGCGTAGGGTGCATCAGTGAGTCAAGTCTATGAATAACTAGTAAAGGAAGGCAGCACATAAAGTAACAATGCAAGTAAATACAAAGCGAGAATTATGGTGGATGCAATGAGTTTTGACAGAGCAATTGAGGTCAAAATTAAAAGCAAAGAAAGGAGATCCCTTTAGGCTGCAAGTTGAGAATTTAGAACTTTTCTGCACCAAGCAGCCAGAGTGGTCTTTAAAAAGAAATGCCAATCCCAAATCCTTAAACAACCTTTAATAGCTTTCCCATTGCACTTGGTACAAAATCCCAAATCATTGCTATGGCCTAAAGACCTGCCTGAGGTGGGTCCTTGCTTACCTGCCCAGCCTCACTGGCACCACTCTCTACACTTGCACCACACTGTTCCTCTCTGTGAGTTTGTCTCATCTAGGCCTTTTACGCATGCTGTTCCCTCTGCCCGCTTTACCACCCTGCCCCACTTTTGTACCCCTTTATCCAGCTCATGTGTCCTCCCATCTTGCCTTCAAATTACTTCCTCTTGTGTCCGGAATTGGTGGGTTCTTGGTCTCCCTGACTTCAAGAATGAAGCCGCGGACCCTCGAGGTGAGTGTTACAGTTCCTAAAGATGCGGTGTCTGGAGTTTGTGCCTTCAGATGTTCAGATGCGTCTGGAGTTTCTTCTGGTGGATTCGTGGTCTCGCTGACTTCAGGAGTGGAGCTGCAGACCTTCCCAGTGAGTGTTACAGCTCTTAAAGGCAGCACGTCCGGAGTTGTTCGTCCCATCTGGTGGGTTCGTGGTCTCACTGGCTTCAGGAGTGAAGCTGCAGACCTTCGAGGTGAGTGTTACCGCTCATAAAGGCTGCTCAGACCCGAAGACTGAGCAGCTCCAAGATTTATCCCGAAGATCGAAAGAACAAAGCTTCCACAGCCTGGAAGGGGACCTATCTGACCCCACCCACATCCTGCTGATTGGTCCATTTTACAGAGAGCTGATTGGCCCATTTTGACAGGGTGCTGATTGGTGCATTTAGGAACCTCGAGCTAGACACAGAAGTTCTCCAAGTCCGCATTAGATTAGCTAGACACAGAGCACTGATTGGTGTGTTTACAAACCTTTAGCTAGACAGAGTGCTGATTGGTGCGTTTACAATCCCTGAGCTAGACACAGAGTGCTGATTGGTGCATTTACAATTCTCTAGCTAGACATAAAAGTTCTCCAAGTCCCCACCAGATTAGCTAGATACAGAGTGCTGATTGGTGCATCCTCAAACCCCGGAGCCAGACACAGAGTGCTGATTGGCACATATAGAATCCTTCAGCTAGACATGAAAGTTCTCCAAGTCTCCACCCGACTCAGGAACCCAGCTGGCTTCCCCTAGTGCGTCCCACGCCAGGGCCACGGGCGGGGCTGCCCGTCAGTCCATCACCGGGCGCCTGCACTCCTTAGCCCTTGGGCAGTCGATGGGACCGGGCACGGCAGAGCAGGAGGCGGTGCCCATCAGGGAGGCTCAGGCCCCGCAGGAGCCCACCGCGGGGGCAGGGGCTGGGGGGTCTTGGCTCGGCCATGGCGGGCTGCAGGTCCCCAACCCTGCCCCGTGGGGAAGTGGCTGAGGCCTGGTGAGAATTCGAGTGTGGTGCCAGCAGGCCGGCAGTGCTGGGGGACCTGGTGCCCCCTCTGCAGCTGCTGGCCTGGGTGCTAAGCCCCTCACTGCCCAGGCCGGCTGCAGCGGCCAGCCGCTCCCAGTGTGGGGCTTGCCGGGCCCACCGGGAACTCGCTCTGGCCTGCAAGTGCTGTGCGCAGCCCCAGTTCCCACCTGTGCCTCTCCCTCCACACCTCCTGGCAAGCAGAGGGAGTTGGCTCCGGCCTTGGCCAGCCCAGAGAGGGGCTCCCACAGTGCAGCGGCAGGCTAAAGGGCTCCTCAAGCATGGCCAGAGCAGACATCACGGCCGAGGAGGTGCTGAGAGCAAGCAGGGGCTGCTAGCACATTGTCACCTCTCACTCTGAGAAGCTTCCCTTGGAAATAGGGTCCACTATCATCAGATCCTTTACTTTGTTCCCCAAGTACTTATCGAAATTTGTAAGATAACTGTTATTTGCGTGATTATTGATCACCTCTTTAAATCCACCTATTCCATAATGACACTCTTTCCCCATAGGGCATATAACAATTTGTAATATATATTTATTTATGCAGTTATCTGTGTTTATGTCTGCTGGCCCCACCTGTTTTTAGGCTCTATGCAGACATCATTTCATTTCCCATTATGTCCAATGTTCAGCACAATGCTTGGCATATGGTCAATGCTTGATAAATACTTTGACGTCAAATTAATGTTCCAGATCAGTCAGTCTAAGACACATGCTGAGGAATAGTGGGAAACATGCTGGGTAAAGTAGGATGGAGCCAGATTGTGAGGGGCCAGACAGAGGCTTTTCTCTTTTTCTTTCTTTTGTTTATTTGTTTGTTTGTTTGTTTTTGTAGGTATGGGGTCTCACCATGTTGCATAGGCTAATCTCAAACTTCTTTTGGGCTCAAAATATCCTCCTGCCTCGGTCTCTCAAAGGGCTGGAATTACAGGCATAAGCCACTGCACCCAGCTCAGAGGATTTTCTATCCAATTGGCTAGACCTGTGCTGTTCATAGAGAAGCCACTAGCCCCACATGCAGCTATTGAGCACTGGAAATGTAGCTAAGGACTGAGGAATAAAATTTTACATTTTATTTAATTTTAATTAATTTACATGTTCTAACTTGGGTATGTGAATCTACTTTTTCAACTATAATTTTATGAAATGTAAATACAGATCAAGTGTTTCTGGTGAAAATTTAGTGTTTGAATTGAGAAGTACTATAAATACACTGGAATTTGAGACCTCAGGAAAAAAATGTAAAACATCTTGTAATTGCTTCCTTTAATTATATGTTGACATGGTAATAGTTTTGATGTATTGGGTTAAGTACAGTATATTTTTAGAATAATTTTACTTATTCTAGGTGTATACCCAAAAGAATTGAAAGCAGGGACTCAAACAAATACTGGTACAGTAATGTTCATAGTAGCATTTTTCATAATAGCCCAAAGGTGGTAATACGCAAATGTCCATTAATAGCTGAACAGATGTATTAGTCCATTTTCACACTGCTATAAAGAACTGCCTGAGACAGTGTAATCTGTAAAGGAAACGGGTTTAATTAACTCACAGTTCTGCATGGCTGAGGAGGCCTCAGGATACTTACAATCATGGCAGAAGGCAAAGGAGAAGCAAGGCACGTCTCACATGGCAGCAAGAGAGAAGAGAGAGAGCAAAGGAGGGGAAGTGCCACACTTTAAAACCATCAGATCTCATGAGAACTCACTATCATGAGAACAGCATGGGAGAAACTGCCCCCATGATACAATCAACTTCCATCAGGTCCCTCCCTTGACATGCGGGGACTACAATTTGAGATGAGATTTGAGTGGAGACACAGAGCCAAACCATGTTATTCCATCCCTGGCCCCTCCCAAATCTCATGCACTGTTCACATTTCAAAACCAATTATACCTTCCCAACAGCCCCTCAAAGTCTTAACTCATTCCAGCATTAACTCAAAAGTCCAAGTCCAAAGTCTCATCTGAGACAAGACAAGCATCTTCTGCTTATGAACCTGTGAAATTAAAAGCAAGTTAGTTACTTCCAAGATACAATAGGGGGTACAGGCACTGGGTAAATGTTCCCATTCCAAATGGGAAAAAATTGGCAAAAACAAAGGGGCCACAGGCCCCATACAAGTCTGAAACCCAGCAGGACATTCATTAAATCTTAAAGTTCCAAAATAATCTCTTTTGACTCCATGACTTAGATCCAGGGCATGCTGATGCAAGGTGTGGGCACCCAAGGCCTTGGGCAGCTCCACTCCTGTGGCTCTGCAGGGTACAGCCCACCTTCTGACTGCTCTTATGGGCTGGCATTAAGTGCCTGTGGCTTTTCCAAGCAAATGGTGCAGGCTACTGGTGGATCTACCATTCTGGGTTCTGGAGGGCGGTGGCCCTTTTCTCACAGCTCCACTAGGCAGTGCCCCAGTGAGAACTGTGTGTGGGGTCTCCAACCCCACATTTCCTTTCTGCATTACCCTAGTAGAGGTTCTCCATGAGGGCTCTGCCCCTGCAACAGACTTCCGCCTAGACATCCAGGTATTTCCATACATCCCCTGAAATCTAGGCAGAGGCCTCTAAAGCTCAATTCTTATCTTCTGCATGCCAGCAGGCCCACCCAACTTCATATGGAAGCTGCCAAGTCTTGGGACTTGCACCTTCTGAAGCAATGGCCCAAGCTGTACCTTGGCCCCTTGTAGCGATGGCTAGACCTGGAGTAGCTGGGATGCAGAGTACCAAGTCCTGAGGCTGTACAGAGCAGCGGAGTCCTGGGCTTGGCCCGTGAAACCATTTTTCCCTCCTAGGCCTCTGGGCTTGTGATGGGAGGGGCTGCTGCAAAGATCTCTGACATGCCCTGGACACATTTTCTCCATTGTCTTGGCTATTCGCATTCAGCTCCTTGTTACTTATGCAAATTCTGCAGCTTGTTTGAATTTCTCCCCAGAAAATGGGTTTTTGTTTTCTACCGCATGGTAAGACTGCAAATTTCCAAACTTTTATGCTCTGCTTCCCTCTTTTTTTTTTTTTTTTTTTTGAGATGGAGTTTCGCTCTTGTTGACCAAGCTGGAGTGCAGTGGCGCAATCTTGGCTCACTGCAACCTCCGCCTGCCGGGTTCAAGCGATTCTCCTGCCTCAGCCTCCCAAGTAGGTGGGATTACAGGGGTGCACCACCAGTCTGGCTAATTTTTTGTATTTTTAGTAGAAATGGGGTTTCACCATGTTGGCCAGGCAGGTCTCAAACTCCTGACCTCAGGTGATCTGCCCACCTCGGCCTCCCAAAGTGCTGGGGTTACAGGTATGAGCCACTGTGCCTGGCCCCTGCTTCCCTTTCAAACAGAAGTTTCAGTTTCAGACAATCTCTTTGTGAATGTGTATGACTGAATGCTTTCAGAATCAGCCAGGTCACCTCTTGAATGCTTTGCTGCTTAAAAATTTCTCCTGCCAGATACCCTAAATCATATCTCTCAAGTTTAAAGTTCCACAGATCTCTAGGGCAGGAGCAAAATGCTACCAGTCTCTTTACTAAAGCATAGCGAGAGTGATCTTTACTCTATTTCCCAGTCAGTTCCTAATCTCCATCTGAGACCACCTCAGCCTGGACTTCATTGTCCATATCACTGTCAGCATTTTGGTCAAAACCATTCAACAAGTCTCCAGAAAGTTTCAAGCTTTCCTTCATCTTCCTGTCTTCTTTTGAGCCCTCCAAACTGTCCCAACCTCTGACCATTACCCAGTTCCAAAGTCACTTCCACATTTTGAGATATCTTTATAGCAGTACTCTACTCCTGATACAAATTTTCTGTATTAGTCTATTTTCTTTTCTTTTTTCTTTCTTTCTTTTTTTGAGACAGAATCTTGCTCTGTCACCCAGGCTGGAGTGCAGTGGTGTGATCTTGGCTCACTGCAAGCGCCGCCTCCCGGGTTCACACCATTCTCCTGCCTCAGCCTCCTGAGTAGCTGGGACTACAGGCACCCGCCACCACACCTGGCTAATTTTTTGTATTTTTAGTAGAGACGGGGTTTCACCATGTTAGTCAGGATGGTCTTGATCTCCTGACCTCGTGATCCGCCTGCCTTTGCCTCCCAAAGTGCTGGGATTACAGGCATGAGCCACCGCGCCTGGCCTGTATTAGTCTATTTTCATACTGCTATAAAGAACTGCCTGAGACTGGGTAATTTATAAAGGAAAGAGGCTTAATTGACTCATAGTTCTGCATGGCTGGGGAGCCCTCAGGAAACTTAAAATCATGGCAAAAGGTGAATAGGAAGCAAGGCACATCTTACATGGCAGCAGGAGCGAGCGAGCGAGAGAGAGAGAGAGAGTAAAGGGGGGAAGTGCCACACTTTTAAACCATCAGATCTCATGAGAACTTACTATCACAAGAATGGCATGGGGGGAACCACCCCCATGATCCAATCACCTCCTACCAGGTCCCTCCCTTGACATGTGGGGATTCGAGATGAGATTTGGGTAGAAACACAGAGCCAAACCATATCAGTGGATAAACAAAATGGGTAAATATACAACGGAATATTATTCAGCCTTAAAAAGGTATGAAATTCTGACACATGCTGCAACATGATGAACCTTGAAAACGTTGTTAAGTGAAATAAGCCAGATGCAAAAGATCACGTATCGTGATTCCACTTACATGAAGAACCTAGATAAGCTAATTTGTAGAACCAGAAAGTATAGTGGTTACCAGGGGCTGGAGGGAGGAGGGAATGGGTAGTTATTGTTTAATGAGTATAGAATTTCTGTTGGGATGATGATAAGGTTCTGGAAATGAATAGTGGTGATAGTTGCATAACATTGTGAATGTACTTAGTCCGCTGAATTATACATTTTAAAATGGTTAAAATGGTAAATTTTATGTTATATACATTTTACCACAATGAACAAATTTTTTAATTAGTTTATTTCTTTTTATTTTTAAAAACTATAGTCACTGCCAAGGTACAGCTTGGGCCATTGCTTCAGAGGGTGCAAAATTTAAATTACATATGTGACTTTTTACCTTGGGCCTGACAGGTAGCAAGAAGAAGGTCCGTTCTACCATCAATGAGGTGGTGACCCAAGAACACATCATCAACATTCACAAGGGCACCTGTGGAGTGAACTTCAAAAAGCATGTGCCTCTAGACCTCAGAGAAATCTGGAAATTTGCCATGAAGGAGGTGAGAACTCCAGATGTGCATATTAGTATCAGGCTCCACAAAGCTGTCTGGCCCAAAAGATTAAAGAATGTCCCATACCATATCCATGTGCAGTTGTCCACAAAAAAGTAATGAGGATGAAGAATCACCAAATAAACTCTGTGTTTTGGTAGCTATGTACCTGTCACAATCTTTAAAAAATCTACGGTCAATATGGATGAGAACTAACTGCTGATTGTCAAATAAAGTAGCACTGCAAAAATGAGTAAATGAGTAATATGGCTCTCGCATTATATTCTTTCTCTCTCTCTCTTTCTTTCTTTCTTCTTTTCTCTTTCTTTACTTCTTTCTTTTCTTTCCTTCCGTCCTCTCTCTCTTCTTTTCTCTTTCTTTCTTTCTTTCTTTCTTTCTTTCTTTTCTTTTCTTTCTTTCCTTTTTTCTCTCTCTCCCTCCCTCCCTCTCTCCTTCTCTCTCTTTCTCTCTTTCTTTCTTTTCTTTCTTGACAGAGTCTCGCTGTGTCACCCAGGCTGGAGTGCAATGGCACCATCTAGCTCACTGCAACCTCTGCCTCCCAGGTTCAAGTGATTTTCCTGTCTCAGCCTCCCAAGTAGTTGGGACTACATGGGTGCACCACCACGCTGTGCCAATTTTTGTATTTTTTTGTAGAGATGGGATTTTGCCATGTTGTCCAGGCTGGTCTTGAACTCCTGAGCTTAAGTGATTGGCCTGTGTCAGCCTCCCAAAGCGCTGGGATTATAGGTGTGAGCCACTGCGCCCCGCCTTCTCATTGTATTTCTATTGGCAGCACTGGGTTAGACAATGGGGAACTCTGGGAGAGGATGAGTACATTTCTCTGATGAGGTTTTTCATTAATGTCTGTGGCACCAGGAGGGCAAGAAGGCAGAAGATAATTCTTGTAAGGAGGGCAAGAAGGCAGAAGATAATGGTAAACCCAAGAATTTAGGATTTGGTAAAATATGTCATGTATAAAAACGAACATCTGGAAAAACCTGGTGGGAAGGGGAAACACAGTAGGATTAAATCTGGGAAGGACTTTCCTTGTAGCTGCAATTAAAACCTTCTAGAGATAATGTTTTCTCTGCTGTAATGGGATAACTTGGCAATAAGCCCAGTGCAATGTCCCTTATTTGTTGTGGGATCAAATGCGTTAATATGTGTGAAAGGGCTCTTTAACCTGAGCTGAGAGGTAGAGATAAGGTGTCAGGTAAGGTTAATCACAAGTATGAGAGTTCTTTGGTGTTTTCATGGTGATTCGTCCTGTCTGCTCTGGATTTTGCAGAGAAACCTTAGCTTTTGGGGGATTTTCTGCCAGTGACATATTTTCTATTTTATATAAAACTGTTGGAAGGATTATCCATTATGACTGCATGTTACCTCAACTCCTCCAAAACTGCACCATCAACTATGTTAAGAATGTTGCCCTTGGAGAATGATTATCTTTGCGTGTTCAACATTGTCCTGCTATTTGTGAGATTTTCAACCAGCCAGAAGCCAGGCAAGTACTGACCCAAACTCACAAATGTGCTCTGGGTCCAGGGACCGGCTGTGGAAGAAGGTGGATGGACAATGATTGGACACAAATTTGATTGTTCAACTTAGTCTGTTGCTCAGGGAAGCCAGTGTGATACATGACCCAGGACTGTTACAGGGTTGATCTTGTGGGTTCTCAGAGGTTTGAACCACACTGGACCCTTGGCCCTGGCCCGTAAACATCCTTACAATCCTCCACACAGTTGAAGAAAGAGTCCAGCCCTTCAGGCCTGCCCAGATTAAGGATGGCTTATGGTCAGAATGACTTATGCCTCTTCAGAATTAAAATTTCACTTGAGTGGGCTGAAACTGGCTCTTACTCTGGGAGTATCGGGGAAAAAAGTTTGCTGGAGAAAAATGATAATATAAGTTTTATACTCTATAAAATAATGCTGGGGTGTTCTCCGCCTAAATGAAATCAGGAGCATAGGAAGTGCTGAAAAGTTTGCACCAAATAAGTTTTTATTTATCTCGATTGATCTATCATTTATCTATTTAGATATTTACATTTATTACTGGTTTCGATTAATTTAGTGTAGCTTAGTTCTTTTTAAAGATCCCAGGCCAGGCGCGGTGGCTCACGCCTGTAATTCCAGCACTTTGGGAGGCCGAGGTGGGTGGCTCACTTGATGTCAGGAGTTCGAGACCAGCCTGACCAACATGGTGAAACCCCATCTCTACTAAAAATACAAAATTAGCCGAGCGTGGTGGTGCACACCTGTAATCCCAGCTACTCGGGAGGCTGAGGCAGGAGAATAGCTTGAACCCAGGAGGCAGAGGTTGCAGTGAGCCAAGATCATGCCATTGCACTCCAGCCTGGGGGACAAGAGCAAAACTCCATCTCAAAAAAAAATCCCTGTAAGGCCCAAGATTGTGTCCTGGCCTTACCACTCTAGTAATTATCAAAAGTTCGTTCCTGCACTCATGTCTTTATAGCATTGCTGCTGGTCTGGGATGAGGGATGTATATTTTTAAAACCATCTAAATTCCTACATCCTATCCCTGGATAGTTCAATAGTGTCTTTGATGAGACTTTCTCTGTAGCTTCCATTGTGATGGCCTAATCATGGCGAGGACTTTGCATTATGTTCCTAGATATCACAGGTAATGGAGTTACTAGAGTAAATTATTCCTTTTTATTAGACTGAGAAGAAAGCGATTTCTGTGCTCCACTATATCTAAGGCATTCTGTGGCTATGTCTCTTCTTGAAAAAGTAGGAATTAGAGATGGTTATCTACAAAAAAGGAGAAGGTCCATTTTGGCCTGAGTCTCTTAAGTAACAATTCGTTTAACTTAACCTGGTAATGATTCTAGCATCTGCCATCCTCTTCAATGAGAAATATGAGCATTACACAGTTTCCCAGGGAAATGAATGAGGCGTGGGGAAGAGGTGCTCACCCCTTAAATGCTTTGTCTGAAAATAACTATTACGATTTTGGTTCTGCCAGCCACGGTGGCGTTCACCTGTAATCCCAGCTACTTGAGAGGCTGAGGCTGGAGGATCCCTTGAACCCAGGACTTTGAGGCCAGCCTGGGCAAAGTAGTGAGATCCTGTCTCAAAAAAAAAAAAAAAAAAAAGATTTGGCCGGGGACAGTGGCTCACACCTGTAATCCCAGCACTTTGGGAGGCCGAGGTGGGTGGATCACAAGGTCAGCAGTTCGAGACCAGCCCGGCCAACATGGTGAAACCCAGTCTCTACTGAAAATACAAAAATTAGCCTGGTGTGGTGGCAGCCACCTGTAATCCCAGCTACTTGGGAGGCTGAGGCAGGAGAATCGCTTGAACCCGGGAGGTAGAGGTTGCGGTGAGCTGAGACTGCGCCATTGCACTCTAGCCTGGGTGACAGAGGAAGACTCTGTCTCAAAAAAAAAAAAAAAAAAAATTACCTGCCAGCAGACTATTACTAGTCACTATTTTATAGGTTAGCAAGCTTCTTGATTCATTTTTTTCCTATGTGATGCCAGAGAATGCATTTCAGCTAAAGGTGTTAAGGGATTAAAAGGTACCTAAACCTTTAATCTAGGAATACTTATTTCTCAATAGGTGTCAAAGCTCTTTCATCTTTTGGATTGTTCTAGGGGAGCCACAGCGGTATTTTATGTATGTGGCTGTAATGTCTGCACCCTAAATTGTCATGGTGTAAACATTTCTGGGTTCTAAATTTGTGGTAGCAGTTGCTATAGTTATTGGTTAGTTTTTTTCTGACAGAGTTAAATTATTATTCTGAATTGTGTCCCACCTCCTTGTCTATTGGACAGTATAAGGTATTTTCATAAAGCCAAGTACTAATATTTACTCACTAACATTAAATGAATTATAGGAGGGGCAGAAAGCACACTATTGGCTGTTTCTTTTTTCTAAAGTGTGCATAAAATCCCAAATCCACCTATTGCTTGGTCTGAATGAATGCAGATTTCAAAACCATCTAAGCAACGTTATAGCATTTAGCTCTCAAAATAAAAGGAAGGCAATTGACTCTAAGTATTCTAGATTAATAATTCAAACGGTTTTAAAAAATATATCCCATACTTTTCTTGCCTACTTGAATATACATCTTTTCCACGGTTGTGTAATTTTGTTTCTGCTTTTTTAACTTCATAGTTAATTATAATATTTTGCCATGTTGCTATATTATCTTTTAAAAATGTCCATTAAATTATTATACTACAGCCATTGCTTTAACCATTGGTGTTCAATTCAAATTTCTAGGCCTTGAATCAAACCTATTGAATAAAAAATACGGAGAGTAGACTCAAGAACCTCCATTAACTAAATTCTTCTGTTTTATCAGAGATAAAGCCTGAGATTCAGGGATAGGAGTGGCCTTAGGAGTGCCTGTACTGCTGAAAAGGAAAGTCATCATTTCCACCATTGTAAATAATATTGCAATGAATATTGTTGTGAACACATCTTCTTCCTTCTTTGAATAATGTCCTTTTTTTGGGCTATGCCATATTTCTTCCTAAATAGGAAGAACCATAAGTATGCAGAATTTTAATCTACCTTCCTGACTTTCTTATATTCTTTTCCCTGATTAATTTATCAACAAATATCTCCAACAATGGTAAATCTGATTTTAGCTACATTTTAAACTGTAAATATGAGACAGTCAATAGTTTAAATTTGACAAAGTTAACAGAAAAGATCAAATTCTTCCATACTCTACCTAGCAGACTAATCAGAATGGGGAAGAAGGCAGCAAAGGTGCGGTGGATCTGCAGCCACTGGTGAGGAACTGATAAGTGGTCGTACTGTAGCATTAACTAATGTTCGTGAATGTTCTTTATACTTAGCCATTTCACATTCATTACCTGATGAGGTTCTCCCCACTCTGTGAGCAGGTATGATTATTCCCTTTGTATTTATGAGGAAACCAAAGCTCAAGATTGCTCAACGATTTGCCCTGAACAACTAGGAATTGTTTGAATGTGGAAGATTTTCTGTCTCACATCATACTCAAATAGCTGTTTATTGGGGATGCCTTTTTCTTAATATAATATCCAGAGAGCTTTTCTTCTTTATATCTAATTTTACTGTTGTTTTAAAAATTAGGCAATTACAGTTCCATCAGCTCAATTCAAAACCCAGATAATAAGCAACATTTAGTTGCAAGGTACTCTAGGGAATACAAAAATGAGAGGGCACAGCCCTGGGCTTTTGGGAACTTTGATCTGGGAAATGTAAACAGCATGTTTAAAACAAAACAGAACCAAGGACTATAGAGGATTTTCTAATTTCTTCCTTTACAGTTGAGGAAACAGCTCTGGCATCAAGGATTCCCCACTTGAGTTACTGTAAATACTCCTTCGATGCTGGTCTCCTGCTCCGGGCTGCAAGCTCCTCTAGGACAGGGCATGGCTTCCTTATGCCCATTGCTACACCCTGGTGTTTGTGCATGGGCAGGTACAGAGTGGGCACACATTTGATGCATCTTCACCTCAATTTCTTCCAAATGGAATATGCCTCATGATATTTTTCTTTATGGAACAGGTATTTACTTAGTTTCCATTATGTGGCATGCACTTTTTAGGCACTTGGGAGACCAGGGAACAAAATAGAAAATACTCCCTGCTCTTCTGGAGTGAAAAGGTATAATCAATCTTTTGCCTTGCAGGAGTTTGATACCTATAGGATACACTATATCATGGGAGTAATGGTCAGAGTGTCTCTGCTTCTAGCTTTAATTCTATACACTTAGTGCTAAAGAGGCACATGACTTCTAACAGCTGAAGAAGTTTCAGGAATATATCCTTTACCTCCTTCTCTTAATCTCAACTCCACATAAATCTGAGCTTCATGTAAAATTTTTGAAATTTTAGGGAGCTATCAAGGCAAAGACATAGAGTGGGGAAAGTGTGTAAAATGTTCGGAGCTGGTAAATGCACCACGTGGCCAGAGTGTAGGGCTCATAGAGCCTTTAGTTGGAGATGAGGTTGGAGAGTTAGCTTCACACCACAGTAGAGGGCCTTGGGAGAAGCCATTTAGATTTTGGGTAACTGAGAGTGTTTTGAGGTTTTTGATAAAGAAAACAAATACAAACTTACCTGTGTTTAGGAAGGTTACTGTGGCAGGGGTGAGAAGCATGCACCAGGTGGGGCAAGACAAATTAGGAGGGTTTTACACGAGAGTGTTATAAGATAATGGAGCTATAGCAAGACAATAGGAAGGAGAGGAGAGATGAGAGACTGCAGAAGTAGAAACAACATGAGTTCATGATGGCTGATGGGCTACAGGAGAGAATTCTTGAAGGTGATAGAGAAGTTGTTGATGATAGAGAGGTTGTTGATGACATCAATCATTGAAAATGTAAGGAAATGAGGAGGTTTTTGATTGATGGATGTGAGTGATACTATAAATGCAATTTGGATATCTTGTACCAACTATCTAGGACAGCATAATTTATATCATTTATATCAAGTAATTCAATTCAACTCAACACATATTTCTGGTGTCCTTACCACCCGCTAAGTGGTAGAAATGATATAAGTATGAGAAGAGAAATCCTGCTGTGAATGGCCTTCAGTATAATGAAGGGAGTAAATATAAGCATGAACAATAACAAAAGGTGAAATACTGTATGATATATTATGAGAGGTATAAGAGCCATTGAGACCTGAGGAAGGAAAAGAATATAGTTATTTAGGGGCAAGCTGTAATGTTTAGAACAGGATAGGATAGAAAATACATCTTTTAAAATTGAAAAGCCATATTGCAGATAAATCAAATGAAAGTGGACTCAGTGTGCAGCCAAATGTAATGGATATACTGTGATAATCTTAGTGAATTCCAAGGGGCTGGTACAAGATGTGCAAGTGAAAATCTATGCCTATAAACAGTAAGAAAAAAGAGATTAGCAAAGATGATTTGGGATATTTTAACTTACTGTAGATTATCATTATAGACTCGAGCTCTACACACTTTGACAATCTGTTGATTCTATGCCTGAACACTTTGAAATACCACAGCCTAGGATTTTGATGGGCTGGTCAGTTCCCAGGCAACTTGGCTAATGAGAGCAGCTTCTGTGGCACTGCAGTAGACCTGGTAAGCGTAAGCAGCTGGACAAACCTCTTTGTGAGACTGTGAAACTCATGATATTTTCTGCACTACTTTCCTGAGTTGATTTGATAAAAACTGTTCTTCCAAACCATCAATAGTAAGTTCTTTTAGTTAAGTGATAAATCATAGCCAAATTCTACTGCAAACTGGTTGATGTCTAACTTCTTCAGCATGCATAGATGTCTCTGAAAATTCGTGGTTGGTTGAGTCCAGTATAGCATAATTTATTTTTCCTTAAAATTTCCAACCATTGTCTCAAAAGAGACAAGCACTTTGGCCTGAGCATCAAGTATCATATTCGCCCCTGTTTTTTCTGACCAGGAAAATGTTTCAATCTATGTGTCTTCACTTCTCATTCATTTTTGTAAGTTTCCCCTTTTCTTTGCATAAGTAGTTGCTTCCTGTCTTCCAGCTGGGCAAAAATTTCTAGTATCAGAAGTTAGGAGTATTGTGCGTGATTATATTGGCTCTTTTGCTTTGTTGTAAACAATACACTTAATTTTATCATACTATTTGTGAGGTTTTATTGAATAATTGTGAGGCTGGTTTCCAAAGGCACATTGATTATTGACTGCAGATTGAGATAGATCACGAGGTTCAGTTCTGTGTCCTCTTAATAGAGTTAACAAATCATCATTTTCGATTTGAATGATATCTGACCACCAAACAGAACACCTTGTACTCTCTTGCCTTTTGTCTCAGGATTAGGAGGGCAGTTGGAACCACCAGCCAAAGCAGACATCTCAGCATCTCTTAGCCTTTGCCCCATTCCAGACAGGATGCTAGAGGGAGACTCAGCTAAGAATTATTATGTGGTCTCCTTAGCAGAGAGTGTTGATTTTAAGTATCTTGGGTTTTTTTTGGAAACAGAGTTTTGCTCTGACACCCAGGAAGGAGTGAAGTGGCGTGATCTTGGCTCAGTGCAACCTCTGCCTCCTGGGTTCAAGAGTTTCTTATTCCACAGCCTCCTGAGTAGCTGGGACTACAGGCACGTGTCACCACACCTAGCAATTTTAAGTATACCTTAAAGTATGCTCTGATTCCTGATGTTTGCACCGAGAGTCTGTTAGGTTTTTTAAAAACCTATTTGTTTGTGTTTCTGTTTTATGAAAGTAATATAGTTTGTAGAAAATTTGAAAATACCAAAGTTTGAAGAAAATAACCCATCATATCACAACTCATTGTTAATGTTTTATTTTATTGCCATCTTGTCTTTGTTTGTAAAACACAATTTATAGGTATATCTTAGTTATTATGCATATATAAACATTATATATGTATATTCCTAGTTTTTTACTTTAATTTTGCTAGCAAATTTTGTGTGTTTTATGTTTGAACAACAAATCACTTTGCACTCTAGTAACCTCTGGACTTGTCTTGTTTCTCTCTGTAACACATTTACTTGACAACAAGAACCCTTGTGTCAGGTCAGCATGGGACCTTTGGCTACATTTCATTTATACAGCAAATGCCCAGGAGTGGGGATTATACCATGTTTCCAATATGCACTAGGTTAGAATATCTTAGGGCATATATTTTCATTTTAATAGCCTAATGTATAATCTGATTATTATTATGCAAGATAGGACAGAAAGTAGTAATTCTAGGTTGTTCCAGAGGCTGTGAGTTTCTTAAAAGACCTGAACCTGATCTGGGGTCGTTCCATTAAAGACACTCATAGAATGGTCTATATGCAGTCCTTAAACATGATTTTCAGAGAATTTATGATCATTTGGTCAAATGCTCAGAATCCCCCACTGATGTGGCCATATTTATATAAATCGATGACCTGATGGTCTCTAGGGCTCATGGTTGGCTGCAGTTATGGGTGGAGACTAGTTCATTCAGAGAGCTGGCAATTAGGAGAGAGAATCAGCCACTATCTCCTCCACATTCTTTCCTTTTTTGGAACTTTGCTCATGTCTGCGTCAGTAGAGCCCAGACCTGGAATCTCAATTGTGTGATTTTGTTTCCAGAAACCGTAAGTAAGTGGGCACTAGAGTAAGTTCTTATCAGGCTAAGCTGGAAAGAGATAAATAACATTTCTGAGCCTCACTGATTTAAATGGAATTCACTAGAATTCCAAGGTCTGTCAGTAATGAAAGACAACTCTGAAAATTCAGAGAAGATTCCATTTTTGTCTCAGTCCCTTAAAGAACAGTCAAGTTAGCAGAAACTGAAACTGACTGTGATGTCAGCTACCACTATTGCCAAATTCATACCTCATGTCAATTAAATTGCCAGTTACAGGCATTATGTACTTTCACAGTTTGTAAGACATTTCATGTTTCAGTGATTTTTGTCTGACTGTATAGTCTTGGATTAAAGACTTCGGACAGAGGAAGACACTGTAATAGAGCACAGTAGATACAGACACCCACGTGGTGCATACTTTCAGTCATCAGTCAGTTTCTCCACAGCGGCAGTCTTGGACTGTAGTCATGGTAGACGTAATGGAGTTGCCCAGGTCGCGCATCAACGCCGGCATGCTACTTGGTTCATCGACCAGCCCATCTGCTTCATAGGGAGGCTAGAAAAGACTCATCCCACTGGAAAAATGTTTATTCTTTCAGATGAAGAAGGAAAAAATGGAATCATTGAGTTAATGGAGCCCCTTCATGAAGAAATCTCTGGAATCTTGAAAGTGTTGGAAGAGTAACCACCAAGGCAACCATCGTGTGCATCTTATGTCCAGTTTAAAGAAGATAACCATCCTTTTGATCTTGGACTTTACAATGAAGCTGTGAAAATTATCCATGAGTTCCCTCAGTTTTATCCTTCAGGGATTGTGCAACATGATTTGATCTTGATGAATTTTCATATGATTGCAAATGAGCTACATTAAATACTAGTAGAGGAGACCCTTCTTGTTTGAGGGAGATATTTCTGTGCTTTCTCATATTTAATTTTTTTTTTTTTCGAGACAGTGTCTCACTCTGTTGCCCAGGCTGGAGTGCAGTGGTGCAATCTTGGCTCACTGCAACATCCATCTCCTGGGTTCAAGCGATTCTCATGCCTCAGCCTCCCAAGTAGCTGGAATTACAGGCACCTGCCACCATGTCTGGCTAATTTTTGTATTTTTAATAGAGACAGGATTTAGCCACGTTGGCCAGGCTGGTTTCGAACTCCTGGCCTCAAGTGATCCACCCACCTCGGCCTCCCAAAGGGCTGGGATTACAGGCATGAGCCACTGCACCTGACCAATTTGCTCTTTTTAAAATTTTATTTGTCTGGCTTTAGATATTCCAGTCTAGAGTTTTTGGCCAAAGTGATGTATTGACAGTTTTCACCTAAGTCCCGTTATAAAGAATTGCTTCTACAATATATGGTCAGATTAGATGCAAGAATAAAGCAGTTGTCTGAGTTTAGGTTTCTATTTTATTAGTAAAAACTAAAATAGTACACACTGAAAAATACAGCATAGTAAATATCAATATTCTCTAAATTTATAAACTTGAAAAGTCAGAACCTTTTACTGAAGTCGTGATGCACTACTCAAGATATTGTTAACCAAGGTGGGTCAGAGGATGAGGGCATTTTCAGTTTAGGAGCAGCTACAGCATAGGGACTTCAGAGCCCTTTACCTTAACTTTAGAAGGTCTAAGAGAAGAGTGGCAATAATACACGGTAATCATAGCTAAATTGATTAAACATGGCCGACATACTGGGTACTGCGTTGACCACTTTAACGTGTTGTTGTCTTTCATCTTCATCACAAGCTTACAAGGTAGTTAGAGTGATAATTCTCATTTTGTAGAACACAGAGAGGTTAGAGGCTTTTCTGAGGTTATGGAGCTACTAATGCCAGAGCCAAAACTTGAACTCAGGTCTGCTCAAATACAAACACATACTCTTCAAACACATGTTCTTAAACCGTAAGCTTTGTGCATTTTTGTTGGTGATTAGCCCTTACATCTTGGCAAATCAAAGGCAAAGCCATTTTACCATGCTCAGATTCATTGACGTTCTCATAAAGCAACATAAGTCAAAATTTAAAGTAGAGGGTGTGAGCCTTCTCCTGCTATTATTATTGTTTTCTTTTCAATTCAGGATTCTGTAGGCACAAAAACACAAAATGATATATCTTTTAGTCACAGGGTGTGCATGTTTTTCTGATCATTTAAATAATTTTAAAACACTACAGACAAGTCTCACTTATGCTTAAATCCTGAATAAAATATTAGCATATAGAATAAAGGAATACATTAAAATGGGATTTGAAATATTGGTAAATGGAATCCAGCAGCACATTTCAACAAAGCAAGTTTTTTTTGTAGAAATGCAAAAATAGCTTTTAAATTGGATTAGTAATATATAGTCAGCCAAACAAATAGATTTAAAAACCCATTTTCATCCTAATAAATGGTAAAAAGGTATTTGACAAAATTCAACATCAATTTTTAAAAAGGTTCTCATAGTAAAAGAGGCCTAGATTAATATTCTTCACTTGATAAAAAAATATGTATATTTCAAAGCAAATACTGGTATTCCTTTTTTTAAAATTTATTTTTATTTTTTTGAGACAGAGTCTCACTCTTTTGCCCAGGCTGGAGTGCAGTGCTGCAATCCTAGCTAAACATAACCTCTGCCTCTCGGGTTCAAGCAATTCTCTTTCTTCAGCCTCTTGAGTAGCTGGGATTACAGGCGTGCACCACCAGGCCTTCCTAATTTTTGTATTTTTAGTAGAGACAGGGTTTCACCATGTTGGCCAGGCTGGTCTCAAACTCCTGACCTCAAGTGATCCTCCCGCCTCGGCCTCCTAAAGTGTTGGGATTACAGGTGTGAGCCATTGTGCCAGGCCTTAGTATCGCGTTTAATAATGAAACACTGCCGGGTGAATGCCTGTAGTCCCATCACTTCAGGAGGCCATGGCGGGCAGATCACCTGAGGTTGGGAGTTTGAGACCAGCCTGACCAACATGGAGAAACCCCGTCTCTACTAAAAATACAAAATTAGCCGGGCATGATGGTGCATGCCTGTAATCCCAGCTCCTCGGGAGGCTGAGGCAGGAGAATTGCTTGAACCTGGGAGGTGGAAGTTGCAGTGAGCTGAGATCGAACCATTGTACTCCAGCATGGGCAACAAGAGCAAAACTCCATCTCAAATAATAATAATAATAATAATAATGAAACACAATAACACTAGTTTTTCTATAAAAATTAAGCAAGAAAGACAAAGATGTGTATTATTGCACTGTATAGAGAACACAGTTCTCAATACAGTATTCAAATTTCTTAGATTTAGAGCTTAGCAAAGTGCCTGGCACACAATAGAAACTCGATTATTTGTTAAATGAATTAGTGACATTGAAACAAGAGGAATAAATTCTGGAATAGAGGAGGCATAATTATTATTTGCAGATAATATAGTTTTGTTTCAATAGAATTAACTAAAAAATGACTAGAAATAATAGGAACATTCAGAATAGTGGCTAGGTTCAAAATTAATATACCACCACCTGCTCCACCTTTGTGGCCTCCTGGGCCACCTATGGGTCTTCCTCCTGGACCACCCCCAGGAGTTCCTCCAGGCATTCCTGAGACCACCTGGAATGCCAGGCCTCTGAGGGCTTTTACCCCAACATTTACCTCCAGGACCACCACTAGGCTGACTCCCTGGCCCTCCCCCAGGCCCACCTCCAGGTCCTCCTCCTGGGAACAACCACCAAAGCGACCTCCCTCTGCACCTTCAGGTATCCCTCTTTCTCATCCTGGCATGATGACCCACTTTTGATGCCTCCATATAGACTTGTCCCTGTCCACCCCTGGTTTTTTCCACCAGCTCCCTTGCTAAACCCTGCGATTTTCAGTGCACCACCCAACTTGATTCGGCAACCCAAGGTGGATGATAGGAGTGCAGCCACCATTGAGAAGAAAGCCACAACAACCATCAGTGCCAAGCCACAGATCACTGCTAATTCCAAGGCAGAGGTTACTTGATTTGTGCCCACAGCACTGCGAGTAGATCGGGAAAATGAAGGGGCTACTGCCACTCCTCCAAGAAAAGTCAGTGGGGGCCAGGCGCGGTGGCTCACGCTTGTAATCCCAGCACTTTGGGAGGCCGAGGCGGGCGGATCACGAGGTCAGGAGATCGAGACCACGGTGAAACCCCGTCTCTACTAAAAATACAAAAAAAAAAATTAGCCGGGCGTGGTGGCGGGCGCCTGTAGTCCCAGCTACTCGGAGAGGCTGAGGCAGGAGAATGGCGTGAACCCGGGAGGTGGAGCTTGCAGTGAGCCGAGACTGCGCCACTGCACTCCAGCCTGGGCGACAGAGCGAGACTCCGTCTCAAAAAAAAAAAAAAAAAAAAAAGAAAAGTCAGTGGATAATTCTGCTGTGCCTCTTGACAAAGCAGCTCCCAAATCTGGTTCTTCTATTCCTGTCTCAGTACAGACCAAGGATGATGTTTTGGGGCTTTCATGAAAGCTGGAAGGGTTACTGTGACACCTTATTTCAGTTCAAGGGCTATCCTAAAGTTTAGTCTTGTTCAGAATTTACTACATTTAAGAGAGGGTATCTCATTCAGAATAGATTGGCTATTGAAACAGTGCTGCCACATCCATTCCTTTTCATACCACCATTTTCATCCTGTTTCTTCCCCTTTTCCAGTTCTTTGGAGATTTGCAATTGAGGATCTCAGTTACCTATTTGTTTTGACTCTCTTCTTGTGTGCTGTGGGCACTGGAGCAGAGATTTCTGAAAAACCAGTGTATTTTACCTCGCCTTTTGTTTTTGAGTTATTTTTGATATTTTCCTATAAATATTTTGTAATATTCTACTTGTAGTGAAATGAATCACAATATCATTTCCTGATACAAAGCAGGATCTGTGGGAAGAAAACATGGTTCTTTGATTAAAATTATTTCCCAAGCAGAGCCTGAGGCAAGAACAAAGTGCTGATACTTTCTTCGGGCTAAACTTTGAGTGTTTTGTGGGAAAAATAAGTAAATGTTCTAAATCAAGAAAAAAAATAAGATGGCCAAATAGGAGCAGCTCCGGTCTGCAGCTCCCAGTGTGATCGACGCAGAAGACAGGTGATTTCTGCATTTCCAACTGAGGTACCTGGTTCATCTCACTGGGACTGGTCAGACAGTGGGTGCAGCCCATGGAGGGTGAGCCGAAGCAGGGTTGGGCATCGCCTCACCTGGGAAGCACAAGGGGTCGGGGATTTCCCTTTCGTAGCCAAGAGAAGCCGTGACAGACTGTACTGGGAAAATCAGGACACTGCCACCTACATACTGGGCTTTTCCAATGGTCTTAGCAAATGGCACACCAGGAGATTATATCCTGTGCCTGGCTCAGCGGGTCCCACACCCACAGGGCCTTGCTCACTGCTAGCGCAGTAGTCTGAGATCGAACTGCAAGGGGGCAAGCCTGGCTGGAGGAGGGGCATCCGCCGTTGTTGAGGGTTAAGTAGGTAAACAAAGCGGCCAGGGAAGCTCGAACTGGGTGGAGCCCACTGCAGCTCAACAAGGCCTGCCTGCCTCTGTAGACTCCACCTGTGGGGGCAGGGCATAGCTGAACAAAAGGCAGCACAAATTTCTGCAGACTTAAACGTCCCTGTCTGACAGCTCTGAAGAGAGCAGTGGTTCTCCCAGCACAGTGTTTGGACTCTGAGAACAGACAGACTGCCTCCTCAAGTGGGTCCCTGACCCCCATGTAGCCTAACTTGGAGACATCTCCCAGTTGGGGCCGACTGACACTTCATACAGTTGGGTGCCCCTCTGAGATGAAGCTTCCAGAGGAAGGATAAGGCAGCAATATTTGCTGTTCTGCAACATTTGGTGTTCTGCAGCCTCCGTTGGTGATACCCAGGCAAACAGGGTCGGTAGTGGATCTCCAGCAAACTCCAACAGACCTGCAGCTGAGGGATCTGACTATTAGAAGGAAAACTAACAAACAGAAAGGAATAGCATCAACATCAACAAAAAGGACATCCACACCAAAACCCCATCTGTAGGTCACCATCATCAAAGGCCAAAGGTAGATAAACCATAAAGACAGGGAGAAACAAGAGCAGAAAAGCTGAAAATTCTAAAAACCAGAGTGCCCCTTCTCCTCCAAAGGATCACAGCTCCTCGCCAGCAATGGAACAAAGCTGGATGGAGAATGACTTTGACGAGTTGACCGAAGTAGGCTTCAGAACGTCAGTAATAACAAACTTCTCCGTGCTAAAGGAGCATGTTTGAACCCATTGCAAGGAGGCTAAAAACCTTGAAAAGAGATTAGACAAATGGCTAACTAGAATAAACAGTGTAGAGAAGACCTTACATGACCTGATGGAGCCAAAAACTATGGTGAGAAATACGTGATGCATGCACAAGCTTCAGTAGCCAATTCAATCAAATGGAAGAAAGGGTTTCAGTGATTGAAGGTCAAATTAATGAAATGAGCGAGAAGAGAAGTTTAGAGAAAAAAGAGTAAAAAGAAACGAACAAAGCCTCTAAGAAATATGGGACTATGTGAAAAGACCAATCTACATTTATTGGTGTGCCTTAAAGTGACGGGGAGAATGGAACCAAGTTGGAAAACACTCTTCAGGATATTATCCAGGAGAACTTCCCCAATCTAGCAAGGCAGGCCAACATTCAAATTCAGGAAATACAGAGAACACCACAAAGATACTCCTCGAGAAGAGCGACCCCAAGACATATAATTGTCAGATTCACCAAGGTTGAAATGAAGGAAAGAACGTTAAGGGCAGCCAGAGAGAAAGGTTGGGTTACCCACAAAGGGAAGCTCATCAGACTAACAGCAGATCTCTCGGCAGAAACTCTACAAGCCAGAGAGAGTGGGGGCCAATATTCAACAATGTTAAAGAAAAGAATTTTCAACCCAGAATTTCATATCCAGCCAAACTAAGCTTCATAAGTCAAGGAGAAATAAAATCCTTTACAGACAAGCAAATGCTGAGAGATTTTTGTCACCACCAGGCCTGCCTTACAAGAGCTCCTGAAGGAAGCACTAAACATGGAAAGGAACAACTGGTACCAGCCACTGCAAAAACATGCCAAATTGTAAAGACCATCGATGCCAGGAAAAACCTGCATCAACTAACGAGCAAAATAATCAGCTAACATCATAATGACAGGATCAAATTCACACATAACAATATTAACCTTAAATGTAAATGGACTAAATGCCCCCAATTAAAAGACACAGACTGGCAAATTGGATAAAGAGTCAAGACCATCAGTGTGCTGTATTAAGGAGACCCATCTCATGTGCAGAGACACACATAGGCTCAAAATAAAGGGGTGGAGGAAGATCTACCAAGCAAATGGAAAGCAAAAAAAAGCAGAGGTTGCAATCTTAGTCTCTGATAAAACAGACTTTAAACCAACAAAGATCAAAACAGACAAAGAAGGCCATTACATAATGGTAAAGGGATAAATTCAACAAGAAGAGCTAACTATTCTAAATATATATGCACCCAATACAGGAGCACCCAGATTCATAAAGCAAGTCCTTAGAGACCTACAAAGAGACTTAGACACCCACACAATAATAATGGGAGACTTTGACACCCCACTGTCAACATTAGACAGATTGATGAGACAGAAGATTAACAAGGATACCCAGGACTTGAACTCAGCTCTGCACCAAGCAGACCTAATAGACATCTACAGAACTCTCCACCTCAAATAAACAGAATATACATTCTTCTCAGCAGCACATCCCACTTATTCCACAATTGACCACATAGTTGGAAGTGAAACACTCCTCAGCAAATGTAAAAGAACAGAAATCACAACAAACTATGTCTCAGACCACAGTGCAATCAAATTAGAACTCAGGATTAAGAAACTCACTCAAAACCGCACAACTACATGGAAACTGAACAACCTGCTCCTGAATGACTACTGGGTACATAACGAAATGAAGGCAGAAATAAAGATGTTCCTTGAAGCCAGTGAAAACAAAGACACAATGTACCGGGATCTCTGGGACACATTTTTTTTTTTTTTTTTTTTTTTAGCCGGAGGCTTGCTCTGTCACCCAGGCTGGAGTGCAGTGGAGCGATCTCGGCTCACTGCAACCTCTGCCTCCCAGGTTCACGCCATTCTCCTGCCTCAGCCTCCCAAGTGGCTGGGACTACAGGCACCCACCACCACGCCTGGCTAATTTTTTATATTTTAGTACAGACAGGGTTTCACCATGTTAGCCAGGATGGTCTCGATCTCCTGACCTTGTGATCCATCTGCCTCGGCCTCCCAAAGTGCTGGGATTACAGACGTGAGCCACTGTGCCCAGCCATCTCTGGGACACATTTAAAGCAGTGTGTAGACGGAAATTTATACCACTAAATGCCCACAAGAGAAAGCAGGAAAGATCTAAAATTGACACCCTAACATCACAATTAAAAGAACTAGAGAAGCAAGAGCAAACAAATTCAAAAGCTAGCAGAAGGCAAGAAATAACTAAGATCAGAGCAGAACTGAAGGAGATAGAGACACAAAAAACCCTTCAAAAAATCAATGAATCCAGGATCTGGTTTTTTGAAAAGATCAACAAAATTGATAGACTGCTAGCAAGAATAATAAGGAAGAAAAGAGAGAAGAATCAAATAGACGCAATAAAAAATGATGAAGGGGATATCACCACCGATCCCATAGAAATACAAACTACCATCACAGAATACTATAAACACCTCTATGCAAATAAACTAGAAAATCTAGAAGAAATGGATAAATTCCTCGACACGTACACCCTCCCAAGACTAAACCAGGAAGAAGTTGAATCGATGAACAGACCAATAACAGGCTCTGAGATTGAGGCAATAATTAACAGCTTACCAACAAAAAAAGTCCAGGACCAGACGGATTCACAGCCGAATTGTACCAGAGGCACAAAGAGGAGCTGGTACCATTCCTTCTGAAACTATTCCAATCAATAGAAAAAGAGGGAATCCTCCTTAACTCATTTTATGAGGCCAGCATCATCCTGATACCAAAGCCTGGCAGAGGCACAACAAAGAAAGAGAATTTTAGACCAATATCCCTGATGAACATTGATGCAAAAATCCTCAATAAAATACTGGCAAACCGAATCCAGCAGCACATCAAAAAGCTTATCCACCATGATCAAGTGGGCTTCATCCCTGGGATGCAAGGCTGGTTCAACATATGCAAACCAATAAACATAATCCCTCACATAAACAGAACCAAAGACAAAAACCACATGATTATCTCAATAGATGCAGAAATGGCCTTTGACAAAATTCAACAGTACTTCATGCTAAAAACTCTCAATAAACTAGGTATTGATGGAACGTATCTCAAAATAAGAGCCATTTATGACAAGCCCACAGCCAATATCATACTGAATGGGCAAAAACTGGAAGCATTCCCTTAGAAAACTGGCACAAGACAGGGATGCTCTCTCTCACCACTCCTGTTCAACATAGTGTTCGAAGTTCTGGCCAGGGCAATCAGGCAGGAGAAAGAAATAAAGGGTATTCAATTAGGAAAAGAGGAAGTCAAATTTTCCCTGTTTGCAGATGACATGATTGTATATTTAGAAAACCCCATCGTCTCAGCCCAAAATCGCCTTAAGTGATAAGCAACTTCAGCAAAGTCTCAGGACACAAAATCAATGTGCAAAAATCACAAGCATTCTTATACACCAATCACAGACAAACAGAGAGCCAAATCATGAGTGAATACCCATTCACAATTGCTACAAAGAGAATAAAATACCTAGGAATCCAATTTACAAGGGAGGTGAAGGACCTCTTCAAGGAGAATTACAAACCATTTCTGCTCAATGAAATAAAAGAGGACACAAACAAATGGGAGAACATTCCATGCTATGGATAGGAAGAATCAATATTGTGAAAATGGCCATACTGCCCAAGGTAATTTATATGCCATCCCCATCAAGCTGCCAATGACTTTCTTCACAGAATTGGAAAACACTACTTTAAAGTTCATATGGAACCAAAAAAGAGCCTGCATTGCCAAGACAATCCTAAGCCAAAAGAACAAAGCTGGAGGCATCACGCTACCTGACTTCAAACTATACTCCAAGGCTACAGTAACAAAAACAGCATGGTACTGGTACCAAAACAGAAGTATAAACCAATGGAACAGAGGCCTCAGAAATAACATCACACATCTACAACCATCTGATCTTTGACAAACCTGACAAAAACAAGAAATGGGGAAAGGATTCCCTATTTAATACATGGTGCTGGGAAAACTGGCTAGCCATATGTAGAAAGCTGAAATTGGATCCCTTCCTTACACCTTATACAAAAATTAATTCAAGATGGATTAAAGACTTACATGTTAGACCTAAAACCATAAAAACCCTAGAATAAAACCTAGGCAATACCATTCAGGACATAGGCATGGGCAAGGACTTCATGACTAAAACACCAAAAGCAATGGCAACAAAAGCCAAAATTGACAAATGGGATCTAATTAAACTCCAGAGCTTCTGCACAGCAAAAGAAACTACCATCAGAGTGAACAGGCAACTTACAGAATGGGAGAAAATTTTTGCAATCTACTCATCTGACAAAGGGCTAATATCCAGAATCCACAAAGAACTTAAACAAATGTACAAGAAAAAATCAAACAGCCCCATTAAAAAGTGGGCAAAGGATATGAACAGACACTATTCAAAAGAAGACATTTATGCAGCCAAGAGACACATGAAAAAATGCTCATCATCAATGGTCATCAGAGAAATGCAAATCAAAACCACAGTGAGATACCATCTCACACCAGTTAGAACGGCAATGATTAAAAAGTCAGGAAACAACAGATGCTGGAGAGGATGTGGAGAAATAGGAACACTTTTACACTGTTGGTGGGAGTGTAAACTAGTTCAACCATTGTGGAAAACAAGGTGGTGATTCCTCAAGGATCTAGAACTAGAAGTATCATTTCACTCAGCGATCCCATTACTGGGTATATACCCAAAGGATTATAAATCATGCTACTGTAAAGACACATGCACACGTATGTTTATTGTGGCACTATTCACAATAGCAAAGACTTGGAACCAACCCAAATATCCAACAATGATAGACTGGATTAAGAAAATGTGGCACGTACACACCATGGAATACTATGCAGCCATAAAAAAGGATGAGTTCATATCCTTTGTGGGGACACGGATGAAGCTGGAAACCATCATTCTGAGCAAACTATCGCAAGGACAGAAAAACAAACACCACATGTTCACACTCATTTGTGGGAATTGAACAATGAGAACACTTGGACACAGGAAGGGGAACATCACACACGAGTGCCTGTCGTGGGGTGGGGGGATGGGGGAAGGATAGCATTAGGAGAAATACCTAATGTAAATCACGAGTTAATCGGTGCAGCAAACCAATGCGGCACATGTATACATATGTAACAAACCTGCACGTTGTGCACATGTACCCTAGAACTTAAAGTATAATTTAAAAAAATAGAAAAAAAAAAACCTGGACAGTGTAATGGAGGAAGTGATCCCTTTTTTCTAACCACAGAACTAACTACAATAGTAAGAAGTACACCTGCCTTATATGAAGAAAACCTGAAAATTCTGCCGAAGATACCCAAACGCGCGCCCTCTGTCCTTTGCAATTGTTACAACATCAGTTCTAAACCTACACATTAATAGATGCTAATAGAAATGCCAATAGGAAATTTCAAAACCACCCAACTGATTGAAAAGTTTAATAAGGGATTTGGGAACCATGCCTTCTGTGGCAAAAGGTTAATTATTGAAAAATTTAAAGGCCAATTTGGCAATACCTATCAAAATAAAATTGACTTCATATTTTCACTTTTAGAAATTCATCTTCCAGATAATTCTCTAAGTGTGCAAATTTAAATAGGTATATAACTACACATATACATTCATAAGGTAATGTATATATGTATGTACAATGGGTTATTTTTGTAGCGTTGATTTTTTATTGCTTGAACAATCATGGCTGGCATTTATTAGGGTTTTTGTTTGTTTGTTCGTTTGTTTTTAGACAGGGTTTTATTCCTGTCACCAGGGCTGCAATGGCGTGATCTCGGCTCACTGCAACCTCTGCCTCCTGGGCTCAATGACTCTCCTGCCTCAGCCTTCGGAGTAGCTGGGACCACAGGAGATATCCACAGGACTACTACACCTGGCTAATTTTTGTATTTTTAGTAGAGACAGGGTTTCACCATGTTGCACAGGCTGGTGATCTGCCTGCCTCAGGCTTCCAAAGTGCTGGGATTACAGGCATGAGCCACCACGCCCAGCCTCATTTATTACATTTTAATGAGAAAAAGGCATAAAAATCTATCACAAACACACACATATACACATACACGTACACATACACGTACACATACACATACACAAGACCTTCTCTATTTCTGAGCATTCTTCCTAAGAAACAACTTACAGGGCAGTTTTTTTGTTTTTAGAGACAGGCTGGAGTGCACTGGCTATTCACAGGCTCAAGTGGTCCTCCTTTCTTAGCCCCCCAAGTAGTTGGGACTGCAGGTGCACATCATCGCACCTGGTATTTTTCCTGTTAAAGTATGTCTGAACCCAGGTTCTCCAGAAGGCAGAGCCTGAGGCAAGAACCAAGTGCTAATACTTTCTTTGGAATGTCCAAGTCTAAGGATTTGAGGGTGAGCCATGAAAAGAAATCAGGCAAAAAAAATTGTGATGCAGTGCAGTGGTTCCTCACTGGCTACTGCTTTACAACAAAATGCAGAGACTCAGCAGGTGCCTGGGCAAGCACTTTCACCCAGTATGCAAGATTTCTCTGAAGGAGTTAGAAGGAAGAATCGCATCTCCAAGTAGTCCCCAAAAGAGGGAAAATCAGAAATTTTCTCCCAAATTTCCAAGAATTTTCAAAATTTGAGAGAATTTTCTTCCCAGCTGTCCTTTGTCTCTCATTTCTCATTTCTCATCGGTGAAGGTTTACCCTGCCAGGACTCCCCCACACTTCTGGTTTGTGTCATCTGGCTCTTCAGTGGCTCCTCAAGAAGCCACATCCCATGCCCCGGGGTGTGACTTTTCAAGTCTGAAAGTGGAGGCCGACCTGGTCGTTGGTTTTAACCTAGAGAAAGAAGGAGGCTATTAAGAGACTCCAAGAAGGCAAACGAGGTCTGTTTCCAATGCAGACTAGAATACACCTGTCTTGGGCATGCACGTGTTGCTCCTGACAATAGCGAACCCTCTGGCCTATCTCAGAAATGGCTCTGTAGCTGAAGGGCTCTGAGAAACAATCTCTCTCTCTCTTTTTTTTTTTTTTTTTTAAGACGGAGTCTCACTCTGTCACCCAGACTGGAGTGCAAAGGTGCGATCTCAGCTCACTGCAACCTCTGCCTTCTAGGTCCAAGTGATTCTCCTTCTCAGCCTCCTGAGTAGCTGGGATTACAGGCATGCACCACCAGGCCCGGTTAATTTTTGTATTTTTAGTAGAGATGGAGTTTCACCATGTTGCTCAGGCCGGTCTCGAACTCCTGACCTCAGGTAATTCACCCGCCTCAGCCTCCTAAAGTGCTGGGATTACAGGCATGAACCACCATGCCCGGCCTGAGAAATAATCTCTTAACCTAGAAATCAGTGGAGAAGCCAAGCTATAAAGACACTTTCAGTGAGGAGTATTTGGCCTCAGTGAATGTAGGTCAGCATGCAGCTAATGAACTGGTTTCCTTTCTGAGGCCCAGCACGTCTGCCAACACTGCTGACTGTAGAGAGGCTTGTAGAGCTGCTGTTTGCAGCCCTGTTTGCAATAGCAAAAAGTTGGAAACAATCTTTTTAAATTAATTATAGAATATCCAAACAAGAACATTCTACCTAGTGGTTGAAAAAGAATGAGTTTTAAAATACATTAAAAAAAAATCAGATTACGCTCAATAAACTATTTTAAAAAGACAACTATATTCCTTCACTCAGCTTTGTATTATTCTTGCTGCTGTTGTTAATAGTAGCAGTGGAAATATAGTCACTGTCTTCTACACTGGTTTACCTGATCATGCTCTCTACATCTCCATTTATCATCTGTCTTCCCACCTGGATTGTAAGCTCCATGACAGCAGGGCTGTGGTGTGATTTTGTTCTCTTCTGTATACCCTGTGCCTAGATCAGTGTCAAGTTCACAGTAGATTGTCAATAAATATGAGCATAAAGGATGGAGGATCTTCATTGCTTCTATTTTGCTTTTCTATTAAAGAAGGGAATTGATACTCAGTTCCTAAGTATAAATACTGTCTAAGCAGCCCTTGTGAAACCAGTATGAAGTATTTCTTGGGTCCCAGCTGTTTGCTGTCAGAATTACCAAATGTTAGACCTAGATATGGGACCCAGTAGGTGATCTAATCCATCCTTTTATAGATGCTAGGACAATTTAGGCTCAGCACAACAGTGATGGTTGCAGAAACGAGGGTAGGGAAGAATAAAAGTATTTAACTCCTCAAGAAATTGACAACCTAGATGGAAAGAGAAGATTAAGACACTTGAGAAAATGATAATTTGAGGCCACATATCTCTATGTGTCAAATTGTGTGTGGGACTCTATTTCTACCTTCAAAAATTTTATAATCTTGTAAAATACTATTTAAACAAAGGATATATTTACAATGTTAAATAAAGACAGAATCAATAAGAATTGCTATAAAGGGAGAATTGCAATAAAGGGAGAATTGCAAAGCCAAGGGATTTGGGAACAGACCAGAGGAATCTCATTTTGTCTGGAGGACTTGAGATGGTTTCATGGAGGAAGGGACATTTAAGCTGGTGTCGAGGAGTCTGTAAATAGTGCTGGTTAGAGGTAGGGGTGTGAGGATGAAGGCGTTACAGGCAGAGGGAACTATGCAAGTAAAGGCATGGCCAATGAAAATATTTGGCATTTTTGAAAAATGGCAACTGTCCTGCACCTAGAAGACAGTGGGTGAAGGATATAGGGGATGCGAAAGGATGAGGAGGGCTGGCCAGAGAGGGAAGGAGGTGTTGGGCCAGATTATAACTGTGCTGATGGTTTGGACTGTATCAGCTGAGTAACAGAGAGACACTGAAGGTGTTTTATTAGGGATGTGACAAGATCAGATCTGTGTCTCAGATGATTCTGACAGCAAGGTGAATGACATACCGGGATGCAGTGGGAGGACAGCTAGAAAGAGTGAAACGCTTAGGAAACCTCTGCAGTTGCTGGTTACAGAGTGAGCTAGTGAAGATCTAAATTAGAGAGCTCCCTGGAAATGAAGAGATGGTTGTAGAGATAATTCAGAAGTAAACTGATTGGAAGAACTTGGGGACTAGTGAAAGTGCTAGGAATGTTTACAAGGAAGATGAGCACTAACTATGCCATCAGGTCACAAGAATCCCTAGCACATTTCTAGGACCCCAACACAAAAGCTGCACTTTGAAATGCCCAGGTCTGCTAATTTATTGTTTCTGAACTCCCTTGTCCTCATCCCCTGGCTCCCTTCTCAGAAGTTACTCTGAAAAGTCTCTGCCTGAATCCAAAAGGCCTTTCCCAGTTTGCACATCATCCTCCAGTGGACTGGGCAAAGACTTTTCATGGCCGTGCTGGGAAAGAGGCCATTGCAGTTCAGGATGGCAATCCTTAAGGGATGCTCTGGCATTCCCTGGGTTACAGACTTTCTCACAGCCTTGGGTTTGCTCCCACTATTCCCTCTTTTCTTTATAGTCATCACCCTGTCACTCTCACTAAACTTGTCTGTTGCTTAAACCATACCTATGCACACCATTGGTTTCCATTGCTGGTAAGGCTGAGACTAGTTGGATGTGAACTTTTGCTCTTTTCTAAACTGTATATGCCCTCCTGTTTTCTCAAAATTTCTCCTTTCCAAAAGACTTTCAAAATCTCTTGCCTACCTCTTGTTGGAATGCTGTAGTAGGTGTTTACATTTATTGTATGTGTGCCCTGTCTCTGTGATTTGATTGTAATTCCTTTTTGGTGACTCCTAAATGTGTCAAAGATAAACAAAGCTAAATACTACTTAAAGTGGTAAAGACAGATTTTAATCAGTAATATACTATTGCAATAGGAATAACAACACAGTGTGAATTGAGCTCAACTTTGATTTGTCCAGAGGTGACTGGGTAATTTAAATGGAGAATAAGGAAATAGGGAGTGAGTGAGCAGGGGGTCAGTAGAATGTGGGAAATGAAGAAACTTACAAAAAGCAGGAAAGGGAGGTTGTCCATGTGAAATTCATCTGGGTTTTCTAACTGGTGTTTACTGAAGTTAGGTTCCTACCCTCCCACAATGACTGGTGGACAGAGGCCCTATCTTCAGGTTTGACTGGAACAAACAGTAGATTTTTTGCAAATCTTGAGTTTTCTCAGCAGGCGCTTTAAGGAAAGCTGGAGCTGTTAGAAGCTATGTTAGTGTTTGTTCAAGTCTTTATAGGTCAAAGTTGGGCCTTAGTCAGGAGGAAGGCTCAAAGGATTCTGGCTCAAGTTTGAGCAAGAAGAGAATCCATGCCACAATGGGTTATGAAAATCAAGAACAACTGGGAAAATATCCACTGTGGTCTCAATAGAAGATCCTGATAAAAGGAAAGGAACATTACAAGGAAATGAGTTAAGGAATACTTTTAAATACTCTGCCCACTGAGAAGGCTGCTAAATTCCATCCGCCAAAAACTAGGTGCATCTTCCATACTATATGCTGCTAAAATCTAAACAAAAAACTATGTACCTTATACGTATGTGGTCTCTTAGGATAAACAAAAATTGATGTTGTACATTGGATTTTTGTTTAAATATCTTGTACATTATTAACCGGCTCCTAATGAAGCATAGAAGTAGTGATTCAGATTGACTTGTCATTTAATACACTTTCCTTAGAATGAAAAAAGAGACTGTTTCTTCCAAATATTTAGCTTTATCATTTAAAAATAGTTAAATAATAGTCCATTAGCCTTTATTATTTGCACTTCGTAAATGTAGTAGGTTCCCTTTTGATTTTCTGCCTCTTTCTATTTGAAATTGGTCATTTGACTTATTTACTTGGTATTCTGGTTGGCTGTTATTTATGACTAGTGATGTAGTGACCCTCTTTTCTCATATGATGTTCATTGTAACTCTTTCCATGGTCCAAAAGGCCAAAAGAGGAGGTAGATACATATGGGATAAACTTCAAGGCTTAATGTACTTTTTAATGAAAACGTAAGGATAAAAGAAGTAGAGAATGTGTGATATTGTGGTTTGTCGGAAATGAGTTTTTTTTTTTTTAAATTAAGATATAATTTAAAGACAGTGAAATAAAGAGATCTTAGGTGTGTAGTTAAACCAGTGTTAACAAATGCACATGTCCATACAGCTCACATCCCTATCAAGATACGGATGTATTTCATCAACTAAGAAGTTCTCTCCTGCCCTTCCCAGTCAATCCCTGTCACTTCTGGAAGCCACCACTGTTCTGTTATCATCATGGTGTTTTTTTCTGCTATAGAACTTCATATATCTGAGATCACACAGTATGTACTGTTTTGTGTCTGACTTTTTTCACTCAATATAAAATTTCTGAGATTCATTCAGATTTTTACATGTATCAGTAGTTTGTCTCTTTTCATTATTGAATAGTATTGCATTATATGAAAATACCACAGTTTATTCTATTCATGGACACCTGGGCTGTTTCCAATCTTTGGCTCTGATGAATAAGACTGCTATGAGCATTCTCATGCAGGGCTTATTTGGACAAATGTTTTCATAATCTTTTGAAACTAGGATTAGAATTGTTGGGTCATAGGAGAGATATACCTTTAAGTCTTTAAGAATGTGCCAAACAGTTTACCTTTCTACCAGTAATGACAAAATTTCTGTTTGCTCCACATCCTCCTTAACATTGGTGTTTTTAATCTTTTGTGTTTTAACCGTTCTAGTGAGTTTGCAATGATGTCTTACTGCAGTTTTAATTTACCTTTCCCCAGTGACTAATACTCTTAAGCGCTTTTCCATGTGCTCATTGGTTTTCATGCATCTTCTTTTGTGAAGTGCTTATTCAAATATTTGCTCATTTAAAAGCTGAGCTGTCTTTTTATTGTTGCATTATAGGGGTTCTTTATATATTCCAGTCAAAAGTCCTTTGTCAGATTTATATGTTGTAAATGCTTTCTCCTGAACTTCGACTTGTCTATTAATCTTAATGGTGTCTTTTGATGAATAAAAGTTTTACATTTTGATGAAGTCATAGTTTATTATTTCCCTTTATGGTTAATACTTGCATCCTCTCTAAAGAAACCATTGCCTACACAAGGTTGTGAAGATTTTTAAAATATTATCTTCTAGAAGCTTTGTAGTTTTAGCTCTTATATGTATGTTTATGATACATCCTGAATTAACTTTTGCATGTGGCTTAATATAGAGGTAAAGTTCTCCCCCGACCCCCACCAGGGCCCTAATTTTGATACTTATTTCAGTACCACATACTGAAAAGATTTTCCTTTCTCTATTGAGTGGCTTAATATCTTATTAAAAACCATTCGACTCCGGCATAGGTGTAGCTCTACATCTAGGCTCTATTCTGTCCTGTTGGATGTACTGCTTATCCCTTTGCCAGTAATACACTAACTGTAGGTTTTTGGTAACTCTTAAAGTCAGGTAGTGCAATTCCTTTAACTTGATTTTGTTTTGGCTATTCTAGGTCCTTTGCATTTCTATATAACTTTTAGACTCAGTTTATCAATATCTACAAAAAAGCATGAAGTCTTGATAGACTTCAAAGCAACAATTCACCCTCCTTGGAAATATTTAAAGACTTCTATATTAAGCTGTTGGGAAAACAGATGGGGAAAAGATTGTGGAAGTACAGAATGAAGCAGCTGATGAGCACTGAGCTTCTTTTAGGGGATGAGAGTGTTTTGTGGGCTCAATCTCCCAGTTCCTGCTTTTTCTTTTCTTTTTTTTTTTATTATACTTTAAGTTTTAGGGTACATGTGCACAATGTGCAGGTTTGTTACATATGTATACATGTGCCATGTTGGTGTGCTGCACCCATTAACTCGTCATTTAGCATTAGGGATATCTCCTAACGCTATCCCTCCCCCTTCCCCCCACCCCACAACAGTCCCCAAAGTGTGATGTTCCCCTTCCTGTGTCCATGTGTTCTCATTGTTCAATTTCCACCTATGAGTGAGAACATGCAGTGTTTGGTTTTTTGTCCTTACGATAGTTTGCTGAGAATGATGGTTTCCAGCTTCATCCATCTCCCTACAAAGGACATGAACTCATCATTTTTTATGGCTGCATGGTATTCCATGGTGTATATGTGCCACATTTTCTTAATCCAGTCTATCGTTGTTGGACATTTGGTTGATTCCAAGTCTTTGCTATTGTGAATAGTGCCTCAATAAACATACATGTGCATGTGTCTTTATAGCAGCATGATTTATAATCCTTTGGGTATATACCCAGTAATGGGATGGCTGGGTCAAATGGTATTTCTAGTTCTAGATCGCTGAGGAATCACCACACTGACTTCCACAATGGTTTCACTAGTTTACAGTCCCACCAACAGTGTAAAAGTGTTCCTATTTCTCCACATCCTCTCCAGCACCTGTTGTTTCCTGACTTTTTAATGATCGCCATTCTAACTGGTGTGAGATGATATCTCATTGTGGTTTTGCACAATGTGGTTTTGCATTTCTCTGATGGCCAGTGATGATGAGCATTTTTTCATGTGTCTTTTGGCTGCATAAATGTCTTCCTTTGAGAAGTGTCTGTTCATATCCTTTGCCCACTTTTTGATGGGGTTGTTTTTTTCTTGTCAATTTGTTTGAGTTCACTGTAGATTCTGGATATTAGCCCTTTGTCAGATGAGTAGGTTGCAAAAATTTTCTCCCATTCTGTAGGTTGCCTGTTCACTCTGATGGTAGTTTCTTTTGCTGTGCAGAAGCTCTTTAGTTTAAT
This sequence comes from Nomascus leucogenys, assembly GCF_006542625.1. Lineage (NCBI taxonomy): Eukaryota > Metazoa > Chordata > Mammalia > Primates > Hylobatidae > Nomascus > Nomascus leucogenys. The sequence continues at coordinate 61,988,195 of NC_044402.1, read as the reverse complement.
TAGATCCCATTTGTCAATTTTGGCTTTTGTTGCCATTGCTTGCCCGTGCCTATGTCCTGAATGGTATTACCTAGGTTTTATTCTAGGGGTCTTATGATTTTAGGTCTAACATTTAAGTCTTTAATCCATCTTGAATTAATTTTTGTATAAGGTGTAAGGAAGGGATCCAGTTTCAGCTTTCTACATATGGCTAATGAGCTTTCCCAGCACCACGTATTAAATAGGGAATCCTTTCCCCATTTCTTGTTTTTGTCAGGTTTGTCAAAGATCAGATAGTTGTAGCTATGTGGCATTATTTCTGAGGGCTCTGTTCTGTTCCATTGGTCTATATCTCTGTTTTGGTACCAGTACCATGCTGTTTTGGTTACTGTAGCCTTGTAGTATAGTTTGAAATCAGGTAGCGTGATGCCTCCAGCTTTGTTCTTTTGGCTTAGGATTGACTTGGCAATGTGGGCTCTTTTTTGGTTCCATATGAACTTTAAAGTAGTTTTTCCAATTCTGTGAAGAAAGTCATTGGTAGCTTGATGGGGATGGCATTGAATCTATAAATTACCTTGGGCAGTATGGCCATTTTCATGATATTGATTCTTCCTACCCATGAGCATGGAATGTTCTTCCATTTGTTTGTGTCCTCTTTTATTTCATTGAGCAGTGGTTTGTAGTTCTCCTTGAAGAGGTCCTTCACATCCCTTGTAAGTTGGATTCCCAGGTATTTTATTCTCTTTGAAGCAATTGTGAATGGGAGTTCACTCATGATTTGGCTCTCTGTTTGTCTGTTATTGGTGTATAAGAATGCTTGTGATTTTTGCACATTGATTCCTGCTTTTTCAATGAAATATGTTAAAATGACCAGTAGGTAATCTTAACAGGTAGGTTCTCACTACACCAGCCTACCAATATTACACAGAAAATGTGAAAGTCATTGAAAAGATTTTAATACTTCAATACCCATCTCTGACCCAGTCTAAAAGTATAGACAGAAGTGTTGGAAGTTAGTTTAAAGACCATAGAAAAGAGATAATTCCGAATAAAATTTGGAAATACTACATTTACTTCCTCTCTTTAAACTTGTATTGTTCTCTTGACACATATTATGTACTTCCAGAATGTTTACTTTTCACACTAGTATCATAATTGCTTTTCAAAGGGCAGCAAAATTTTACAGACAAATTGGGACAAGCATTTCTCTGACCTCAATAATTCTCTTTAATCTAACAACAGTCTTTGGTACATGTAGCTAATCACTGTTTTATTTCCTGAAACTAAATCACAGATTAGGCATTGTATCTTCCATTGTGTGAAGCAGTCACTTCACTTTTCTCTTAGCATAACAAAATATTTAATGTGGAACCAATTAAGATTGAGGTGAAGTGATTAAAGTTTGCCTTCTGTTACCAACAGCATATCTTTGTTCTGATATTGGACTCATTTGCCGCTTCAAATGGCTGTGCAATTAATAACACTTCTCGTATTTGGTCAGTTCTTACATTAAAGTAATGGCTAAGTTGCTGTGAGACAGACTCAACAATCCTATGGCTTAATTATTAAAGGTTTATTTCTGTCTCATATATTAGACACAAGGGGTGGGTTCAGATCAACAAGGTGCCTCTGTTCCACGTAGTCATTCAGGGATCCAGGTTCTTTCTGTCTTGTCCTGCAATTCTTAAGACATTGTCCTCATTTGTATGGTTGAAGTTGGTCATAGACAAATCCATGTTCCAGCTTATGAGATGAAGGGGAAACATAGAGGAATGCATGCTGATTACCAGTTTCAGACGTGGCACACATCACTTCTAAGCCACATTAGCTGCAAGTGATTAGCTGCAAGTGAGAGTGGTCCATGTAGTCTAGCTGGACATCTATGTGCCAGTTACAGTTTATTACAATGGACAAGGAGGACAAACAAGATGAGTAAGTGATTATCAGATTTTATCATATTTCTAACTTCTTTGAAGGTTCAGCAGATATTTTAATCGGCAATTTAGAATCTGTATGAACTTTCCATTTACAATAATCTTGAGCATGGATAATGCAATTATCATATGCAGTTATGAGTCTTTCCCATGTAGCTCATAAAATAGTAGGCATTTGTGTTCTAAACAAAGGGTTAAATTTTTTTTGAATATGAACTACAGAACAAGAATAATCTTTGACATATGGATTGAGAAAGAACAACAAAAGGGAGAAAAAGAAAAAAGAAGAAAAGAGAAAAAAAGACTTCCAGGCAGTTCATAGATTATAATCTTCAATGATAATATAATCCCATATGGTCAGTTAAGACCTCCACAAATCCACCAAAGGGAACATGTCAGAGTCCAAAGACCACTTAATGTTTGAAACTTTATATCTGTGTTTTCATACTGTTAAATGTGGCTGTGCCTTTCCTGTTTCTATTTATATCTTATATAATTTCTCACTTACCTACTCTGTATCCTTCTCTTTGACTTCTATCATCATTGATATTGTTGTGTCAACCATCTAACTGTTTTCCTCATAGTACTCTATTTTAATCCCCTAATTTTTTTTTTTTTTTAAACGGAGTATTGCTCTGTCACCAAGGCTGGAGTGCAGTGGTGCGATCTCAGCTCACTGCAAACCCCGCCTCCCAGATTCAAGTGATTCTCCTGCCTCAGCCTCCTGAGTAGCTGGGATTTAATCCCCTAATTTTTATCCTACAAACCACAATGTTTTCTCCTCTAGTAGACTGCAAGTTCTTCGAGAGAAACAACCATTACCATGTGACCAGGTTCTACCAAGCAAATACTGACAAATGGTAGATTCATAGGAAATTCTAGGTGAATAAAGCAATAAAAGAAAAACAAAATCTAAAATATGCATCTCCTCTCCTACCTTATCTCTTAAAGTTCAAGTCACACTTCATGAATTTGAATTTTATCTGGGCTAGATTGGGGCCAGAAATTATTTTTTATGCACCTAAATATACTTTAGCGTCTAGCGTAGCCCTACATAAAAGTGGGTACACATTTTTTTTTAAATCTTGTTATGCTGATTTAGAAATGGTAAATAACTCAAGGTTATTTACATGAATAGTTTGAGGACATACTTTTACAGAGAGATGAATAATTCTTTTTTAAATTTCAGGACTCTTTAATATCAGCCATCCAAGATAACGTCTGTGAAGGACTACCTGTCTTCCTTTGCAAACAAAAAGTTCTGCTGTCTGATCTCATTCTTGATACATTTGTCTCAGGAGATGTCCCTTTGTTAAACTATCCCTGGTGAATACAGATAGGCAAATCCCACTGAATTCTTCTTCCTTCTAGTACACACCAGTTTTGGTACAAACGAAATCAGATTAAAATGAATATCAAGGAGAACATTAAAAGTGGGGAGAACAGAAGATTTAAAATGAAGATCAAAAACAACTGATGGTCTTTTATCCTTGGTCTTTATACTTTTTCTGGGCAAACTAATTCATGTTCATGGCTTCAATACCATTCAATGTTGACAACTCCCATCTCTCAGACTAGCTGTCTCTCAGATATCTCAGATTAAACGTGTTCAAAACAGAGCTCACTGTTTTGTCCCCACTCCCCCAAAATACATCTCTTTCTGTATTTCCATCTCCCCAGTCACCAATGAAAGACACCATTTGATCTCTTCCTCTGCTACGGAGTCTATTGAGTTGATTCCTAAGTTCACCTAGTCTTTTCTCTTCGTCTCCTTTTCTGTGTCTCCTGCATTAATCCAGGGTTTCATCATTCAGTTGCAATACTTTCCTCACTGGCATGCATGCTTTGCCCTAATCCTACCCACCTTCATTTATCCAAAACAAAAATATGTGGTGCTTGTTGGATGCCAAGAAGTGGGGCAGGCCCTGGAGATATCAGGAGCACTAAGACACAGCCCTGGCCCTCAAAGGGCTCCTCATCTAATGCAAAGGGTAGATGTACAAACAAATGACTGGAGAATCGATTGAATTATCATAATTACAGTGATAGAAATATGTCCAGCGTATTATGGAAACATCTGGAAGGACACAAGACCCAGCTTGGGTGATATATATGTATATGTATGTGTGTGTGTTCTGATGAGCAAAGACTTTCTATAAGGTGGCTTGGCTGGGATTTAGGGGAGGAGGAAGGTGTGGGTGAGGTCGTGAAGATTGAGGAGAGGAAGAGAGATCAGAGGGGAAGGACATTATGGGCTGAGGAACCATTCTAGCAGAACCACAAGAGCAAGGAACAACATGATGTGTATGAGGATCTGCAAATATTTTTATATTCTGGCATATAAAGTGCCTAGTAGAAGTGGTGAGAGATGAGACTGTATAAATAGGCAAAGACCAGATCACAGAGGGCCTTGCGTTAAGAAGTTTATTCTTAATCTGGAGAATACAGGAGTTCCACTGAAGGATCTATGCAAGGAAGTAACATGGACACGTTATCATTTTCGGTCGATTATTCTGGTAACAATGTGGAGGACAGATTTGCAGAAACATCTGCAAATAGATGTAGAATAAAACCTGAACTAAAATAGAAGTGGGCATGGAGTTGGGAAATACACAGGCAATAAAACCAGCAGGACCTGGCAATTGATTCAATGTCTTGTTTTGAGGAAGGGAGAGGAGTGAGGGTAACATGGTTTTCTAGGTTGGGTGTGTGGAGGTGCCATCTTAGAGCTAGAGAATGTGAGAAGATGTGCAGATTTGGTGGAGAAAATGATGAAGTCACTTTTGGATGAGTCTGAAATGGTCGTGGGATGTCCAGCAGGCAGCTGGAAAAAAAAATATCTGAAAAGGAAGGGACCTGGCTTCAGATGTCCCTGCCAGCAGTCATCAGTCGCCTGCATCTGGCTGTCCCCCTAAGGTGCCAAGTGGTGGCAGATGCAGCCCTGGGTGGACAGGCGCAAAGTGAAAGAAATGCCATTTCTCTGGAAAGGCTTCTGTAGGTTTAAAGCCTAGCTCCATAATTCCTGCTCTTCAGTCTACTCCTGCAAAAATGACAGAACTCTTGGCTAGTTAAGAGTGAATTTCTTTGATGATTCTGGTACCTTGGACTCTAGGAAGACAGTAAGTTAAAAATAGAAAAGATGTCTTAAGGCCTCTTTTCACATAACAAACTTATTTCTGATGCTTTTTGCCCCTGAAACTTGTTTATTATAATTTATCCAGCCTGTCTGGAGGGTGAATAAAGTGGACCTAAAATAAAGACAATTTCTCCCTTGATTGAAGGAGGAGATTGGGCAGCACAGAGAGAGGGGAGAGAAGCTGGTGCAGAGGGCCTTCAGGAAGGCCACAGATTCTCAATTTGTTTAACCTGGTCTTAATTTGAGGCCATAATTTTTCTTCAGTCTTTTTCTCATTGTCCTGGAGTTAGATAAAGATAAAGAGTTCTGTCCTTACAATTTCGTTAAACATTCAACTTTATTGGGACCTTACTATGTGCCTAGTACTGTTGAATGTGCTTGAGACATAAGAATGACCAAGATACAGCTCTCGTTCTTAAGAAATTCAGCTTGGAATAGCAGTTCTCAATGCCAGCTGCACTCTAGAATCACCTGGAACTTTAAAAACATCCTAGTGCCTGGGCCCCACACTAGACCTATTAAATCCAAATCCCTGGAGTAGAGTTTCAACACCAGAAGTTTTTTAAAAACGTTTTTACTAAAATTTAAGTGTATATAAAGATAAAACAGTATAATTATGGCCTCTCCCCCATGTACATGTCACTCAGATTGAACAATTATCAAATCATGACCAATCTTATTTCTTTTATAACTTCCCTCCCTCACTCCAGCTATTAAATTATTTTATGGAATAAAATAATTTAAAAAGTATATAATCTCATTTTTTATTACTTTGATATGTAGCTTTAGAAATTGTTTTCAAAATGCAATATCTTGATCATACCTAAAACAATAAATAAAATTGCTTACGTCATCAATAACCTGCCAGTTGTCAAATTTCCTGAATTGTCTTTTTTTTTTTTCTGAGACCAAGTATCGCTCTGTGGCCCAGCTGGAGTGCAGTGGTGTGATCTCTGCTCATTGCAACCTCTGCCTCCTGGGTTCAAGTGATTTTCCTGCCTCAGCTTCCTGAGTAGCTGGGATTACAGGGGCGTGCCATCACACCCGGCTAATTTTTGTATTTTTAGTAGAGATGGAGTTTCACCATGTTGGCCAGGCTGGTCTCCAACTCCTGACCTCAAATGATCTGCCTGCCTTGGCCTCACAAAGTGTTGGGATTACAGGCGTGAGCCACCGCACCCGGCCCTCAATTATCTTGTAAAAAGTTTTTGCTGCTGTTTTATTTGAATTAGGTCCAAGTAGTATCCATACACTGCATTTCGTTAACATGCCTCTTACATTTCTTTTAATCTGTAGGTTCCTCCTTACTCATTTTTCTCTTCTTCACAAGTTTTTTTTTTTTTTAAAGAAAACCTGGTCATCCAGGCTTTCTTTAATGATGACAAGAAATGGGAAGCATTTTGCCTGTTCACATTCTTGAATGCTATAGGGTTCTCCAAGTTGTAGATTAGAAAATGCTTTAATTTGAACTCTGAAACATTTCCAGCCAAAAGCAGCATTACATGGTCTTTGTATGCCTTGAATCTTGGCATTGTCTTGGATGTGCGATGAATGTATGTATGCTCCAGCATACACTTTCAGAAAAAGTTTGTTTCATTGGCATTAAACGTTTGTTCTGGTAAATATTTCTCATCCACGATTATCCTATGCAGCTCTTTTCTTCTTTTCTTTTCTTTTTCTTTTTAAAGCTTTAGGACATTCAATATGGCGCTTGCTGCCTCACTGCTGATCTTCGCATTATGAAACTTATGAGCCATTTGAAGCACGGGAACCGCCCATGACTTGCTATAAATATTTGCATATAGGTGGGATCACCAGGATGTTTTTTAGTGTATAAAAAAGAGTAGAGGCCGGGTGAGGTGGCTCACACCTGTAATTCCAGCACTTTGGGAGGCCGAGGCAGGTGGATCACGAGGTCAGGAGATCGAGACCATCCTGGCTAACATGGTGAAACCCCGTCTCTGCTAAAAATACAAAAAATAGCTGGGCATGGTGGTGAGCACCTGTAATCCCAGCTACTCAGGAGGCTGAGGCAGGAGAATGGCTTGAACCTGGGAGGTGGAGGTTGCAGTAAGCCGAGATCGTGCCACTGCACTCCAGCCTGGTGACAGAGCGAGATTCTGCCTCAAAAAAAAAAAAAAAAAAAAAAGGAATTCTTGCCTTAGCCTGATTGTCTGCGGTTTAAGTGGCACTTAAACTACATCTGGTACTTCTGTATCTGGTCTTCCATCCATGTGACAAGTATTTTTTCATATCTTCAGTTGGCCCAGCTCTTTTCTTCCTAAACAACAGTGAATTTAACCAATGTGGATGATTTCGCTGCATCACTGATTCACTTCTTATCCTTTGAGATGGTTGAGATTGTGGATGTGAAAGTCCTAATTCAAATGCAATGGCTATTACTGGCTTGCCACGTTCATGCTGGGCAATTACTCTTGAGTTTTATTTTGAGAAACTTAGAAGTAATTTGCCTTCCTCTTCTCATCAGAAGCAGGAGAACACGGATGGGCATTTTGTAGACATGGTAAGATTTGGAAACACAAGACTCAATATTCAGAAAATGCTGGCAACACAGTAGTACACTGTAGAGTATTGGCTGTTTACCCCTGTGACCATGTGGTTGGCTGGGAGCTGTGGCTCGCTGCCGCCACCCAGCATTGCGAGTGAGAATTGTACTACATATTGCTCGCAGGAAAAAGATCAAAATTCAAAATTCAAAGACAGTTCCTACTGAATGAATATAGTATTTGCACCATTGTAAAGTTGAGAACCAAGTCGGGGACTGTCTGCATTTTCTCCTCTAAAAAAATTCATATTTCTTAACTGTTCACAGAAAAGGCTTATACAAAATAATCAATTTGGGAGCAATGGCACCTTTAAGCCCAGACTGTAGTCTCTAAATGTTGTTTCTCACCAAAAAAATCCCCAACCTCTTTGGAGAAATGAACAGTCCAGGTCTGGAGCAGGAAAGGAGATAAGCCTAGAATTTCTCTGTCTTTCTTGTATGAACTGTACCTCAAGATACACAAGGAGTGGATGAAGAAAAGTTCTTTATAGAAAAATTCTAACTAATAAATGAAAAAGGAATAAAATAATTCGATTATAGCCATTTTGTAACTTTTAATGAGATAATGGATCTAAGTAAAATATGTTTAGCTTCATTTGTGTCATCTTACCTATTTTACTATTTTATTCTAAAAGTAGAAAAAATTTTGGGATGTGCCTTATCTCAGTCTTTAGGATGTTCTGTGCCTGCCCCTAACATTCCTCTATCTTGAGTAGTAAGTGGTCAGGCTAAAGTGAAAATTCTTCAGTCATCACAAGGAGGTTGTACTGTTATCATGGGTGCTGGTTCAGCCCTCTAGCAATGAAGCTACCCCTTCCTGGGAAACTCCTGCCAGCTCATTAATAACAACAAAAGAATTCTATTCCAGGAGGCCTTACTCCCTGGGTCTCTTGTTGCTGAAGACTTTATAGGATTTCCATGAGCAATTAGTGATTAACTATCCCAACGGCTGGCCATGTTGCTCCAAGAAGATTTGTCCTACTACCTAGTTGGACTTTGATCCCTGATCTGTTGATTACTACTTTAATCCATTTCCCGTTGCTCTGTTAGGATACCTGAGACTGGATAATTTATAAAGAACAGAGGTTTCTTTCTTTCTTATAGTTGTGGAGCCTGGGAAGTCCAAGATAGAGAAGACTGCAATTGGCCAGGGCCTTCTTGTTTTGTCATCCTATGGTGGAAGGCAGAAAGGTGAGCGGGAGAGAAGGAAGAGGGGAAGGGGAGCTGAATTTATTCTTTTATTAGGAACCCTCTCCCACAATAACAATAGTCCGTACATGAGGGTAGAGCCCTCATGACCCTAATAACCTCTTAAAGCTCCCACCTTTCAACACTGTTGCATTGGGGATTAAGTTTCCAAAACACAAACTTTGCAGGGGACACATTCAAACTGTAGCGATTTCCTTCCAGAAACGTATGGTGGCTGCTTGGCCAGATGCCCACCTCACTGCACTAGTTGAGTGCAAAAATGGATCAAGTGGCTACGTAGAGTTATGTCAGGCTTATTAGCACAAGATCCAGGAGAAAACATTCATGGATACAGCGTTGGTGTCCCATTGTCCATCCTAGACAGAACTAAACACGAGACACCCTCTTCCTTGTGCTGTGAGGCATTTAAGATGAAGTATTGGTCCATCCCCTATGATCACACCTGGGTGCCACAGCAATGTGGGGTGGTATCACCTGGTCTCTGGTCCTATCCTGTCAGATCAGTTTCCAGGTTGGGAGAATCACCATCCCCTCTCGTAGTGCAATCAGAGGGCTGGCGTCCAAGCCTAGCAATTTCAGCTCTTTTATTAGGTAGCATATGAATGGCAAGATTTTCCATGTGCATTTTCAGGACTGAAGGACTTCCAGCTCCAGCACTAGCATCATGGGGGTGAGGGAGATTCTGGAATCTAAGTCAACCAGAATTGATTGTCTTAAGCACAGGGTCACATTGGTTTCCAGGGAGCTTCACAGGAGGCCCATTCCTTTTCTGGGAGACTAGCCTGCAGAGGGTTGGTCTTGGGCAAATTAATTCTTTCCTCTCTGGATACTTGGGTTGTTTCTGGACATTTACGGTTGGAAATAGCACAGCAATAAATAGCCTTGTGCTCACTTCCCTTAGGAAATGTACCGTCGTGTCTCTGATATTGAGTTCTGGAAGTGGGATTGCTAGGTCAAAAGTCTTGTTCAAATTTTCTAGATATTGCCCAATCCTCTGTGTAGGGGTTGTGATATTTCATCTGAATTTTAAAAAGTTCTCTATGTGAATCTAACGTGCAGCCAATATTGAGAAACGCTCTTCTAGAATAGATTTTCAAACATTTCTTACATCACTTGAAAACTACTTGGGCTGTTTGGTTTCTTGGTAAATCTCTGATTAGGTCTTCAGTTAAAACAATTCCCTCTAAGGTATGAGCACTGACATTATAGGACCTTAAACCCTGTCTGAATTTAACAGTAATACCCTCCATTCATATAGCACTTTCACCAATGCCATCTCCTTTCATCCTCACAGAATTTCAATAACATAAAGAAAATTGATCTTATTCTCTCCATGTTATGGTTTTGGTGCATAGAGGGGAGCCAATGAACTATACTGCAGAGCTTATTATTCTGGGATGCTTGGACAGGGTTTGGACGCGGACCTCTGAGCCCTGTGGAATTATGTGCAGTATGCTTGTGAGTATATTGTGGTGGTAGTGGTAATGGGTGGAGGATTTATTCATAGTTTTCATCAGGGTCTCACAGGGGGCTATTGTTCAAAACAGGATAAGTGGAAAGAACAAGTGATTTGGAATCAGAGGAAAAATTATTCACGTGTTTTCTGGCTATGTGATTTGTTGTGAGGGCGACTTGGCAGGGACACGTGTTGCCTGGGCTGCTCAGCCAAGTTGATGAAGCTGACTTGGCTTTCCCTGGTCTAGGACTTCGACTCCTTGTAAGGACTGGGGACAGGTAACCTAAGACCAGGCTGACAAACTCCTGCTCAAGGTCAAAAACAACACAGGTCCTCGCTTTGTTGTCTTTTGTAGTGTTGACACATTTCAAATTTAAATAATTTTAGTGGGATGCACTCTCTAATTCTCTGGAGGCTCCACTATTCCCTATTGTTTCATGAACCATGATTCACAATTATTATTAGGCCAATTTCCCCTGTGATTCCTTCTTCCTGGAGAACTCTTCTCTCAGCTCTTCTTATGGCTAACATCCATCTCATCATTCAGGTCTCAACTCAAATGTCACCTCTTCTGAGAAGCTCCCCTTGCTCACCCTAGATAAGTGCCATCCAAAAACCATATCATATGAATCACAAATGTGAGCTACTATGAAGGTTTAAATTTTCTGGTAGCCACATTAAAAAAAGGTAAAAGGAAACATGTAAAATCGATTTTATTTATCCATTTTATTTGATCCATTATGTCTAAAATGTTATTTCAACACGTAATCAATAAAAAAGTTACAATTGGGATATCTCACATTCTTGTTTTTGTATACTAAATCTTGAAAAATCTTCAAAATCCAACATGGTTTTTCTTGTTTGTTTGTTTTGTTTTGTTTTTTTGAGATGGAGTTTCACTGTATCACTCAGGCTGGGGTGCAGTGGTGCAATCTTGGCTCACTGCAACCTCCACCTCCTGGGTTCAAGCAATTCTCCTGTCTCAGCCTCCTGAGTAGCTGGGAATACAGGTGCATGCCAACACACCTGGATAATTTTTGTATTTTTAGTAGAGACAGGGTTTCACCATATTTGTCAGGCTGGTCTTGAACTCCTGACCTTAGGTGATCCACCCACCTTGACCTCCCAAAGTGCTGGGATTACAGGCCACCATGCCTGGCCTCCAACGTATATTTTATACTTAACAACACATCTCCTTTTGGACTGGCCACATTTCAAATGCTCCATAGACAGATGTAGGTGAATGGCTACCATGCTGGACAACCCTCAAGCAAGGCAGCCCCCTTCTCTACTCAAAAGGCCTGTTTGATTGCTTTCAGAGCAGTTGTCACAATCTAAAGTTATCTTATCTATTTCTTCCGTACGCACTTACTGTTTGTCTTCCTTTCTGGAGTGTAAACTCCACGAGGGCAAAGAGATTTTATTCCATTCACTGTTGTGTCTCCAGCCATCAATAAATACCTTTTAGATGGATGAATGAATGAATGCTTAATTGTTGAATAGATACATGAGTGAATCGACGATTGGAAATGGATGAAATGGACTGATCTCTATAGGTATTTGAACATGTGACCCCTGCCTTAGGCAAACCACTGGACTTTTTGGAGCCTTTACAAAATGGGAGCAATTCCATCAACTTCATAGGGTCACAAGATTTAAGCAATGATGTGTATACAATTGTTTCATAAACTGCAAAGTCCTCTGTAAATGGCAGTTATTATTACTAAATGACTTGCCCAAAATATGTAGTTTGTAAGTAGTGTAAGAGAGGGACTTTGGAATCACATGAGCCTGGCTCTGCCATTAGCCAGTTGCATGACTTGGGCACATTGTTTACCCTCTGTGACCGACTAATGCAGAATCTCCTGGCAAGTGGCCTTGCAAGCTGGATTTTTAACAAACATCCCAAGTAATTCTTATTATCAAGAAAGTTTTGGAAACATGGGATATGAAATTACTGCTCTACCAGGGCTCTCTGTGATTGCAGTTAAGACGTGGTTATCCTGTCAAGGTTAACTCCTCTTCAATTGAATGCACAGCTTCAGAAAGATGATGAGCGGTGATGAGAAAGATGATAGCACCTCATCAGCCAGATGGGCAGTATCAATTCTGGTGATCAATGGAATGACAGATGCTGCTGTCAAATCACGCTCTTTCTCTCACCTGAAGGCTGATGTCAGCTTTAGCATCAATTAACTGGGTTGCCATGTGTTTTTCAGGTCAGAAATGAAAATCAAGACAAAGGACCTTAGGATGAGAGGAATAGAATATCTCGGTCATCTAAAAGAGGGAAATTACCCCAGCGACTACTGAGAAGGCACTGACTGGCTACCTATTGACAGGCCCCCAGACAGAAAGTCAGGGACCCCAGTGAGGGTCATGCATGTTGTACCAGCCCTTTTGAACTCCTGGCCTCAAGCAATCCTCCCGCCTCAGCCTCCCAAGTAGTTGGGATTACAGGTATGAGCTACCATGCTCGGTGGAATTAGATACTCTTACGCTTTGCTAATATGAGTGTAAACTAGTCCTTATCCTTCAATGAGATGGGAAGGTATACAATATGGTGATAGACATAAAAATTACAGATATATGTATCCTTGAATCCAGTAATTCCATTTCTATTATACAGTATGTTAACATATAGGAAAATACCCTGAATGCATACATACACAGGAATATTACTCAACTTTAAAAAGGAATGAAATTTTGATACATAGTACAACATGGATAAATTTTGGCTGAGTGAAATAAGCTATAAATGGTGTATAAATAAGTGACTTAGTGTAATAAGCCAACACAAACAAAAATATTGTATTTTGTCACTTATATGAAGTATCTAGAGTAGTTAAATTCATAGAGGCAGAAAGTAGGATTGTTGCTGCTAGGAGCTGTAGGGAGGAAAAATGGGGAGGTATTGTATCATTGGCATATACTTTCATCTTGGGATGAAAAAGAGTCTGAAGATGGTTGGTGGTGGTGGTTGCATGACAATGTGAATGTACTTAACCACTGAATGTACACTTAAACATGATTAAAATGCACATTTTATTATATACATATTTACCACAATAAAAGCAATCATATGTGCAAGTTTATTCATTACAGTTTTATTCATAATGACAAGATTGGAAACAACCTCAATATCCATCAGCAGAGGACTGGTTACATGTCAGTCATAGTATATCCATATAATACAATTCTATGCAGCTGGTAGAAAAGGGAAATTTTTTTATACATTGACATGTATGTTGGATATTGTTGTTTCCCCCTCCAAATTCACTGTTTACCGTCTCTGCCTTATTTTGTTTGCTAGAAGGCTACCCTCTGTGGAATGAATCAACTGGGCTCCATTTTCCTCTGCCTTCCATTGGTAAGGCAGGGAGTTCCCTGGCTCTTTGTCGCCTAAGCCTCAGACTGGTGCTGGCTTTGTTTTTTTCCCAAAGGCCACAGCTCCTATTGGGCAGGGTTCTGGCAATATCTGCAACCCTACCTCACCTCTTCAAGTCTGGGCTCGATGGTGACATGTAATCACTGAGGTTGATATATTGGAATGTCCTTGGAATACTGTATAGGTAGCAGACCAAAGGCTTAGAAAGAGAGAAATGCTGAGATAGACTGCGTGCAAGCTGCTAAGCCACCTGCTACCAGTACATCAGGGAGGTCTGGAGGTCTTTTATCCTAAGACATTAGGAAACACATTAGTGAAAGGAAAGGAGCACCAGCATCCTTGAAAAGTTCTGTGACTGTTTTCTCTGGGCTGGAATGAGGGTAGGAGACTCTGCAGGGGAGTTAGTTTCCTGATTTGATTTCAATGGCAATAATAGAATCCTGGAGTGGTGGAAGCCAGGTGGCAGCAAGACAAGGAGAGTGCATTTCTGTAATAAGCCACAAGGACTCCTGAGTAGAAATAAGAGATTTTGACCTGTAGGGATCTGTGAAGGTGACTTATTGATCATGAGGTCCTTAGGAATAAGAAATAGGCAGATTTTTAAGGTACTGCTTGATCTGATAAGTAGGAAAAACTCTAGGAAAGGTGGGCAAAAATCTGACCTGGTCTCTTGTGCATTTCCCAGATCTAAGACAGTACATTGGCTTGGGAGCCCCTTGATTGAGGAGGAGGAAGAGCCTATTGAGGAAGGACTCTGTAATGGGACAACAAACCTTCCTTAGAGGAACTTAAAATCCTTTACCAGGGTGACTATACAATGGAAAAATTTATACCCAAACTCTCCTGGAATTACTAGATATTGGCTCTAAAGTTATGTTAGCTGTGTGCAGTACCTCATGCATGTAATCCCAGCACTTCGGTAGGCCGAGGCTAGAGGACTGCCTGAGCACAGGAGTTTGAGGTTATAGTGAGCTATGCTCATGCCACTGCACTCCAGCTGGGACAACAGAGTGAAATCCTCTCACAAATAAAAAAAAAACAACAAAAAAAAAACGTGATGTTAAGCTCCAGAGACCCAAATACTGCTATTGTCCACCTGTCAATAAAGGATGTATGGAAGTTGGGTGATAGATGAAGTCTTGTTTTAAGTCCATCATAGAGTGTGTCTAGTAAGATCCCTGTGCTAATTTCTCTTGTCTCAGATTGTAGAGTGGTAACAGATATACTCAGTAAATCAATGAACCCCTATAATGGCTCCCTGACCGACGGATGGATGCTATTATGTTGGACAGGTTAAATACAAGCTCCTGGAACTGCCCCCATCCTGACCTCCAAGCCAAGGTAGGAAACCAAAATCAATACCATATTCCTGGGGGAATTACTAAGATTAATGACTCAACCAAAGACAAAAAAAAATATGTAATGAGTGATTTCTATCACGTTCTCCTGTAACTCATCTGTTTGGATAATGCAACAGCCACAAGACTTGGAGAATGTCTGTAGATTATTTCAAATCTATTCAGGAGGTAATGCTGTGTCCAGAATTGGTGGGTTCTTGGTCTCACTGACTTCAAGAATGAAGCCGCGGACCCTCGCAGTGAGTGTTACAGCTCTTAAGGTGGCGCATCTGGAGTTGTTCGCTCCTTCCGATGTTCGGATGTGTTCAGAGTTTCTTCCTTCTGGTGGGTTCGTGGTCTCGCTGGCTCAGGAATGAAGCTGCAGACCTTCGCGGTGAGTGTTACAGCTCATAAAAGCAGCATGGACCCAAAGAGTGAGCAGTAGCAAGATTTATTGCAACGAGAGAAAGAACAAAGCTCCCACAGTCTGGAACCGGGCCCGAGCGGGTTGCCGCTGCTGGCTCTGGCAGCCTGCTTTTATTCTCTTATCTGGCCCCACCCACATCCTGCTGATTGGTAGAGCCCAGTGGTCTATTCTGACAGGGTGCTGATTGGTGCGTTTACCATCCCTGAGCTAGACACAAAAGTTCTCCACGTCCCCATCAGATCAGTTAGATACAGAGTATAGACACAAAGGTTCTCCAAGGCCCCACCAGAGCAACTAGATACAGAGTGTCAATTGGTGCATCCACAAACCCTGAGCTAGACACAGGGTGCTGATTGATGTGTCTGCAAACCTTGAGCTAGATACAGAGTGCTGATTGGTGTATTTACAATCCTTGAGCTAAACATAAAGGTTCTCCAAGGCCCCACCAGAGCAGCTAGACACAGAGTGTCGATTGGTGCATTCACAGACCCTGAGCTAGACACAGGGTGCTGATTGGTGTATTTACAATCCCTGAGCTAGACATAAAGGTTCTCCACATCTCCACCAGACTCAGGAGCCCAGCTGGCTTCACCCAGTGGATCCTGCACCCGGGCTGCAGGCGGAGCTGCCTGCCAGTCCCGTGCCTTGCGCTCGCACTCCTCAGCCCTTGGGTGGTCGATGGGACTGGGCGCCCTGGAGCAGGGGGTGGCACTCGTCGGAGAGGCTTGGGCCGCACAGGAGCCCATGGAGGGAGTGGGAGGCTCAGGCATGGCGGGCTGCAGGTCCCGAGCCCTGCCCCATGGGAAGGCAGCTAAGGCCCAGTGAGAAATCGAGTGCAGCGCCGGTGGGCTGGCACTACTGGGGGACCCAGTACACCCTCCGCAGCCGCTAACCTGGGTGCTAAGCCCCTCATTGCCCGGCTGCTCTGAGTGAGGGGCCCGCGAAGCCCACGCCAACCCGGAACTCCAGCCGGCCCACAAGCGCCGCGCACAGCCCCGGTTCCCGCTCGCGCCTCTCCCTCCACACCTCCCTGCAAGCTGAGGGAGCCAGCTCCCGCCTTGGCCAGCCCAGAAAGGGGCTCCCACAGTGCAGCGGTGGGCTGAAGGGCTCCTCAAGTGCCGCCAAAGTGGGAGCCCAGGCAGAGGAAGCGCCGAGAGCAAGCGAGGGCTGTGAGGACTGCCAGCACGCTGTCACCTCTTAATGCCATCTCAGCTGACAGTCTGGATGTACCAAATTTACTGGCTCCAGTTAGCATTGCCTCTCCTCACCCATGACCAGTATTCTATTATTTATTTATGACTGGATTCCAGGTCTGGTTGCTCCATGTTGAATTGCTCCAGATTCGGTTGCTCCACATTGGAAGGTTCTCAGTCCTGTTCACCAAGCATCAGTAGGAAGAGTGGAGGCAGGTAGGTGCTGAGGCCTTCTGAGTCACCCATTGCTACCCTTTGGCTGGTTGTTTTGCTGACACCTCTTAGATTTCATTCTCTGGCTCTGGAACTAGGTCTTAACCTCTTTGTAGCTAAGGTTCAGGATATTGGAAAGTTCTTGCATCTGCTGGAGGCTGAGCTATTTCTGTTATTATTGGGAAAGAGGAGGAAAACGTTTAAGAGCTGGACTATTAAAAAAACAGTCTAAGGCTTTAAGACTTTTTTTCTGGAAGATGTGAGAGAAATGTGATATCCAGAAGTAAAAGTATCAAGAAGTTGGGATGAAGTGAGTTGCCTCCAAAATAATGGGAGGGCCATCAGCTTAGTCCAGCTGGTATTCCTTATGAACAGTTAACAGAGGAAAAAAAGCTGCATGCCTGGTTATATGTGGGCCTTTTTGGTGTGCCGGCACCAGCAGATGCAGATGGCTGTTGCATTTCAGCCTCACTTACAGATGGCCAAGAAAGTGTAGTGAAGGGAAATTTTCCCAAAGGACAAAACTTCAGGTGGCACATTTAATTATCCACTTTGCATGGAAAAAGAAATGGCCTGATGTATGGATCAGTGCTAATTTTTGGGTAGTGGCTAATGTACTGGCCCACTTTTCAGAGAAAGAATGAGACTGGAAGACTAGGAGCAAAGAAACCTGGGGGAGAGGTATGTAGATTGAATGGGCACAGAGTGTGTTTTTTGATCCCTGTGAATGCTCACCAAAGGTCAAGCACTGCAGAGGAGTTTCCCAGTAATCAGATGGACAAGACAATCCCCGTCATGCACGTCAGTTAGCTTCTCTTTCCGGTTACTCTGGTGCTTGCCCAGTGGGAAAGGGTACCATGCGACCATGGGAAAGGGGATGGAGGCCGTGGACTTCCCCTCACTCAGGTGATCTGGCCACCACAGCTTGAGTGCTTAACCTACCAATAGCAGAGGCCAAAGGTGATCTTGTAATGTTGCATTATTCCCTGGAGGGATCACCCAGGCACCTGTGTCAGGTTGATTACATCAGAATCCTCTTATCATGGAGGTGGCATCAATTTGTTCTTAATGAATACATACATATTCAGATTATGGATTCACTTTCCGTTCTCATGATGCTTCTTCCAGCATTTGTTGACTTAAATGTTTATCTTTTATTGTGGTGTCCCACTCAGCATTTGCTTTGACCAGAGGCACATTTCATGGCCAAGATGTGCAACAATGGGCTTGCACTCTCAGAACATGTTGGTCTAACCGCATGTCTCATCTCTCAGAAGTAGCTAGCTTGAAAGAATGATGGAAAGACCTACTAAAATTTGAGGTGCTGTTCTAGAGGATGCAGTTCATACATGCCTTAATTCAGGGACCACTCTACAGTGGTGACTGCCTTATAGTCAGGATTCAAGGGTTCTAGAACCAAAAGGTAAGGTAGGAAGGGCCCCTTTCATTATTATTCCTTTCAATACACTTCTAGAACTTCTCCCCTTAATCTTCACAGCCATGGATTTGGTGGGTTTGGGGGTCCAAGTGCCCAAGGAAGGAATGCTTTTCCATGCTTTACAGTCAGGCAGTCCTGTTAAATGGAAAATTGAGCCCTGCTCTCTGGCCGTTTTTGGCTCCTGTGATACTTAACCTAGAGGGAGCTAAAGGGGTGACTCTTACAGACGGATGATAGAAACCAATTAATAATGAGAAAATGAGTTGTTACCTTACAAGGTAAGGTGTTTGAAACCCAGGGGATTCACTATAGCAATCAGTAAACCCCTGAAAGACTGAGGTATGACAGGAAGGGGGTTTGGGTCACCCTATCAGGTAAAGAACCCCATCCAGCTAAGGTTTTAGCAGAGGATAAGGGGAACGTGGAATGGGTAGTGGAAGAAAAAAGTCACGATTCTCAAATTAGAATTTGTAACTGGTCAGAGAATTAAGGAATGTAGCAACTGTTTTGTGTTAATTGTCTCCCCTACCCCTTTCTCTGTTAATTTTTTTGCAATGTTTTAATAAAATATAATTCATATAACATAAAGTTCACCATTTGAAAGTACATAATTTAATGTTTTTTTCTATATTCATAGCACCACCATCTAATTCCTGCACATTTCCATCATCTCAAGAAGAAACCTCTGTCAGCAGTTATTCTCTATCGCCTCTTCCCCCATCTATTGGCTAATGTAATGGATTAATCACTAATCTACTTTTTGTCTCTATGGATTTGCCTATTCTGGATATTTCATATAAATGGAATCATACAATATGTGGCCTTTCGTGTCCGCTGTACTTTAGAACAATGTTTTCAAGGTTTATCCATATTGTAGCATGTATTAGTACTTCATGCCTTCTTATGGCTAATATTCCCTTGTATGAATATACTATATCTTGTTTATCAATTTACCAACTGATAAACATTAGGGTTGTTTCTACTTTTTCCTATTATAAATAATGCTCTATAAACATTCATATACAAGTTAAACTTGTCCTACAAAAACTTGTACAAAACTTTGTACAAAAACCTATACACAACCATGTACAAAAACTTGCAGAAAAACTTGTTGTACATGTACAAGTTTTTGTTGACATATGTTTTCTTTTCTTTTGACTATATACCTGGAAGTAAAATTTCTGGGTCATGTATTAAGTAGTAATATGTTTAATGTTTTGAGGAACTCCCAAACAGTTTTTCACAGTTCTACACCACTTTACATTCCCACCAACAATATATGAGGGTTCCATTTTCCCCACGTACTTGTCATCAAAAATTATTATTATTTTTATTATAGCCATCCCAGTGGGTATGAAGTTACTTCTCATTGTGGTTTTGATTTGCATTTTCCTAATGATTAATGATGTGGAACATCTTTTCATGAGTCTTTTGGCCATTTGCATATCTTCTTTGAAGAATTCCCATCAAATCCTTTGCCCACTTTTTAATTGGGTTGTCTTTTTTTTTTTTTGAGACAGAGTCTCGCTCTGTCACCCAGGCTGAAGTGCAATGGCACGATCTCAGCTCACTGCAACCTCCGCCTCTCAAGTTCAAGTGATCTTCCTGTCTCAGCCTCCTGAATAGCTGGGATTACAGGCACCCACCACCACATCCTACTATTTTTAGTTGAGATGGGGTTTCACCATGTTGGCCAGGCTGGTCTCAAACTCCTGCCCTCAGGTGATCTGCGTGCCTTAGCCTCCCAAAGTGCTAGGATTACAGGCGTAAGCCACCACGCCTGGTGGGTTGTCTTTCAAATATTGCATTGTAAGAGGTTTTTCTGTCATGAATTTTGGATACACTAGACCCTTAGCAGAGACATGATTTGCAAATATTTGTCTTCTATTCTGTTGGTTGTTTTTTCACTTTCTTGACATTGTCCTTTGATACTCAGAAGTTTTAAATTTTGATAAAGTCCAGCCAATTTGTCTATTTCTTCTTTGGTTGCTTGTACTTTTAGTGTCATATCCAAGAAACCATTGCTTAATCCAAAGTCATAAAGATTTACACTTAAGTTTCTTCTTCTCTTTCTCTCTCTCTTTTTCTCTTTCTCTCTCTCCCTTTTTCTTTCTTTCTTTCTTCTTTCTTTCTTTCTTTCTTCTTTCTTTCTTTCTTCTCCTTCCTTCCTTCATTTCTTTCTTTCTTTTTTTTTTTTCCAGGATCTTGCTCTGTTGCCCAGGCTGGAGTACAGTGGTGTGATCTTGGCTCACTGCAACTTCTGCCTCCTGGACTCAAGTGATCCTCTCACCTCATCTTTCTGAGTAGCTGGGACTACAGGCAAGTGCCACCATACATGGCTAATTTTTGTATTTTTTTGTAGAGACGGGGTCTCTCCATATTGTCCAGCCTGGTCATCAACTCCTGAGCTCAAGTGATCTGCCCACTTTGGCCTCCTAAAGTGCTGGGATTACAGGCTATTTCTCTCCGTAAATGTCCGGGGCCGGCAGTCCAAGGCTGAGGGCAAGTGCTGTGCTCCATAACACGCTCAGGGAGTCAGTTTCTTCCCAGTTCACCAGCCCTCCATCCTTAGGGCATGTTCTTGTCCTCCAATGTAATGTTACATCCACTTCCCAGGCAGCAGGATGGAATGGAGAAGAAGGGGCAAAGGGCATGTCCCAAGGAAGGTTCCTGGAAGTTGCCTCATAGCCTGTTTGTCTATATCCCATCTGGTCACATTTAACTATAAGGGAGCCTGGGGAACATATTTTTAATTCCTGGGAGCCAGGTGTCCAGCTAAAAATTCTAACACTATTTAAGAAGAGAAGAATGAAAATTGGAAGTAATTAACAGTCTTTGTCACATATGTGCATTTAAAAGTAACTTGAGAAGAATATCAGGGAACTGTTCGCAGTGGTTATCTGGTGAGGGGGGAGGAGGTGGCAGGTGAGAACAAGACAGATGAGGAAGAATAGTTGCAGAGGGAGTCTTCACTATACCTCTTCCTACATATTATGACTATGAACCATGTATAGGTATTACCTATTTCTAAACTTAGATTAATTTAAAATTCTTTCCTAAAGATAAGTAAATAAGATGAGAGAAAATAAAGAAAAAATATTCCAGCCAGTCTAAACTTTGGTAAGAACAAAAGAGCCATGGAGTTCAGTGAGCTAATGGCCCCCAACTATAGGGCCATTAATGACCTAATCAGAGGAAGAAGGTATAACCAGGGTATATTAGTTTTCTATTGCTGTGTAACAAACACCACAAACAGCAGTTCAAAATAACACAAATTTATTATCTCACAGTATTTGTGTTGAGAGTCTGGTTTTAACTGGGTCCTCTACTCAGGGTCTCATAAGGCTTAAATTAAGATGTCGTATAGCTGTGACATCATCAGGAGGCTCAACTAGGGAAAGAGCCACTTCCAAGCTCACTTAAATTGTTGGCAGAATACATTTCCTTGTTGTTGTCAGCTGTAGTCTGGGGACACTCCCAACTGCTAGAGGCTGCTCTCAGATCCTAGCCACACGGTCCCTCCATTTCAGCAACACGCCTTTGTCAAATTTTGCTCATACTTTAAATCTCTGTTTTTCCTTCTGTGACCAGCCAAAGAAAACTCACTGCTCTTAAGTGGCTAATATGATTAAGATAGGTACACATAAATAGTCTCCCTTTCTTAAAATTAACTATGCCCATAAAGATCAATGGAATAGAACAGACAGTTCAGAAACAAAGCTTCACATATGCAGCCAAATGATCTTCAACAGGGGTGCCAAGACCACTCGTGGGAGAAAGGACAGTCTCTTCAACAAATGGTGCTGGGAAAATGGGATATCCACATCCAAAAGAATAAAGTTGGATGCTTATCTCGCAGCATGTACAAAAAAGTTACCTCAAAACAGATTAAAAATCTAAATGTAAGGCCCAAAACTATAGAACTCCTAGAATAAAGCATAGAGGAAAAATTCCATGACATTAGATTTGGCAGTGATTTCTTGGACATGACATCAAAAGCACAGGCAACAAAACCATACACAGGCAAGTGAGAATACATCAAGCTTAAAAACTTCTTTGCATCAATAGACAAAACAGAATGAAAAGACAACGTATGGAATGGGAGAGAATATTTGCTAATTATATATCTGTAAAGGGTTAATATCCAGAATATACAAAGAACTTCTAACACACAACAACATAAAAAACAAACCAAATAAAAAATGGGCAAAAACTTGAATAGATATTTCTCCAAAGATGATATACAATTGGCCAACAAGCATATGAAAAGGTGCTCAACATTGCTAATCAGTAGAGAAATGCAAATCCAAAACCACAATGAGATATCACCTCACACTCATTAGGATGGCTACTATTTAAAAAAAGCACACAAATAACAAATGTTAGCAAGGATGTGGACAAATTGGAACTCTCATGCACTGTTGGTGGGACTGTAAAATGCTGCAACTGCTCTAGAAGACAGTGTGACAGTTCCTCAAAAAATTACAGATAGGGCTGGGCCCGGTGGCTCATGCCTGTAATCCCAGCACTTTGGGAAGCCGAGGCGGGCAGATCATCTGAGATCGGGAGTTCGAGACCAGCCCGACCAACATGGAGAAACCCCGTCTCTACTAAAAATACAAAATTAGACAGGCGTGGTGGTGCATGCCTGTAATCCCAGCTACGCGGGAGGCTGAGGCAGGAGAATCACTTGAACCTGCGAGGCAGAGGTTGCAGTGAGCCGAGATTGTGCCACTGCACTCCAGCCTGGGCAACAAGAGCGAGACTCCATCTAAAAAAAAAACAAAAAACAAACAAACAAAAACAACAACAACAACAACAAAAATTACAGCTAGAACTACCATATGATCCACCAATCCTACTTCTGGGTATAGATCCAAAAGAATTGAAAGCACAGTCTCAAAAAGATATTTGCACACCCATCCATGTTCATAGCAGCATTATTCACAATATCCAAGAGGTGAAAGCAGCTCAAATATCTATTGATGGAAAAACGGATAAATAGAATTTTGTAAATATATATAATAAGCCTTAAAAGGGAAGGAAATTTTATCACATGCTACAACATCATGAACCTTAAGAACATTATTCTAAGATAAATAAGCCAGTCACAAAAAGACAAACACTTCTATGAGGTATTCAAAGTATTCAAATTCATAGAAACAGAAAGTAGAATGGTGGTTTCCAGGGGCTGGGGGAGAGGGGAATGAAAAGTTGTTGTTCAAATGGGTGTAAAGCTTCAGTATTGCAAGATGAAAAAGTTCTGGAGATCTATTACTCAACAATGTGTATATACTTAACACTACTGAACTGTACACTGTAAACTGGTTAAGATGGGAAATATTATTTCCCATTATATTCTCAGGCTCTACCCACTCACAATCCAAGGAGAGGGGATTATAAAGGCTGAGTGTCATTTCAGTGTCATCTTAGAATTCCGCCCACCATACAGGGGTACTAAAAGCCACTTTTTGGGGGACATTTCTTATCCAGATTTTCACTTCCTAGCTATAAGTTCTAGAGGTTCTGGATTCTATTTTAAGAGGGACAGGATTTCCTTTTACTAAATTCCATTCAGTGCTGCCTGTGTGAATACCATTCCTGTTGGTGGGATTTTATTTTCTCGAGTGGAATGACCTCTCATTCATGGTGTGTTCTTCATGTTAGATTGACTGGCTTGTGGAAGCTTTGGTTTCATCTGGTTGAGATGATCACCAAAGCCAATGTGGGAAAACCTTATTTTTAGTCAAGAAATATTTCTTTTTTTTTTTTTTTTTTTGAGATGGAGTCTCTCTCTGTCACCAGGCTGGAGTGCAGTGGTGCAATCTCGGCTCACTGCAACCTTCGCCTCCCGGGTTCAAGCGTTTCTCCTGCCTTAGCCTCCTTAGTAGCTGGGATTGCAGGTGCCTGCCACCACACCTGGCTAATTTTTTGTATCTTTAGTAGAGATGATGTTTCACTGTGTTAGCCAGGATGGTCTCGATCTCCTGACCTCATAATCTGCCCCCCCTAGCCTCCCAAAGTGCTGGGATTACAGGCATGAGCCACCACGCCCAACCAAGGCAATATTCTTAAACAGTTATAAGCTTGAGAGGATTGTGAATACAGTTTTTATGGAGCAAAGATACACAAATGAAGCCATTAACGGATGATTTGCAGAAAGAATTTAATCACATTATGTAAAGCATAATTTATCTGCAACAGAAGTAGATAATAAACCTAGCAGTTAAAAATTTATAGCATCTAATATTCTAAAATCAAAGGAACAACCTTGTATAATCACATATGTATGTGTGTGTATATACATATATATATATATGTTTGTATATATAACTTCTATCTAGAGAGAGAAAATCCCTCTATACCGTCTTCATTAGTCAGAATATGAACTTTAGTTTAAGGAGCATGCAAGCTGCCCACGGTTTCTCCCATCTCAACTTTTCATTCCCAGTGTCACCATTTTTAGGAGTCAAATGACTGACATTGTTCTTATGGGAAGGACATTTAATAATTTGAACCATTAACTTGTTAGGTGACCTCAAATTTCATTCAGCTTAATATTCCCAAAATATCACAAGAAGTCTGAAGGGCCATTTTTCTCAGCTAGGGAAAGTCCAAAGAGACTGTATCTTGGCTGTTTGCCTGGCCAGCTAGCAAATGCCAGAGGAGAGTACCTGAGCTAGAAAACAGAGCTAATGCCTCTTTTCCAAGCAAGATGCTTTCAATTTTTCAGGAACACTCGGTGATTTGTTGCTGAGAGCATAGTCCAGCTTCAAAGCTATTCTTGCCCAGGCACTGCTTTCGTGTTCTCAAGCAGTCCATTGCTTGGTACCCTGCGTTGTCAACTACTGCCTGTCTCATTTCCGACCCGTCTGTTCACACTGAGAAATGGAAATACATGAAGTGCCTTAACGGATCACAACCATGGGGCTATCGATATGAGCTTTACCTGGCAGAATGATCTGCCTAAATAATAAACAGCCAGACTGTGTGGTCTGTGGACATGGACATCACAGGATAAATTGTCTTCCACTCCAAACTCATTCTTCTTTGGCTTAACCTGAGACTCTCAGAGCAACCTCCAAACTCCAGGGACATTGTCTAAATTGATAAACAACTTAAATGGCTTCTTCCTGCTTGTGCCCAAGGCTACATGTATATGACAAGAAAGCAACGATTCATTCAGATCAGCCTCAGAAATGTTTCTGAAATCATTTCTCCTCAAACACTTTGAATGTGCTATCTGCTTTCTGTCCTATCGATTTTGTATTTAGATTTTCCCCCCGTCTGCCAAGTCTTTTCTGGCTGTCAGTTGATAGTCCAGCAGGTTTTGGGATTCGACTTCTCCCTAAAAGCTCAGACTGGCACCCGAAGCGTTCAGGTATGGGCTGGTCTGGGAGGGAGGCCTGAGAATTCTGATTTTTGTTTCTGATAAATTGCTTTCTTGAGGCACTTGCATTCTTTCTGTTCCTAGTTCTGTCTGGGGTGGAAGGCAATTCTCCATGACATTCCTACATGTTTTGGACTATCTGTTCAAAGATGTTTGCAAAGCAAAAGGCCTTGGAAGCTGGAGATAATAAAGTGTAGAAATGTCTCCTTTCTCAGAGACATTCCAGGATGGTAAATCCGCCTCCTCTCCTGGGAGAGACTTGCTTAGATTCCAGAGTAAATATGTCTTCCCTCTCTCTCTGGAGGGGAGGAGAGGCAGGTCACCAGCGGCCCTACACAAATCAGTTTTTCCTCATTTTGGGAGTTCTCTCCTGTGCTGTACTCCAGTACCTGCCCCAGGTAATATCTGGTCCTCACTGTGAAACCCTGTGGGGATTAGGGCTTTGGGAACTGACACACGATATTCCTCTGGCTGCTGGTTTTGTTATGATGAGTAAATAGTCTTTGTCTCTCATCCAAAGCTCTTCCGTTCTGTCAGTATACGTACATAAAACTGCATGTGGCAGGCTCACCTGTAAACTTGCAAATAGGGTAATATCCCCAACCCTTCAGTTTCTGACTTAATAGCTTTTTTCAGTATTCTGACGAGACTTCAAGTTCTGGAATAAGAGAATGCAGCAATGAATGAAATCCCAAATTCTGGAAAAAAATAAAATTCAGGTCCCATTCCAGATTCTTATAATAGGAGCGTTGGCATGTGGGAAGACCTACTCTCTAGATTAAAAGGCCATTTATGTTTCTCATCGTCTGTAATAAGAAAGAGCCTTTATAAGGACTAACATCCCAGAAATAAATATGGTGGATGAGAACAACAGAAAGAGATTTCCATTCAAAGCATGGAGGAAAGCACTTTTTCTTTTTTCTTTTTTTTTGTCACAGAAATGAGTTAAATGCGACACTAAAATTTGGGGAATATTGCTCAGAAGGTTTTGTGAAGCTGAGTTCAGTAAGCCAATTAGGGAAAAACAAAACAAGGACATATTTTCTAATGTGCAAATGTGTGGACATATTTTCTAATGTGCTATCTGATTTCAAAATATTTCAGAATATTCAAAATATTCACATACTTTCTAATGTGACACACATTTTCTAATGTGAAAATATGTTCAATTAATTAAGATATAGTATACAAGCTATAGAAATATTTTGTTTTCCTTGAAATAAAAGAATACCAAAGTCTCTGGAGAGAGTGAGAGATCTTTTTCCTCCTAGAAATGTTTTGAACACCACCAAATGGCGTCTGGGCTCCTTGCAGCTTCTTAAGCATTCATACATCTTTTGTAACCTACCTTCTTTGCAAAATAAATTAGAGCTTCCATTTTCCCTTGAAGCCTTGAACTTCTTGGGCCCAGAATGAACAGCACAATATTAAGTGATAATTGATCACACGTATTTTTTAAAGCAAGCTACCCACTTGGATTTATTACTAGATTTAGGGAGAACAAAGGCATATTTAGTAGGTTATAGGATCAGTAGCTCAGAGCTTCAAAAAAGATGTTTTAAATAAACACAATTGATATGGTTTGGATGTTTGTCTCCTCCAAATCTCATGTTGAAGTGTTATCCCCAGTGTTGGAGGTGGGGCATGGTGGAAGGTGTTTGGATTGCAGGGACAGATCCCTCATGAATGGCTTAGCACCATCCTCTTGGTGATGAGTGAATCCTTGCTCTGAGTTCATGAGACATCTTATTGTTAAAAAGAACTCGGCACCTCCCTCCTCACTCTCTCTTTCTCCCTCTCTCTCCATGTGGTGTCTCTCTCCATGTGATGTACTGGCTTCCCCTTCACTTTCCATCAAGATTGGAAGCTTCCTGAGGCCCTCACCAGAAGCAGATGCCAGCACCATGCTTTCCGTACAGCCTGCAGAACAGTGAGCCAAAATAAAATCTCTTTTCTGTACAAATTACCCAGCCTCAGGTATTTCTTTATAGCAATACAAGAACAGACTAACACAACCACCCACCACTGTGTTAGGATATTTTTGGTGTAGTCACTAGAAGTATGCGTCTTGCATGCAACACAAATAGCTGTGAAAGTGAGCTTAAAGATTACATAGAGGAACCAGAATATCAGTGGCTTTGCAGGAGTCCCACAGCTAGTTTAATAACGTGGCCAAGAATGGAAGAGTATGTACCTTCTACACTATGCAATGTTGCTGCATTTTTACCCACTCACATTAACTAGTAGATGAAGTGGTCAAGTGGATACCAGCACTTATCTATGGAGAGTTTACAAAGTAGTCTCAGAATTAATTTTTTCTTTGGTCCTCATGATCCTCATGACAGCACATCCAAGCTGACTGTTTTCTGTACCTGACATCTCATGATGCCATGGCCAGAAGCTTGGGCTTTGGTGTCAATCAGACCTGGATTTGAATCCTGGCTCTGCCACATATTAGCTTGTGACCTCGGGTGAGATATTTTACCTAAGTCCTCAGTGTTCTTGTCTGTAAAAGGCACATAATAAGAATCTTGTTTATAATGAATAAATAAGATGATATATACAAAGGTCTTAACATGGTGCGTGGCATGCAGTAGGCATGAATTGAGTGATTACTTTTCTTACAATGATCAGATAGTTAACAATGGACCAGGAACATTCTTCATATTCAACCTGCTTTTGGTATACACCTCAATATGTGTTCTCTTCTCTTGATCAGTCTGTTGTTTCACTGTGTCCCACTTTGTTCTTCTCCCTATCTCCAGAAACCTATTTTATGCTCAATATTGTCTCTTTGACTTTACACTAATTTTTCTCTCACTCTGAACAGCAAGAATAAAGTTAGCTCTTCTTTTGTCCCATCTCAAGTCTTCCTCCTCCATGAACTTTCTCATATTCTGTAGTTCCCAAGCATTATTCCCTTCCTGAACTACTGACTTACCTCTTGCATCTATCAGCCAATTCACTGATTGCTCTAAACCTTCACATATGCTTGTTCAGTCTCCCCAAATATTGCAAAACTCTCTGTAAGAGTCTATTCCTTTGTTGGACTGTCTTAGCATCTGTCACAGCAGAGTGCTGAAGCTATAAAAGGGGCTCAGTAAATAATTTATAGATGGCTTGATAGATCAGGCTCACCAGTGATATAAGGCAAGTTCAAGAGCAATTCAGGATTATATGGTTCTGTAATCTCCAAACTAAAATTCAGGATATGTGATTTGGACAAGTACAAGCTGACTCAGGGAAACCTGGAGCAGAAGATTTGAAATTGGAACTATCCCAGAAAATGCAGGCGATCTCATCGTGGTTCAGCTAGAGAACAATCAACATAGGAAGTTATTTTTCTCAGTGATTTTTCTTAGTATGCATAACATTTTAAAAACTCTAGTTCATAAATCCTTTGTGACCAATGAAAGCCTGATGACCCTCTCTTTATGCTTTAAAAAAATTTGTTTTGTGAAGAATTGGGCCAATAACACTGGTCAGGGATAGATATATTAGTTGACTACTGCTGTGTAAAAAATCACCCCGAAATTTAGCAGCTTAAAACAACAACATTTATTATCTCACAGTTTCTGTGGGTCAGAAATCTGGAGCAGCTTATCTGGGTGCTGTGGTTTAGGCTGTCTTATGAGGCTGCCCTCAAGGTGTCAACAGAACTGCAGCCATCTCCAGGCTCAATTGGAAATGGGTCCATTTCCAATTCACACTCATGGCTGTTGGCAGGAGGCTTCCCACAGTTTCTTGCCTTGTGGGCCTATCCAGAGGGCAGCTCATAGCGTGGATGCCTGCCTCATCAGAGCAAGAAAGTGAGCAGAGCAGAGACAGGGGCTGGTGAGGGAGTCACAATGGTTTATGACTTAATCTCAGAAGTGACGTCTCATCACTTTTTTTGTATTCTATTTATTAGAAGTACCTCACTAGGTCGGGCATGGTGACTCATGCTTGTAATCCCAGCACTTTGGGAGGCCAGACAGGAGGATCACCTGAGGTCAGGGGTTTGAGACTAGCCTGGCCAATATGGTGAAACCCTGTCTCTACTAAAAATACAAAAAAATTATCCGGGCAGGTGGTGCACACCTGTAATCTCAGCTACTCAAGAGGCCTAGGCACGAGAATTGCTTGAACCTGGGAGGCAGAGGTTGCAGTGAGCCAAGATTGTGCCACTGCCCTCTAGCCTGGGTGACAGAGCGAGATTATGTCACAAGCAAACAAAATAAAAACAGCAAAAGAAGTACCTCATCAGATTTAGTCCACTTTCAAGGGGAGAGGATTATACAAGGTCATGAATACCAGGAAGTGTAGATTACTGGTATCCATGTGAGAAGTTGCCTAACACAACAGGAGACAAAGGTAAAGAATAAGTGTTGTGAACCTTGAAATTTTGAGACAGGTCTCAGTTAATTTAGAAAGTTTATTTTGCCAAGGTCGAGGATGTGCGCCCGTGACAGAGCCTCAGGAGGTCCTGACATGTGCCCAAGGTGGTCAGAGCACACCTTGGTTTTATACATATTAAGGAGACATCAGACATCAATCAACATATGTAAGATGAACGTTGGTTCAGTCTGAAAAGGCAAGACAACTAGAAGTGGGAGAGGGTTTCCAGGTCATATGTAAATAAGAGACAAATGGTTTCATTCTTGAGTCTTTGATTAGCCTCTCCAAAGGAAGCAATCAGATATGCATTTATCTCAGTGAGCAGAGGGGTGGCTTTGAGTAGAATGGGAGGCAGGTTTCTCCTAAGCAGTTCCCAGCTTGACTTTTCCCCTTAGCTTAGTGATTTGGGGGCCCCAAGATATTTTCCTTTCACATTTCTCCTCTTTCTTTTTAAAAATCTTTTGGAGAAAGCATTTTAGAAGAAAATGAGTCTGTGATTTCAGATTTCATCTGATCTCTCATGGCTAGGATGGTTTGTTCCTTGACGGGCAGGTCCTGAGTTATTAGGAAAGCTCATTTTTAGCAGGTTGTGAAGTCTCATGTCCTATGAAGAGAAAATAGGGGGAGGAAGGGAGAAAAACAACAAACAAAAGAACAATCCTGGAAAATTGAAATAGGCCACATTACTCTGAAGTCCATACGTCAGTAGGCAGGTATGAAGGAGGCATATGCATGTAAATAGCTTGCTATTATTTTCTTCTGAAGTTAAGTTGTCTAGCTTCAGTTCACAGGGCTTTCAGTGACTCCAAATTAGGAAAAATCGGGGAAAAAAGGAAAAAAATGAAAACATAATTTTGAAGACTTGTAGCCAAGAAAAATTAGAATTCAGTTCAAACTGTAGAAAATAATAAAAATTGAAAAACATTAGGCAAGATTAGAATCTAACAACAGGTGTACTATAGTTTTTGAAGCATAATTTTTCTCCCTCCAGTTTCTCATTTTTACTAAAGACAAATCATGGTAGGACTGATTTGTTTTATTATACTTGGCCTAATTATTTGTATACAGTGCAGCAAGAATAATTATTTTTTACATAGGATTTTAAATTGGCTTTGATGGAACTTTGTTCCATAGAAGGAATCTCAGGTAAGACTTCTTTAAAGCTAAGCCCAGCCATGGATTTGTGCCATTAAATACCTCTGAGTTGGGTGATCCTCTCCTCTTGAGGTTCCAAGATAAACATGGGGTTCTGGGCCTGTCAAAAAGTAACATTCTTTACTTGCCACAGGTCAGGAACCCTGTAAACCCTATACAGGGGTTGTGTAGACAAAGGTATGGGGCCAGTTTTTCCAAGGGGCTTTTACCGGCTCCGTAAGTCAAGTTTGATTCCTTAAAGGAAAGCACACTGTTCCAGTCAAAGCCTTGATAAAATAACCAGTTTCTCCAATTGTGTCTTGTTACAAATGAAAACAATCCTTATTGCACTTACGTAAATAACTGTATTGTCATAAATTAAGAATACTCAGAAATCGTTTCCAAATTTTGGAGAAGTCAGGCAGAGGGAAACAAATATGCTCCAAATTTTGTTCACGGAAGTATACTTTATTTAATTTTCAAAAGCTGTAAATAGCTTAAAAGAAAAGTTTTCTTGACTCTGAAAAGCAAAACAAAGGATCAGCAGCTTTTTATGCAAAAAGTTAAAAACATTACTTTAGTCTTCTATTAGCTCAGTTGACACAGTTAACTCTGTTCTGCTTGATATTCATGAATATTCCAGCTCTCCATGAGAGTCCTGAAAGTTTTTTCCTCTATTCTAATGTCACAATCTCCAAAGTTATCAGAAACCTGCATTCAAGAATACCTGTTAGGTTTCTATAGCTGATTATAAAATCACCTTCTAAGGAGGACCAAAACAAGACAAAAATTGTTCATGGATGACAAAAGGTTTTAGGGTAGCCATAGTCAAAGACACAATTGACAAGGACATTTGGTATCTCTGTGGCACACAATAATTTAACCTAACAATTATAATCATTACTGATAATGTACACAAAGTCATATCAGAATTATAGGAGTTTCACATGATTTTGGAACACACATCAATAACATATTTATATAAATACAAGCTAAAGAAAACCAAACACCATTTCATATTTGGCAATGTTTCTTGTATAATTTTTATACCAAATAAGCCAAATTATGTCATTTTTGGACTTCAGGGAAACTAATATCATAAAGGATTAATTAGATCAGAAAAAGACTAATTTATAATTTGATTTTGGAAAGTTTGTCAAATATCAAACGTTTGAAACACTTGATATCACAGGTCATTGTAAAATAAGTTATTCATTTGACCAAAGTGATAACTCAAGTATTTAAAAAAAAGACAAAAACCTTTATTCTTTGAGAGAGGAGACTTAATTTTACAAATAATAAACCCTAATAAAACGGCATGAAACCAATTAAATTTATTTTTCAAAATTTTATAATCAATCTATAAAATTTTAACCTTGACCATAAGATATAACTTCCATAAACCTTTCATGATCTTTATAAGTTTTATTTAGGAGTCAGTTAATGCTTCTAGAAAACCTTGTTAATCTGACGCAGGGCCCTATATGCTGTTCTTGGATCAGTGTGTCTTTGACATTAATTATTAATTTATAGAGAAACTGAACTTATCTTTCAAAATCAGCCCTTGCAATCTCATGTCCCCACCTCTTCCGTGATAGTCCCTGGGCCTTGAGGAGTTGAATAGCTTTAATTTCTGGTCCTGTGTTTCAGGAATGCAGTTTATTTTGATTGACAACTTCTACCAGTCCTGAAGATGGGGCTTTAATTGCCCCATCAGTGCTTACAGTTTAGCAGGACTTGATGTCCTTTTTAGATCCAGGAGTCAAAACGCTGTAACTCAATGTCACAAGTACTTTAAAAGCACATACAAAAAGATACATGGATGTAATAAGTTTAATTAACAATTTTTTAATCTCAGTTTTTTCCTAAGCATACCAAAACTTAATAATAATGTGACAACTTGATCATATAAATTTTTTTTTAAATGAGTCCTCTTATTGTGACTCACTCTGATCGTCATGACATGGTTGGGCTTTCTGGTTTGTCCTGAACATCCCTCCTCCTTAAACAACCAGTCATTTCACTCAAGGACTAAATTTATCATACAAGATTCTTTCTCATATGAAATTATTTCTCTTTAAGCTTTCTTACCAAAAATTAAAAAAACCCTCCTGATTTTTATAACTTTCTATCTTGTTTCACCTTTTTTAAAGGACACATTTTTTTAGCAAGAATGTTTTCCTACAATATATTTTTATTGGAAAAGACCCAAATAATGAAATACCTAGTATTTAATTTAATATAACTTTAGATTCTAAATTAGGACAAGTTTGTCGAAAAGTATTTATCCCATTACATTTACCTATTTTATTTTAATAATTTACCTAGATTATTTATGAAAATTGCAATAGCCATCATTTAAAGTTATAAAACAGCCATTGCAAAATTATAACTAAGACAGTGAAAAAGATCTGCCCTAACTGATTCCATCTTGCTTCTAACCTCCAAGCTGTCCTTGTTCATTCCTGGGAATAGGCCAAACTAACTTTGGGAGGAACTTAGTTTATAGTTTAGCTTTGAAATAAAAATAGTAACAGTCCTTTCCCAAAGCAAACCTCCTTACTGCCTGTGGACTCGACTGCCTAAAGCCACAGGATTAGAAGTTATGGTAATCTTACTAAATTCAATATGTTTTTGAATTACTAAATTCAAGCTATTTTCATTAAACCAGTATCAATGTCTTATTCATTAAGGATTACACAAGCAAAGATCATTCCGTCTTGGGCTGAGTTTTTAGCTTTGTAACCCCTATGCCAGATTTTGACACCTTACAGTATTTGGCATGGATAAGTATGAAATTGCTTAATTAGTAAATGTAAATAAAAATGTATGCTGGCAAATTCTTAAGACATTTCTAATATTATTTTACCAATAATTTTAAATCCAGCTTATTTATGAAAGATTTTACACATAAGTCACATGAACTTGAAAAAGCATTTGACTAGTCTTTTTTATTTAGTATCTGATTTAAGCACTTTTTTAAAGCCAATTACTTAGAGCTCTTTTATATATTTTTAGTAGTGAAACATTGTGTACACAACACATAAATACATAGAGGTATTAGGCATGCTGATAGAAGTACACCTTATAGATTCATAAAGACCTTCTTTAAAAATCTTAGACTTTCAGATTCTTGATAACCTGTTTCATAACCTTAGGCAGTTGTCAGCTAAACAGCCTTAAATTTGCGTATTTAAGGAAACAACTCGGGTGAAAATCAGATAGCAAAATGTACATCAAAGGGTATGGAGAAAAGGTGCTAGAGGGAGATTAAAGATTGGTGCAAAATCAAACATAAAATTATAAAAATCTGTCATAGGATTGTATAAGGAGACCAATTTTATTTAGATAGGGACTTCCCTATCTTTTAACTGAATCTCTGAGCTCTGGGCAGAGTCCAGACTGAATTCTGGGTCTCCAAAAAGGAAGAATGATTATGAGGCTAGACCATGTGATGTTTTTATAGTGCATTTACATAATTTTTTTTTAAATCAAAGACATTTCTAAGTGTCTAAACTACACTCTACTTTAAAAATGCAAGAGTGGCCTCTGTTGCAATAACTATTTTAATCAATAAATCAGATGACACAATTCAAAAGCAAGCAGTTTAAAAGCTGAGATGGTGGGGCGCGGTGGCTCACGCCTGTAATCCCAGCACTTTGGGAGTCTGAGGCAGGCGGATCACGAGGTCAGGAGATCAAGACCAGCCTGGCTAACACGTGAAACCCTGTCTCTACTAAAAATACAAAAAAAAATTAGCCAGGCGCCGTGGCGGGCCCCTGTAGTCCCAGTACTTGGGAAGCTGAGGCAGGAGAATGGCATGAACCCTGGAGGGGAGCTTGCAGTGAGCCGAGGTCGCGCCACTGCACTCCAGCCTGGGCAACAGAGCGAGACTCTGTCTCAAAAAAACAAACAAAAAAAATGCTGAGATGAACTTTTTTGTGTACACTTTTGGAGTTCCATAAGGAAAAACAGGGTTTTCCCCAAAAGGGAGTCTGGCATCTTCTCAATTTTCTTAAAGGAACGCCAGGCTACTATAAACTATTTTAGGTCCCTTATGCAGCAGAGGGTGCAGGAGAAAGGAGAGACAGCAGAAGTAAATGAAGAAAACAGAATTCAGTCAACTGAGAAGAAAACTTATACACACACACACACACACACACACGCACACAAAGACAAGGTCCTAGGAGAGAGAGAAAAAAAAACGTGAAGGCCTTTTAAATATGAACACACACACACACACACACACACCCCTTGGTTGTTAGCTTTTAATTAAGCTGACTTTAACCATTGAGCTCTTTTTTAAAAAAAAAAGTTTTAAAATCTCATTAACATATTTCAGCTCAGAAAAATTGCTGCTATTTCAGAAGCATAGCCATCGCTCTTTCAGTTTGGCCTGGCTAGCAAAAAGGTGGCTTTGTTATGTAAGTAATGCCCCTTTAGTAGTCAAAATCAAAAATTTTTTTCTCTTTTTTTTTCTTTTTGCTGGTCCCTTTTTCTCCACCATGCCACTTTTTTTTGGGGGGGGGGGCGGTGGGAATTTAACCATTTGAGAGGCCTTGTTCTCCACAATTTAGAACTTTCCTTTGGATTTTATTGAGTCAGATTCCTTTGGATTTTATTAAGTCATTGGTCCAACACAATGGCAAAAAGATCGCAACAACAACAAAAACAGAAACAAATAACAACAAAAAACAGTTAAGCAGAACAAATGATCGCACAACTTGTATGATTACTGAGCACTCTAATGGTGAGACGAAATGAAGACCAGCTGGTTGTTATCTTTAGCCAAGACAAAACCCCAATTCAGCTACTTATGTAGTAATGGGTCTCAGGCTGTAGACTGCTCTCTGCCATCCTAGAAGCAGAGAAAAAAACCTCGTCTTCTCTGTTGGAAATGGTAGACTGCTGTCTGCCATCTTAGAAGCAGAGAAAAAAACCTCATCTGCTCTGTTGGAAATGAGCATAAACTCCATGAAGGAATTACCTGCTTTCCATCATTATGGAAGCAAGAAAACTTGCCTTTCTTGTTGGAAGCAAGTAGAACTTCAAAAAAGGGAGTTGTATAGCAAAATAAACTTTAGATCTTGACTAAAGTGTGGGAGATCAGGGATTCTCTGGAGGGGGTGCTCCAAGACCTCAGTAAATTGTCCTGTTGGTTTGAGCCATAAAGTTAGCTCATGTTAGTACCAAGCACCCATAGTAGATTTGTCAAAGGTCAGGTGCACCTCCACTCAGAATCCCTTCATGGTTACCAAAATGTGAACCCCGAAAATTTAAGACAGGTCTCAGTTAATTTAGAAAGTTTATTTTTTTTAAAGATTTTTTATTATTATTATACTTTAAGTTTTGTGGTACACGTGCAGAACCTGCAGTTTTGTTACATAGGCATACAGGTGCCATGGTGGTTTGCTGCACCCATCAACCCATTATCTATATTAGGTATTTATCCTAATGCTATCCCTCCCCTAGCCCCCCAACCCCTGACAGGCCCTGGTGTGTGATGTTCCCCTCCCTGTGTCCATGTGTTCTCATTGCCCAACTCCCACTTACGAGTGGGAACATGCAGTGTTTGGTTTTCTGTTCTTGTGTTAGTTTGCTGAGAATGATGGTTTCCAGCTTCATCCATTTCACTGCAAATGACATGAACTCATCTTTTTTTATGGCTGCATAGTATTCCATGGTGTATATGTGTCACATTTTCTTTATCCAGTCTATCCTTGATGGGCATTTGGGTTGGTTCCAAGTCTTTGTTGTTGTGAAGAGTGCCTCAAACATACACGTGCATATGTCTTTATAGTAGAATGATTTATAATCCTTGGGGTATATACCCAGTAATGGGATTGTTGGGTCAAATAATATTAATTTAGAAAGTTTATTTTGCCAAGGTTGAGGACACACGCCTGTGACAGAGCCTCAGGAGGTTCTGACTTCATGTGCCCAAGGTGGTCAGAGCACCGTTTGGTTTTATACTTTTTAGGGAGACACGAAACATGAATCAACATATGCAAGATGAGCATTGGTTCTGTCTGGAAATGCAGGACAACTTGAAGCAAAGGCAGGAAGACTTGAAGAGGGGAGGGGGCTTCCAGGTCAAAGGTAGACAAGAGACAATGATTTCATTCTTTTGAGTTTCCGATTAGCCTCTCCCAAAGGAGGCAATCAGATATGCATTTATCTCAGTGAGCAGAGGGTGGCTTTGAGTAGAGTAGGAGGCAGGTTTGCCCTAAACAGTTCCCAGCTTGACTTTTCCCTTTAGCTTAGTAATCTGGGGGCCCCAAGATTTATTTTCCTTCTACAGTCTTAATCTGGATCTTTGCATCTCAAGATTGTGTGACGTATCTTTATGCAAAATGGAGTTGAGAACTTCCTAATTCCTGTTTCATCTATTTGCATCCCCTTAGAAAATTCTCATGAATACCCATCTAGTTATTTAGCATTAAGTCCTCATCTTTCATGTTCATTCATAAAATCATAGATTGAACCTGCAAGTGTCAAGGAAGAAGAGATCATAAAAGGAAGGAAGCTGGAATTAAATTTTTTTTACTATAAAAATGTTAATGTGCAGAAAAGTAGAGAAAGTCATATACTGAACTATCAAGTATACATTACCCAGTAGTTCCAGCATTTATTGAGTGCCTGTGCAAATCATTGTACAAAATATTTCTGAAACACTGTTTTCACTTTATTCTCTCAACAACCTTTTAAAATAAATGTCATCTTACTTAACGATAAGATAAATATTATACCTTAAGTATGCAGAACACTGAGACTCAAGTTGGGTAAAAAATTGCTCGAGGCTATGCAACTCATAATTTGTAGAGCTAGAATTTAATTTTATTTATTTGTTTTCTCTCGTTTTTTCTATCCCATTATTACTCATTTTCCTCCCTAGTCCATTATGCTATTATTGCCCAATTACATCTTTATATGTTATAAACCCATCAACAGTTTTATAAGTATTGCTTTATGCAGTTGTCTTAA
Organism: Nomascus leucogenys; assembly: GCF_006542625.1. Lineage (NCBI taxonomy): Eukaryota > Metazoa > Chordata > Mammalia > Primates > Hylobatidae > Nomascus > Nomascus leucogenys. The sequence goes on along the minus strand of NC_044402.1, from coordinate 61,950,034 downwards.
ATCAGAAAAATTATAAGCAAACACACATTTATGCTTTTATAAGTCACCTATGTAGTTACCCTTATTGCTGCTTTTATTTCTTTGTGAGGATTCGAGTTACTGTTTAGCATCCTTTCATCTCACTTGTAGGGCAGTTCTGCCAGCACAGAGCTGGGATTAAAACCAAGGTCTTCTAACGCCAAGTTAAAGACTATTTCTACCACATCTCAGGGGCAGTGAGAGCCAGTGAGTTCCAGGACTATCTTTCCATGAGGAGCTCAATTTCATCATTCTGGATATTGGTCCTGCCAGAATTTCTCAACACTCTTATGAATCCTTGCCACAGAAGTTTTAATGAGCAAGTGAGTCGTACTGTTTTCTTGGTTTCTTTTCCAGTATCATATGACTACATGTGAATGAGATATGGTTAGCAGCAAGCCAGATGTTAAGAAGCAGTGAGGCATGGGAGAGGTGGGAACTGAAATCCACAGTTATAATGTGAGTTCAGGTAGCCAAAGACAAATGGATAATCTAATTATGAATCTAGTTGTGAGAGAAGCAGTATTTGCTAAACTCAGTAGTGAGATTAGGAACTAAGTCATCAGATCAGAGAGAAGGCAGACCAAAGTGAGCCAAATATAAGCAAGTAATAATCTCTGAGCATTATAATTCAAAGAGATCTATGTGTTGGATGACTAGGGCTAGCTCCAGAAATGGCGCATAAAAATTAGTTGCCGTTTGTTCAATGCTTGCAGCTGTAGGTGGAAGTGTCAGGGCTGCATAGTGTCTGCCTGGTAGAAAGTTCTAAACTGGGCATGATCTAGGAAGGGGAAGGAAGCCTCTAGGATCCCTCCTCTGAGCCATATCCTTCCCAATGTATTAAATCATTATAATTTTGAATAATGTATGCAGGGCTTCTCAAGAAGAATGGACATCTTGAAGTTCCAGCTATAATTTTAAAAAAAGGAAACTCCCCGTAATTTAAGTGTTTAATCCTATTAGTATATTTCAATTATAGCATGTATGAACTCATTTGGAGAGGACATAAAAAATCTAAGCTTATGGTCTTTATGAGTATGAGACCCATGGTTAGTGGGCCTTCTGGTAAAATTCCCTCTCCTCAGCCATACCCTGCAATAGCTCAGAAGTCAGGGACCCATTAAAAAAGTATTGGTTTTATAAAACTGATACATGCTCATCACAAAAGTGCTATGGAAGAGTATATAGAAGAAAGTTAAAAAACAAACCAACAAGCAAAACCCCCACTATCAACTGCCCAGAAATAATTGTCATAACATTTGGCAACATCATCCTAGTTCCTAGTGATCTCTCTATGCATGTACCCATGTTCATACATAGACATAATTCTACAAAAATGGGACCTACTATAAATGCTTTTTTTAAAAAACAAAAAGCATTAAATTTGTCTTTACTTGAACTAAACTGGAGAAAAGCTAATGAAATTGGTACAATTGCTCAGTCTCAGATTAATAAGTTTCTTCACATCAAGCAATTTTATTTTCCTAGAAGATAACTCTAAAATTTCAGAAGATTTTTTTACTTTAAAAAAAACCCAATCACCAAAATGCTTCAATTCAAGCAGTATCTATGGATCTGCCTGCACTGAAGGTAAGGAACATGACACCATCTTTCTAACCTACCCCTACAACACCATATTTCTGTTAAGTGTATTATTATTTTTTCATTATCAAGATTCATAAATTTGCTCTGTCCTGTAACCATAATTCTCAGCTTTGCTTTTTCTTTAAGCCATTGAATGTGTTTAATGACCAACCTTCCACTTCCAGGTTTTTAATTTTTCACTTAACAATTGGCTTGCTGGGTGTTGTCATTGGATGGCTTTTTCAAAAAAATTCATAAGCACTAAATTTCATGAATTGTTGCTTATTTTAAAGTCTGTTTCCTGCCTTTATGTTTCAAGCACAATTAGATGGACACAAAGTTACCCTTTCCTTTCCTCAGAGCTTTGTAAGCAGAGCTCCATTGTCTTCTGGCATTGAATGCTGCTGCTGAGGTGTTGGAGGTCAGGCTCATCTGCACCTCCCTCCAGCCCTTACACTTACAGGAGATTTTCTTTTCCTACATGGATGTCCTTAAAGCTTTTAGTTTATTTCAGGATATGTGTAAGCATTAAATATTCTTTATCAGATTTTCCTGGGAAATGTTTTCTGGTGCTTTGTGTTCTCTTTTTGTTATTAAATCTTTAAGTACCTTTTCTTTTACTATTTGCTTTTTAAAATTTAAGAATACCCATTATTTTTATATTAGATCGCCTTTGTCTAGATTCCATATTAGTAGTCATCTGTCTAGTAATTTTCATCCTTTTTCCATTTCATATTTTAATGCTTGCTCAAGGCTGTCTTTTATCAACTCAATGGTTTTGTGTCATACACATTTTACTTTTGATTACTTCTGTGGTCTTTAGCTACGAAAAGATTGATGAGCCTCTTGGACTGGCCTCTCAATACTGTGGATATTATCACCATGGGTTCATAGTTTTTGGCTTTGCTCATTTTTTTTCTTCCTTAGATCAGCCTCCTTGCTCCACTTCTTGAATGAGTCAACTCATCTCTTACCTCTTCAACAGTGGCAGAAAATTTGATAGATGTTTGTAATCCATTACTGATTTCTCAGAAACTTAAGGAATGGGAGAAGTTGCAAGATAGTAGATGAAGTGGGGAAGAGAATTCCAAGGAGGAACAGCATGTGAAAGATACCTGGAGTAGAAAAAAAAAGGGGGAGCTTTTTAGGCCATGAGAGAAGGATTATGCGGGTCAGGAAGCACAAGCTTGAAAGACAGCAGTGCTACGTAAAGTGAGGGAGGCCAGATAATATAAAAGGCATTTTAGGCTATGAAGTTTGGATTACATCCTTAGAGTATTGGGCTGGGGCAAGGTAGAGGAAGTGGTGGTTACTAAAGAACTTTAAACAAAAAGGGACAAGCATTAATGTTTTTTTAAAAAATGATAGCTATGGTTGTAGGGTAGAATGAAGAATAGAAAGTAGAAGATCAGTCAAGAAACCCTTAACACCTACCCATAGATGGTGGTCGGTTAGCAAAGGTGTTAAAAACAGGAGGAAGAAACATAGAACTTTTTGAAATGGAGGGAACTGGACGTATTAAATGTATGTTTGCATCCATACCAATTTGACTTATAATAGAGAAAACATGAAAGGATTTCAAATGTTTATCAATAGGTGAATGTAAACAAATTATGATATTTCCATACAATGGAATACTACTCAGTCACAAAAGGAATGAACTAATAATATACAAAACATAGATGAATCTGAAAATAATTATGGTAAGTGAAAGAAGAATGAAAAGAAGAGTTTATACTGTCAGATTCTATTTATATAAAATTCTAGAAAATACACACTAAGCTATCATGATGGCAAGCATATCAGTGGCTGCCTGAGGGTAGGAGTTTGGGGAGTAGGGAGGGGTGGGCCAGAGGGATTACAAAGGAGCATTAGGAAACTTTCAGGGGTGATGGAGATGTTTATTATCTTGAGTATGGTGGTAGTTTTGAATGTATACTTGTGTCAAAGCTTATCAAATAGTGTACTACAATTATGTACAGTTTATTTCAGTTATACATGAATAAAGCTGTTTTACTATTAAAATGTAATTTTGAGGTAGTTTAATAGCATTTAGTGAAGAGAACGAGGGAGAGGAAGACAAAAAAGATTATTATAAGGTTTCTGGAATGAGATATTTTCTGTGAAGATATTTAAAGCCCTGGCAATGGATGAGACCACCAAGAGTAGGAATGGAAGAAGGTCTAGGACTGAGTGGGGAGGAAAGCTGACATTTACAGGCTGTGTGGAGAAGGAGCAGAGGTCTTACTTCGTTGTGTGGGTGTGCCACTGTTGATTTATCTCTTATCGAGAGAGATCATGTTTATTTCTAATATTTTCATTTCTAAGCTGCAATGAATAACCTTATACATTTTGGAAGTGTGTGTACATGTAATCTGTAAGATGAATTTTTAGATGTAGAATTTTCTGGATCAGAGGGTATGAGTAGTTGTGATTTTGATAAATAATGCTAAATTCCTCTTCATAGAAGTTGTACCTATTACATTCCCATCAGCAATATGAAAATGCCTGTTTCTCCACAACCTCATCAGCACAGAAGATTATCAAATTTTTGATCTTTCCTAATTTCACAAGTGAAAAATGGTAGCTCAGGATTATTTTAATTTGCATTCTAGCTATGAGCGAGATTAAACATGTTTTATTGGTTAAGAGCCATTGGGAGGATTGTTGTACGTTTAAAAAAATTGAGTTACTGATTTTTTTTAACATGTTATACATGCTTTCTTTACATAAGGAAAAGTAGCCCTTTGCTTCTAATATATCTTGCATATATATATTTTCCCTGTTTGCTGTTCGTCTTTGAAATTTGTTTATGGTAGCTTCGGCCTTGTAGTAATGGTTGATTTTCGTATTGTCAAATTTATAAATCTTTTTGTTTATGGTTCTTGAGTTTTGTGTCATAGTTAGAGAGGCTTTTCCAACTCTAAAAGAATTCTCTCGAGATTTCTTAGAACTGATTTATAGTTTCATTATTTACTCTGAAATCTTTGATTCAATTGTATATTTTCCTGGCGAAAGTGGGAGTGTTAAGACAATTTTAGTTTTATTTTTAGATGGCTACCTTGTTTCCCAAAATCATTTATAAAATAACTCTGTCTTCTCACCATTGACTGGAAGATTTCACCTTTATCTTTATTAAGTAAAAGAGAAGGCTTTTTAATTGAGGGTTTTAGAATATATTTGAATGCTGACACTTAATCCCAGTGCAACAGTGTTGGGAGTTGGGGCCTTTGGGGGTATTTAGGTCATGAGGGCTCCACCTTCATGAATGGATTAATGTTGTTATAAAAGCCCTTTATGAAGGAGTTTGGTCCTCTGTCCCTTCTGTCTTCTGCCATGTGAGGACACAGTGTTTCTCTTCTTTGGATGACACGGTGTTCAAAATGCCATTGTGGAAGCCAAGAGCAGCCATCACCAGATGCTGGTGCCTTGATCTTGGACTTCTCAGCCTTCAGAATGGTAAGAAATAGATTTCTGTTTTTTATAAGTTCTTTATAGGTCTGTGCTATTATACTAGCACAAAATGGACTGAGACAATGAACATGTATGCAGATATGTTTAAATTTCATGATGGGAAGAAAGATGACTTCTATTTTCCTATTGTAGTAGAGGGTGTTGATGGATACAAGGCAGCTAAGTCCATTTCTGCTATAACAAAAGCACCATAGACTGATGGCGTAAGCAATCAATATTTGTTGCTCACAGTTCAGAAGGCTGGAAGTCCGAGATCAAGCTGTCAGCAGATTAGGTGTCTGGTGAGAGCCTGCTTCCTTGTTCATAGACAGCTGTCTGCTTCCTGGGTCTTCACCTGGCAGAAGGGGTAAGGGAACTCACAGGGGCCTCTTTTATAAGGGCATGAATCTCATTCATGAGGGCTCCACACTTATGACCTAATCACCCCCTAAAGACTCCATCTCTATCACCCTGGGGGTCAGGATCTCAGCATTCAAATTTAAGTGGGGGGACACAGACATTCAGATCATGGCATAAACCAACCGTTCTAATTGCATTATTTTCTCTAGAAATGACCAGCTGCCTCTGTGTGGGCAAAGAAAAGGCCTATCTACCTTTGAAACAAAGCTTTGGAAAACTCATGGCTGGTCTAAAGAAACAGACAATTGAGTCCAGGCGCTGTGGCTCATGCCTATGCTCCCAGCACTTTGGGGAGCCGAGGTGGGAGGATCTCCTGAGCCCAGGAGTTCAAGACCAGCTTGGGTAACACAGTGAGACCCCATCTCTACCAAAAAAAAAATTAATAAATTAGCCAGGCATGGTGGCTTGTGCCTGTGGTCACAGCTACTCAGGAGGCTGAGGTGGGAGGACTGCTTGAGCCTGGGAGGTCGAGGATACCGTGAACCATGATCGCACCACTGCACTCCACCCTGGTCAACAGAGCAAAGCCCCATTTAAAAAAAAAAAAAGAAAAAAGAAAAGGAAAAGAAAAAGAAAAAATGAAATACACAGTTGGACAGTAAAAGAGCCTCTAAAGGGGAAGCAAAGAAGAGGTTAATAGGGCATTGATGACTAAGAACCCACTTTCCAATAATCTCTGGAGCTGGCCTTGCATTTAGAATGAATGTGAACCTGAAACTCTTCAGGGTTCAGGGCAGGGGATGGCATATGATCTATTTGCCTACACTTTGCTTCAGCTGACAGCAGCTGGCAGGTCACGATCCCTGTTTTCTCCCATGATTTGGTGTCTCAGCTGCCAGATGACAGTGCTATTGGGCTGCTCCTAACCATGATCACTCCTTAGCCTGTCCTCGGGTAGCTCTTGCTTCCAGATTTTATTAACCCACACATCCCAGCTGGGTTTCTGGAAACCCCCACCCACTCACCCTGTGAACTGCTGATGTTGGTGATGACTGTGGGCAGTGAGAGCAGCAAGTGGGAAATAGTCTTATGGAAGAGAGAAGAATGTGAGTCAGCTGGATAGATCATATTATATGAAAGAAAGAAGATGCATTGGGAAAGTAGGATAAGCCTCATTCTTTTAATAAATACTCATCAAAAGCTGATTACAGAATGGTACTGGATTATAAGACTGAAGTTCCTCCTAAGCCTTTCCCATAAAGATAGGAAGCACAATTTCATCTTTCATTTCATCTTTGAAGATATTGGTTACTGGTCTTCATATGAGCTAAGTGCTCATTAAATGGTTGCTGAATGGATTAATAAAGGAGGGACTATTTTAGTGTCTTTGCTTGTGCCATTCTCTCCCTGGAACACTTTCCCTTTTCTAATATAACTCCAGAAATTCCACTTTTGTCTGAAGGCTCCCCCTCCTCTATGAAGCCTTATGTGACTAACTTCTGCCTAATGTTAGCTTTCCCCTTTCTAATGTCTATAGTACAGATAGTTGAATCTATATCAATAACACATTCTGTCTAATATTTTGCTTCCATATTCCTCTCTCCAACTGTGGATCTTTTTAATGCTGTGTAGATACAGAAATATACATTCTTACTCTCCAACAAGTGTGTGCATTTCCTAAATGCAGGGACAACTTCTTTCCGAATGTCCGTGGTTCCTGATAGCGTACTGGGCACAAAGTACTGCCCTTGAAGTACTTATTGATTTGACTTCCTATTATCTCTATCTAAAGCAAATATTGTTAGAAAAAAGCTGAGGCTTATTGTTAACCCATACAGGACAGAGAATTGTGACGATCTTTCTTCCTAATCCTTAGCTTAATCCTCCTAATCCTGTAGCTTAAACCCTGAAAATGTTTGCATCCTTGATCTATAAGGAATGTTACAGCATGTGACTCTATTAAGTGTGGAAAATTGAAAGGTAAATTAAAATATTTTTATTTGGCAGCATCATGAAACTGTTGGGGTCTATAGACATAATCTTCATATGAATGCTAAACGTAGTACTTATATCAGTACATGTTCAAGTCCAATGTTACTGAGCTGTGGCTGTAGCAATTCACTAATCTTCCTTTGAACATACACTATTTACTTTTTAAAGTCTAAGTTAAAATAGCATTTTTTCTCTCTAGTGAATATTATGATGCTTTTGTTTTATATTATTCAACCTAAAACTTCTGAGATTTTTTTAAAGGGTAACAGCAGATTGTGAATGTTCAAATAGACAAAATTGCAAAGTACACATTCATTACCGATTTAGCTCAGCTTCCTGAGATAATCAGAAGTTAAATTTCATCAGCTCTCTCTACCCGAAGACTATGGCACTACCACAAGGATAAATTCTTTTTTTTTTTTTTTTGAGACGGAATCTCGCTCTGTCTCCCAGGCTGGAGTGCAGTGGCGTGATCTCGGCTTGCTGCAAGCTCTGCCTCCTGGGTTCACGTCATTCTCCTGCCTCAGCCTGCCCAGTAGCTGGGACTATAGGTGTCTGCCACCACGCCCAGTTAATTTTTTGTATTTTTAGTAGAGATGGGGTTTCACCTTGTTAGCCAGGATGGTCTCGATCTCCTGACCTTGTGATCCGCCCGCCTCAGCCTCCCAAAGTGCTGGGATTACAGGCATGAGCCACCGCGCCTGGCCCCACAAAGATAAATTCTTTGAATCAGAGAGAATGAATACTAGTATTGGAGTTGAGATGGGTAAAAGGGCAACAGAAGGATTATGGGGTGCATGGAAGAGGAGGCTTTGACAATCTAGATACTTTCTCTCCCAAGCCCAAGTATGTATTATTTTGTATTGTTATTACCCCTTAGTCATAGACTGGAGGCTTATGCCAGGATTTAGTGACTCCTCAAGTCTCATTATCAATCTGCATTTAAGATTTAACAGCAAAGTGTGAGATTGAAAGATTACTTTTTCAGACACAAAATAACTTGATCTTCTTGTGGAAACTCACTTTAAATAAATAAATAAATAAAATAACAATAGATTTCAACAGTAAAGTCTTTGTTTGGCTGGGCTCAGTGGCTCACACCTGTAATGCCGGCACTTTGGGAGGCCGGGGTGGGCAGATAACCTGAGGTCAGGAGTTCGAGACCAGCCTGGCCAAGATAGTGAAACCCTTTCTCTACTAAAAATACAAAAATTAGCCAGGTGTGGTGGTGTGCACCTGTAATCCCAGCTACTCAGGAGGCTGAGGAGGGAGAATCGCTTGAGCCCAGGAGACAGAGGTTGCAGTGAGCCGAGATTGCACCACTGCAGTCCAGCCTGGGCCACAGAGTGAGACTCCATCTAAAAAAAAAAAAAAAAAGGCTGAGAAAATGGTAAACATGTAAGTCTTAACACATTGTTTTTATATAATGATTACAACAATAAATCTATTCTGTACAGTTAGATATAAGGATATAACTAGACTTTTTCTTACAGTAGCAGGTACATCATGAGGGAGGATGTGATAGGAGTCAAAGTGCTCTAAGATTGGGATGATTATATGTCCCAATTTGCCCAGGAGAGTTCATGCTTGTGCCTGTTTTCCCAGTGTAATAGTTAATACTACCCCCTTATCTCAACAGCATCCTAGCTTAGATGATAAATTACTTGGCTACTTTACACATATAGGACTTAGAGACCTGGAGAACTTGGGGAACAAGCAACAGAGCAGAGGCAAAGATAAAGTTAAGATCTCATTCCTGGTTTTCTCATCGTGTGGTAGGGCCACTGACATAAACACTGGTTGAGCTTGTGAATACTTGTCTCAGATCTGGAACTTGTAGTAGGATCTTTCCTAAGACCGAGAAGATGGTTGGTTCCACCCATTCCAATTATTTGGGTTATTAATTGTTCTGAGGCATTTCAGTTAGTTAAATCTAACCTGTCATCCCTCAGTTCTTCTTTGAGTATATAAGAAAACCTAAGAGGCTCCCAAGTTGACTGTACAGCTGAGAGTTTTCCACTGAGAAGTCCAAAAAGGCCCTGTTGTCATCAACCTCACGTTTACCATGATAGCGTCTATAATTCCAAGTTAACTGGGGGAGGAAGGGGCTCTGGTTTCTATTTGCATTAAGCTATAGAGAATAGGAGGAATAGTTTCCTATTTAAAAAATAAATTTTTTAAAGTGTGAATATTCCATAAACCAACAAACAGACAGAAATTTAGAATGTGCTCACTGAATTAGTTTGAATCAGTTTAGTAATAATTATGGTGGTGATTCTGGAGAAGGGTGTGGAAGAGACAGCTTGGGGAAGAGAACAGTGCTAGGACAAGAACCAGAAGGCCTGGATTCTGGCTTTGATTGTGCCCCTTCCGGCAATGGGATCTTGAATAAGTCATTTATCTTCTTTAAATTGCAGTTTCTTCTGTAAAATGAATTAAGAGAAAAATTAAGAATATTTGTAAGCACTAGCCATGTGCCAGGCACTGCTCTAAGCACTTTATGAATCTCTAAAACAAACCAATGTATTATTGGCATTATTTCCATTCTAAAGATGAGGAAATTGAAGCATGGAGAGATGCGCTAACCTTCCTAAGACCACGCGCCTTCTCAGTGGCACCTCTAAGATTTGAAACTGGGCACTATGCTTTGACTCTCCTGACTACCTTTGGGTATGCCCATTCACCATTTTACATTCTGCTATATGTCTTGGGAAAATGACCCATGTGGGCATCCTTGCTCTCTGGCTTCCAGCTGGGTTCCAACAGTGACAAGAGATTGGGCAGTGGGAGGAGAGATTGGTTTCTTTCTCTTCCCAGTTGCCTCCCTAAGAGGCCACCACAGATTGGCTGATTCTTTTATCAAATGTGATGTCTCTTGTCGAGTGCCCTCTCCACACAGTTAACCTATACCAGTTCTAAAAACTGCTTTTTTTTCCCCCCTCCATTCTCTTTTAGGCTAGGAATGGTAACAGCTCTTTGATCTTGCCAGCCTGGGATACCGTACCACCCTTTGCTGTCAGAATCCTTTCTGATTACATATTGCAAGCTCTAAAGTTGCACATAATGTACTCTACCAGAAGGAAGCTGATTTTGTGGTCACAATACTATCTGTCTGGAGTAGTGGGGGTTCTGCTTAGTAAGGACTCCCCTAGTTGGGCCTCTTAGAATGGAGAAAGTTGACAGTTTCAGGACTGAGATACTTGAGAAAATCAGGAGGGTGCCGAACAGCTTTGTTTCTTAACTTCCTGGCCAGAATTTGTAGATTTTCAGTACCTCCCAACGTTTCCAGATGTATTTAGCTCCTATACACTAACCTTCTTTCATTACTGAATGTGTCATGGAGTTAACACATATTCTTCCTTCTGCCTGAAACCTTCTTCTTTTTGCGTAGAAAACTCAGATATCAGCATGAATGTTACTTGCTTAGGGAAGCCTTCCTTGGAACAAACCCCTCATTCCTGCCAGGATGGATGAGTATCCTCATATATGCTCTAACAGCTTTTTGAGCCTTTCCTTCACACTTAACATAGTTTATAATTATGTATTTGGTGGTTATTGGATCCATATCTCCCCTCTTCCTAGAAAGGAAGTTCCAAAAGGTCTGAGGTTGGTTTTGACTTTGCTCAACATTAAATTTCCAGGACTGAGCACAGTTACTGACTCTGGTGGTCACTGAAAAATGCTTTTCATGTATCCATGGGCAGATGTATGACTAAGCACCATGAAAACTGGTGACGATGGTAGACTGGGAAGAATAAAAGGAGAGCGCTATCTAGTGGTACCAGGTGCAACAAGCAAAATGGGGCCAAGTTTTTGCCTGAGGCCTTACAAAAGTGTTGAAATGCTTGTGGAGAAAATTTTCTTTTTCTCAGGAGGGCAGTAGAATATCCTCAGAAGTGACTAGACTTATGTCAGGAAGAATATATCACAAAGTTAACAGGAAGATTGACTCCAATCACAAGAAGTGAGGGCTGCAGAGGCCATGAAGGGATGGAAAACGTTTTCTTAGTATTATCACTACTGGGCAATGGGCAGAGCCTGGGAGACAGAGAAGAGAACAGGCGGTATGGAGCATGCATCAAGAACCCTGAGCTTCAGAGCACTTAGTACTGCAAGAAGAATGTGTAAGAAACTCTGGAACCCAGTCCCAGGGAGAGTGAGGGAACACCAGTGATTTCACTGGTATTAGGCTTGAAATAATGATTATTTTCTTTATTCCATATTTCATATTGTTATCCACATACCCCTTCTGACTACATACCTCACCAGGTGTAGGAAATGTGTGTTAGAAGATGATGTCTTTTGCCTTAACCATTGATTTTAATGATCATTTCATCCTCTCTTCTCTACCCAAAATCGCCTTTCAGAGTCAATTATGGCTTATTCCATAATTATCTTTTTCAGACTACTTCTGTACATTGGTACCACATCTGTAATGAACTGTCGACTCATCTATTTCCCAATTCATTTGAATCTAGAATTTGGCAAGACTTTCTTTTTTAGTGTGTTTTTTAGTTTGACTCTGCATTTTTCTATTTAGGTTGCACACTTAAAAAAAAGCTTTACCCCTTTTTTGAAAAGTTGGCAGATGTCTGTTTTTTTTGTTTTTTTTTTTTTTTGAGACAGGGTCTCACTCTGTTGCTCAGGCTGGAGTGCAGTGGCGCGACCTCGGCTCACTGCAACCTGTACCTCCCAGGCTCAAGTGATCTTCCCACTTAGCCTTCTGGGTAGCTGGGACTACAGGCACGTGCCACCAGGCCCGGCTAATTCTTTGTATTTTCTAGAGACAGGATTTCGCCATATTGTCCAGGCTGGTCTCAAACTCCTGAGCTCAAGCGATCCATCCGCCTCAGCCTCTTGAAGTACTGGGATTGCAGGTGTGTGCCACCGTGCCCAGCCACAGACGTCTTAATGAAAATGAAGCATTACAGTAATATACCAGGGCAAGGGCAATTTGTTCATTATCGACAAGCAAATCACTAAATTATGTAAATTACTGGATTAGACTGGCAGAATTACTTTTCTTTCAGAGAATAATCAAATATTACTTTAAAATGTTCATTTGTTTAAGTTTTTGGCTTTAGATCCAGAAAATCCAAATATTTTAATTTACATCTATTAAAAACCAAATTCAACCTCGAGACTGAAGTCCATTATTCACAGTCCACAGTAGAATACATGAAACCACAAAGATTTTTAATTTCCCTTAATAAACCTGTTTATTGAGCATTTACATTTCCCCTCCTTCCCCCATTTTTGTTTTAAAACATCCTTTCATGAAAGAACAATATTTAAATAAACCTTTGAGGAACAGATAGAGCTATCTAACAAGTGAGGTAATTATATGTTATCATTCCCCCATGATGGGGGTTTATAAAGGATTTAAAAGTTTGTTTCTGCATTTGTTTTCAAGGGCTTGCCCAAGCACAGAAACTCCATATATATCAGCAACTAGGGAAAATTGATTCTAATAGATTTTTTTCCAAGAACAGGAATCTTTCTATTTCATATTGCACATGAATATCAAGTAAACTACCTGCTGGAAACAGAAAAAAAAAAAGCTTTACTCAAATATAAGTTGCTGATTTAAATAAACTGTTGTACCTTAAATAGAAAAAAACTCTACATATAAATAACAAAGTAGCATTTCTAAGTGTAGCTACTAGGGTTATTACTGAATTCTGCAGGGAACTGAATGGCCTAACCCCAAATACCATCCTTTTATGACCAATTTGTGTGGAGAGTTATAAATAGTGCAGTAAACTCTGCCTACAAGGCTGTAAGCCAAAAATTTTTGAGTGAATAAAGGGACTGCTGTTCTTTGTGAATAAGCAATTATTAAATGTTGTTTCTGAAACTGGAAGCTGAGCAAAGCAGTTTGTCAGTAGACAGTGTAACATAAAAGAAATTAATTTGATAAAAGTTCCCTCAAAAATGGCTTATGTACTTTGTACACTATGTATGGATCTATTTACACATGTAAAAATTAATTCCATGTAGACATAACATTGATATATTTATTTATTAAAATTTCTTCATTAGAATAAATTACATAGTGTCAAAACTTTGACAACATTTTAGTATAAGAACTGTTTGTGCCCTTAAAAAACTATTCTGTTTATAACTATAATACATATTCACTGGAGAACGTGCAACAATAAATGCATACTGACTAAAAGAAGAATGAAAACTATTCAAACTCTTACCATCTAGAAGCAATCAAGTGTACCTTACCTCCAAAATTATGACTCGCAGCTCTTTCCTAGTTAGTGAATATAGGTGTACATCACCATTTTAAATTGCTGCTGTTGGCATAATTGATTTTTAAAACCAACTTTCAAAACCAGCTTGTATAAGCCCAGATTTTAACTGGGACATGCAATTCTAAGGCAGCAAGCGTGGAGGAAAAGATACAGGAAATAGTGACAGAGAAGGAGCAACACCGTGCAATGTGTTTTGCTTCCCGATGACACTCTCAGAGGCAAAGTCTGTTCCTTAGCAGGGGCACTTCCTGGGTCAGGCACTATGTGCTCAGAAAGGCCGTATGGAGAAATCCTATCTTGGAACAGTCTTTTAAAGGAAAGAAGGGGAAGGTATTTATCTGCTGCCTCCCTTTGGCTTCTTTCTTCCACTGGTCAAATTTTGTCCCATGAGGAAGTTTACTCCCTCACATCACTCAGCATCTTTGGGAGTCACTTGCCAAACCACATCCCATGTCCTGAAATGAGATTCTCTATCTAAATTTGGAAGTGACAGGAAGGACCAGAGACTGTAAATGGGTAGCTGATGGCCCCAGGAGGTAGATTTTTATAGGTCTACACCTAGCAGGTCAGTCATAGCAAGTGCTTAGGTAAAACAAAGCGAACCAGGGTCAATGAGACAGCTAAGAAAACCTGTGGAGACAAATAAGATATGTACTGAAGAAATAATTTATGTTATTTTTCACAATAACTAAGGCTGCAGTGAAAATCTTTTTGCATATATCTTGTGTACTTCTATGTGTATGGTCTTAGAATAAATTTCCAGGAGATATATTACTGAGTCAAAAGTTACAATTACTATAACTGTGATACACTTGAAAAATTGCCCTCCAGAAAAGTTAGACCAATTTTATTCCATCCAACAGTCACAAGAATACTCATTTCCTCATGAACTTGCCAACGCTGTAATTTGTGTCAGTCAGTGTTTGTGAGATTATGCTGCAGTAACTAATGACCTGGCAAATGGCAGTGGCTTACAACCAACATTTTTTCCTTTTCACATACGTTAGCTGCAGATTGACTTAAGTTCTTCTCCATGTACCATTGATCTCAGGGCTCAGACTAAAGGAGCAGCCCCATCTCAGTCTGATGCCAAAGGAAGCAGAGGGATAATGAAACTCCAGAATGACTCTTAAAAAGTCTCTGCTCAGAAATGACACATATCACACTTGCTTACATTTCACTGGTCAGAGCAAGTCATACTGCAAAGGTTGATTTCAGTGAAGCAGAGAGTTATAATCCTTGAAAAGGAAGGGACAATGAATAACTGGGAAAAAATGTAATCTACCACATTATCTTTGCCAATGAAATGTGGGAATGGAATAATATAATTATTGTAAATGTACATTTCTTTGATTACTAGTTAGGTTGAAACTTTTTTGTATGCTTATTGGCAATTCATTTTTCTTCTTTTGGAAATTGTTCTTGCCTTTTGCCCATTTTCTGACTGAATGCTTTCTTATTAATTTGTAAGACTTTTTGCATATGAAAGATGTATATATTTCCTTCATTCAGTTTAAATAATGATGTTTTTCCAAAGACAAATTTTTAAATGCATGTGGTCAAATACATGTTTTTTTTAAATGGTTTTCTATTTCATTTCTTGCCCTAGTGTAGTAGAATGTTACATTCACGTTTCCCAATGAATCATGCCTCCAAGCATCCATGCCCTTTTGTGGCCTCTCCCACTGCAACTTGGCCATGAAGCTTTCTTTGGCCAAAGAGAAATTAGCAAAGCATGATGCAAGGAAAAAGCTTGATACGCACTTACACATTGAAACTTACACACTGAAACTTACACCTTGAAACGTCTCCTCTTGGAACACTCTATCACCCAGCCTTGAGCCAACATCTAAAGAGGTCCAGACATGTTGAGACTCCATGCTATGAGAGAAAGAGGGGCATATCTGACTAGGTCGCAGCTTTTCCAGTCCTCCTCGTGGAGGCACCAGACATGTGAATGAAACCATTGAGATTTCCACACCTGAATTGAGTGACCACCAGCAACACCAGCAAAGTGCTTCCCAGCAGAGGCCGGTCCAGTTGCAGAATCGTGGTTGCAAATATGGTGGTTGTTTTGAGCCATGAAGTTTTTGCTTAATCAGTAACTGAAACTCTTAGTGTAGTCCTCCTTTTCTCAAGAATTTAAAATGTTCACCTGTAGTTACTTTGCTGGTTTTATAGTTGTTTTAGGTAAACATGCAGCTTTGTCCATTTGAAATAAATTCTTGTGTAAGGAGTGGAGTGAGAATTTAATGGCAGTTACTGTTATTACTCCCATTTTGCAAATGGAGAAACTAAGGCTTAGGCTTAGTGAAGTTAAGTGACTTGTCTAAAACCAGACAATAAGAAGCAGATCAAGATTCTTACAGTCTGACCCCAGAGCTCGAGCTCTTACCCCTATACTGTGGACCTGGAGCCCAGGCAAGGGCAAGGGGTCTGCCCTGCCCATCATCAGTGGCTGCACATCACTTCACAAACAAGAGTCTTCACACTTGCTCTGTGTCTTTTATAAAATATGGGAATTAGAAAGATTGCTTTTAAATATTTTTACCCTGAATTATTTTTATCCTAAAAATAGGATCTATTTTTACCCTACTTTCAAAAATAGGCTATATTTCTATTGGAATTTAGTGTATATGGTAGAGACACTGCCAGGTTAGAAGGAGCCTGATTTAGCATTTGGGTTCAAGGTGAAGACTTGGTTTGGGATGAGAGAGTGTTTGAACAAGAGGAAAGAAAGAACTACTGCCAGTGATTTCTCCAGGTTTTTGTGTCAAAGCAGCATCTAGGATATGGGATTCTGTCCTTTCAGTGATGTTGTTGGTGGAGGAGGAAAGTTTGATGGGGAAAGTTAGCTTTAAGCATGTGTGCCGTCTCCAGCAGGTGTTGGTGTTCATACTATACACTCCTGACTCCCACCAGGAGGCTTGTGGTGACAGGCTGCAAGCTACATGATTCCCAGGGCGGTCAGAGGTGTTAGGGAGTTTCTTTCCAATAGTCAGTTCTTGAGATCATTGGTATTGAAATCCAGCTTGAGGTCAAGAAAGAAGGTGTGTTGCAGGCTCAATTAGTCCCTAAAACATAATCATGGAAATACAGGTCCTGAGGGGGTTGCTTCTTAATGAAAGATAGCTAGAGAGCCTGGATTAAGACACAGATTGAGGCTGGGCACGGTGGCTCATGCCTGTAATCCCAGCACTTTGGGAGGCTGAGGCAGGCGGATCACCTGAGGTTGGGAGTTTGAGACCAGCCTGACCAACATGGAGAAACCCCGTCTCTACTAAAAATACAAAATTAGCCAGGCGTGGTGGTGCACGCCTGTAATCCCAGATATTTGGGAGTCTGAACAGGAGAATCACTTGAAGCCGGGACGCGGAGATTGTGGTGAGCTGAGATTGTGCCATTGCACTCCAGCCTGGGCAAAAAGAGCAAAACTCCATCTAAAAAAAAAAAAAAAGACACAGATTGAACATACATGAGTCTCCCCTTGGGTTCATTCTATGAAGTCACAGGGGAAAGTGTATCTATATCTATATCTACAATGTCTATAGATATCTCCATCAAATGCCGGACACCAAAAGAACACCGTGAACAGACCCACAGTTTTGAAGAATTATCAAATGTGTAAACCAGAGGGAAATGCTTTCAATTCAGGTGGTTAATTAAGCACAAACATTTATCTACTCTTCCTACTGAGACTCCCATTAAAATGATGATAAACAAAATTTTTAAAAAGTATAAGCCCACAACAAGGCAGGGCACACCCAGAAAGCAAATATTTAATAATAAAGATGATTCAAGGAAATTAACACCAACATACATACAAGAGGTAGTTGATCTACCCAGCAGACTACATAGAACTTCCAGATATTCAAAAGTCCGAGTTGACAGGTGGGGTGGAAATCAATGGGACTGATTGAAGATTCAGATGCAGATTATGTGGCTCCACATACCTACACTTTCTCCTTCATCAACCCCAACAGCAACTGGGTATTCATTCCTTGGTCAAAAGTTGACTGAAAGGATTTTTCCTTAAGTAACAGAACAAATCAACAGGGATAAACTAGGGCAGCTAGTGTGGACTTGATATTCCTGATAAGGTCCTTCTCATTCTGGCATTCAGGGTGCCCCAGGCTCTCACCCACTCACTTTAAAGTGAAGCCAATGGGAATAGGCTGTTTCACTCCTTCCCACTCTGCAGGTGAAAGGGTCTTGTAATAGGACAGTCACCCACATCCCAGAAGAGGAGGTGGAACCCAGATACTATAACAACTGTACGAAAATCTCAAGTGAGAGCAATTGTCCTTCACTACCCCAAATATCATTCTTTAGATGATAGAAAATGAGAGTCGGCTGTCAATATATAGATTCAGGGAAGCAAAATACTGTTAAATATAGTGAAAAGAACGTAAAGAAATCACATATATTATGTAAGAACAAATGGAATTATCTAGCAGAGCTTCCAAGCATTAGCAAAATGAAAGAAAATATATGGAAATTTTGCAAGACTGATATAGACACACACACTTACATCTATATGTGTATACATTACTATAGTTTGGATGTTTTTCCCCTCTAAATCTCATGTTGAAATTAGATCCCCAGTGTTGGAGGTGGGACCTAATGGTAGGTGTTTGGGTCATGGGGGTGGACCCCTCATGAACAGGTTAATGCTTTCTCTGGCAGCAGGGGAATGATTGAGTGAGTTCTTATAATATTGGTTCCCACAAGAGATGGTTGTTAAAGAGAGCATGGCACCTCTCCCCATCTCTCTTTGCTTCTTCTCTTGCCATGTGATCTCTGCAAACATTGGCTCCCCTTTGCTTTCCGCCATGAATGGATGCAGCCTGAGGTCCTCACCAGATGCAGATGCCAGAGCCACACTTCTTGTATAGCCTACAGAACTATGAGTCAAATAAACCTCTTTTCTTTATAAATTACCCAGCCTCAAGTATTCCTTTATAGCAACACAAAACAGACATACATATACATACATACATATATACACACACACATATATACAAATATAGGAATACATCCATACAAATATATATGGTGAAAAGGAATATAGCAGGCAAAGGACAAAACCCAACTTAGGAAAAATGACTCAGAACATTCCCTACAATTACTTACCATGATATTGCAGGGCTGGAGGAACAAATCTAGAAACAGATCAATGTATTAATGGAAATTTCATATGTGATAAAAATCAGTGGGGTTTGGATTCAGTAAACGGTATAGTGGCAAGTAGCTTTCCATGGAGAAAAATAGAAAGTTATATCCTTGATTCATACAACATACAAAAGTTCATATAGCTTAAAGAGCTAATCATAAAAAATGGTAAGAAGTCAAAGAAGACAGTAGAAGCATATTGTTTCTGCCAAGACAGCATTAATAATCAGCAACTGGCATTCAGGATAGGATTTTGCCACAAGAAACAAGCATACCAAGGGACAGGAATCAGAGACAGATGATAGCATTTTACCTTAGAGAACTCCCGGCCAGACAGAAGGAGAACCAGGGAAAATTCACCATTTCCGGTCCTGGGGGACTGTGGGAAGAAGAACTGGCCAACATAGTAGGAGAGTAAATCATTGGACACATGTCCTAAGAGAGGAAGTCATGTCAGATCAATTGAGGAGAGTAAGGGCGGAAGAGCTCTTGCTTTACTTCCTACATGGGTTGTGGAGGACATGGCTGTGCCCCGGTTGTGTGCTAACATGGTGGTGTCCAGTAATGTTAGGAGAGGGACAGATTGGGTAGAGGTCATTGTATTTCTGAATTCCTGTGCTTCTCCAAGTGCATACACCAAGTTAAGAGCCATCGGAGCCTGCTATAAAGTGGGTGGGTTGGCCCTGCACCAAACACTTAAGTGTTGGTCACCTAGGCCAGAGGGCCATATATATTTGTATGGATGTATTCCTATATTTGTATATATATGTGTTCATGTGTATATATATATATATATATATATATATATATGTATGTATGTCTTTGTGTTGCTATAAGGGAATACTTGAGGTTGGGTAATTTATAAAGAAAATTTATAAAGAGGGCAGGAGGAAATATGTGGCAGATGCTCAGTGGAGTCTGCAATTCAGCAAAGACCAGAGGAATCCAAGGGAGTGGGGAGGCTGCTATGGTTCTTGCCAAGCTGAGAAGAAACAGACTTTGGTGTCACCAGCTGCAGGATGCCGGTGGTAGATGCTTACTGAACACATGTGGCTTGGATGGAGCCAACAGTCACCCAATGAGCACCAGGACAGCTGTTTTACAGATGGCGCTAGTGAGGACCTGGAGCACTGTGCACATTCCTGGGCACTCCTTCACTCTGTCTCCTGAGCTCACATTAGCCCACCTCTTTCATCTACCAAATCTGATCTTGGGAGAAGTAGCGGTGAAAGTGGAGATAGTGGTGGTGGGGTGCATACAAGATTGACTAAACAATTATCCCCGAAAAATGAGCATTACCTAAACGGCCTGTTAAAATTGTTAAATCAGGCTAAGGGGTAAATTGGCTTGACATTTAGTTAGTTTTCTCTTCTCTTCAGCAGCTAGGCCTCATAAAGATGATGGACAAGGGACAAAATGAAGAAATTACATTCTCTCTGGACATCAAAGTGTACAACACATTTATATCAGCAATAGGCTATGGGAAAAACTTTCCAAAAATATATAACACGGAACTAATGTCCTTAATAAGAAGACAGAAGTGTAGAAAAACAGACAAAGGATTAGAATAGGCAATTCAAATGAGATAAGTAAAATGGCCCATAACTATATGAAAAAATACTCAATGTCTTTTAAGGAACTGTAAAGTAAAACAAAAATAAGATTTTTTTTTTTCTCGGTATATTGGCAAACAAGAAAAAAGCTGATAATCCCCTAGCTTGTTTTTTAACATAAACATTTGCCGAATCTTGTGATACTCTGGTTGACCAGATTCCTCCTGATTGAAACTCCACATGAATTCTCTTATTTAAGGATATCAGCACAATCTAACAGGAAGTCCTTTGGAAGAGATCTCCAGAGGCACAGAATCTAGTGCCAGCTCTGAAACAGATTTCTTCAGCGACCTTGGGTGTAGACTTTCAGTGCCTTATTCATCTAAAACTTAAGGAGGACGAGACCTACTTTTTCCATGTCTCATTGAAATGTGATCAAGATTAATGGCCTAACATAGAAAATGTTTCCAGTACCTTGAAAGACCAGGCACATTATTCAATGCCTGCCTCTATAAATCTGGCAAAAATCAGTCTAATTCACTTGTCAGGAAAAATGCTCACTTAAAACCATATAATTTTAGAACTGGATGTTTAGAAAATGATCGAATCCAGTGTTCTTCAAAATGTCCTTCAGACTGATAGTGTTATCTGAGACTTAGGGAATAGGTTGACTCTTAGAGAGTATAGATTTAGAAGCTATAAACAACATGAACTCGATGTACACAGCTACTGCACTTGTCTCACAGGTGTGCATACCCTCCTCCACCCTAAGGCTATACTATAATTATTGGATTTGTGTAATCTGGCATTAAAACATGACAAAGATGCTTTCTTGCTCCAATTTTTAGCCTTTTACAGTGCATCACGTTATTTTCTAAAGTAAACTAAATTCAAATTTCTCCGTGTTTTTGCTGCCTGCCTTACAGCATTTGAGGGAGGATCCTTCATACATTTGTAATAGACAAAAAAAAAAAAAAAAAATCCAGATTGTGAGTCTTGTGGTTTTTTTCTGTTTAAAATTTAAACCATGTACAATTTTTTTTTTTTTCCTGAGACAGGGTCTTGCTCTCTCACCCAGCCAGAGTGCAGTGATGTAATCACAGCTCAGTGCAGCCTTAAACTCTGAGCTCAGGCAGTCCTCAGCCCAGCCTTCTGAGCTGCTGGGACTACAGGTGCACACCACCGTGCCCAGATGATTTAAAAAAAAATTTTTTTAACTTTTTGTAGAGACAGGGTCTTACGATGTTGCCCAGTCTGGCATCAAACCCCTGAGCTCAAGCAATCCTCCCACCTCAGCCTCCCAAAATGCATGTACAACTTTTTGGTCCAAATTGCATTGGATAAGTCAAATTAATATACATTTTGCTAACCAATATGAGTATATTCCTGTAAGCATAGTTATGTTGAAATACATGTGTTAAGATGAAAAAAAAAAAAGCCTCAGAGATCAACTATATCCATCCTGGAGGGTGGAGCTTCTGCCCTTCCCCTCCTAATAATATAATAATAAACATAAAAACATCTTCTATATAATGGGTGCTTACTACATGGCAAGTGTCATACTTTCTTTAGCTTATTTCACATTCATGATTCCAATTCCACTTTATAGATGAGACAGCTGAGGCTTAGAGAAGTTTAGTAATTTACCTAAGGTCTCACAGATGCTAGAGTCTACAAGCTGAATTACCATATATTAGTAGTTCCTTGTTACTTCCTTCTGGAAACAGAACGGCTATACTTTTTTCTGTTTTAAATATTGAGCTTTTGCTTCTGACACCTTTGCATGTCTCCCACACAGCCTTTAGGTAATTTATTAAAGTGCAGTTCCAACAGTGTTAATTCTCAGCTTGAAACTCTTGAATGGCTTTTCATCACCTAGAACAACAATAAGAATGGTGGTTCTCAAAGTGTGGTCCCTGGCCCAGCAGTAGCAGCATCACCTGGCAATTGATAGAAATGCAAATTCTCAGGCCACACCCACCTCAGCCTCACTGAATCTGAAACAGGGTGGGGCTCAGCAGTCTAGGTGTGTACAATTTCTTGGGGGTGATTCTGATGCAGCACACTCAAGCTGGATCTTTAGATGACAGTGAGATCCCATGGTCTGCTCCTGCTGACCCTTGTAGCCTGTTCTTGCTGCTCACTGCTTCACTCCCCAACCTCATGTGTATCCCCCTACACATACTACAGCTGCTTCCTGTCCAAAGCCAGTGTTACCTGGTGGCTAAGCACAAGGATTCTGCAACTGGTCTGCCTGGCCTTGAATGCCATCTATAGCATTTACTAGCAGTGGTGACCTGAGTCAAGTTACCTAACTTCTCTGAGCCTTGGTTTATCCATATACAGAATGAGTATGAGGATAATAACAGTATCTTCATTTGTTGTTACAAGAATTAAATGAATCACTGTATGTGGAGCACTTAGAATAGCATCTGGCAGGCTGGGTGCGGTGGCTAACACCTGTAATCCCAGCACTTTGGGAGGCTAAGGCGCGTGGATCACTTAAGGTCAGGAGTTCGAGGCCAGCCTGGCCAACATAGCGAAACCCCATCTCTACCAAAAATACAAAAATTAGCTGGGTGTGATGGTGGGCACTTGTAATCCCAGCTACTCGGGAGGCTGAGACAGGAGAATTGTTTGAACCTGGGAGGTGGAGATTGCAGTGAGCCAAGGTCGTGCCACTGCACCCCAGCCTGGGTGACAGAGTGAGACTCTGTCTCAAAAAAAAAAAAAAAAAAAAAGCATCTGACATGCAGTAGGCACTCTAGAAATACATTATTGCATTTGCTTGTTATATTAGTTTCCTGTGACTGCCATAAATTATCACAAACTTGGTGGCTTATAAACAGCAGATATTTACCTTTCACAGTTCTGGAAGCCAGAAGTTCAATGTCATTTTCACTTGGCTGAAATCAAGGTATTAGCAGAGCTACCCTCCCTCCAGAGGCTTCTGGTGGCAGCCAGCATTCCTTGGCTTGTGGTTGCATCATGCCAATCTCTGCCTCCATTTTCACATCACCTTCTCCTCCATGTGTCTAATTTCCCTCTGCTTCTCTCTTTAAGGACACTTGCGATTAGATTTAAGGCTCACCTGGATAGACCAAAACAATCTTATCTCAAGATCCTTAACTTAATCGTGCCGCTTATACAAAGATATTTTTCCTTATGTTACAACATTTGCAGTTTCCATGGATTAAGACTTGATATCTCTGGGGTGTGGGTGTGGTGGCTCATGCCTATAATCACAGCACTTTAGGAAGCCCAGGAAGGAGGATCACTTGAGCCCAAGAGTTCAAGACCAGCCTGGGTAACATAGTGAGACCCTGTCTGTATAAAAAAAAAATTTTTTTTAAAGACTTGATATCTTTGGTAAGCCATTATTCAGCCTTGTACACTTGTAATAACCTGTATTCCTGTAGTCCCCTTTTCTCTGTGTTTCCTCCTCTTCCTTCTCTTTAGAACTCACTGCAGGGTTTGCCTCCTCCAGGAAGCCTTCCCTGACTTCCCCAGAGCCAGATTTAGTCTCGCTCCTCTGTGGAGCCGTGGAGCTACACACACACACACACACACACACACATGTATATATACACACAAAAAACACACACATATATACACACACTTTTTTTTTATTTTTTTTTTGCACACAAAACAAACATTTTCTAAAAATACATACAAATGAAAAGATGCATATCAAACATATTAGGAAGGTTGCACATGGGAAGACGGGGAATAGAAATGGGGGGTGGAAATGAAAGAAAATAAATGAGAGAGAATGAGAGAGGGACTTTGTATGGATCAATAATAATAACTCAATCCTCTATGTCTTTGACAAAGAAGAAGGAGAAGGAAGAGGAAGAAAAAGAAAGTGGGATAAAGGATCAGAAAGGGAGGAAAATAGAAAAAATTAGAGTATGACTCCAGGGTAGACCTGTTTTGTCGTTGCTGGGTTGGTTGGTTGGTTTGTTTGTTGTATTTTTCATATGTTTCGCCATGTTGGCCAGGCTGGTCTCAAACTCCTAGCCTCAAGTGATCAACCCGCCTCGGCCTCCCAGAGTGCTGGGACTACAGGTGTGAGCCACCACGTCCAGCCCCTACACTGCGTCTGGCCTCCGTGGTAGACCTCCCAGACGGGGCGGCTGGGCAGAGGCGCTCCCCACATCCCAGACGGGGCGGCCGGGGGAGGCGCTCCTCAGTTCCCAGACGGGGCGGCCGGGCGGAGGCGCTCCTCACTTCCCAGACAGGGCGGCGGCGGGGCAGAGGCTGCAATCCTAGCACCCTGGGAGGCCAAGGCAGGCGGCTGGGAGGCGCAGGCTGCAGCGAGCCGACCCCACGCCACCGCACTCCAGCCCGGGCAACATGGAGCACCGAGCGAGCGACACGGAGGGAGGCCGAGGCGGGGAGACCATTCGAGGTCAGGAGAAAGAAAGAAGAGACGAGAGAGAGAGAGAGAGAGAGAGAGAGAGAGCGCCATATATATTTTTAAGAGCACATTTAGGTTTACAGAAAAACTACATAGATAGTACAGAGAGTTCCATACACTTCCTCTCCCCACCACCTCCCTCTGCTTAATTTCTCCTGTTAACATCTTGCAGTAGTGTGGTATATTAATTACAACTAGTTTATCAAAGAATTACAACCAATTAACCACTATTGGTTCATAGTATTAGCCAAAAGTCCATGGTTTACATTAGGGTTCATTCTTTCTATTATATAGTTCTATGGGTTTTGACAAATTCATGATGTCCTATATCCACCATTATCATACAGTTTCACTGTCCTAAAAATGTCCTGCATTCTGCCTATTCATCCATCTCCCCACCCCCCTGAACTCTTCGCAGGCACTGATATTTTTATTGTCTCCACAGTTTTATCTTTTCCAGAATGTTATATAGCTCAAATTATACAGCATGGAGCCTTTCAGATTGGCTTCTTGCACTTAGCAATATGCATTTAACTTTCCTCCTTGTCTTTTCATGGCTTGATAGCTTGTTTCTTTTTAAGGCTGAATAATATTCTATTGTCTGGATGTACCACAGTTTATCCATTCACTGAAGAATATCTTGGTTGCCTTCAAGTTTTATAAATAAAGCTGCTATAGATATCCATGTGCAAATTTTTGTGTGGACATAGTTTTAAAATCCTTTAGGTAAATACCAAGGAGTGAGATTGCTGAATCATAAGGTCAGATGATGTTTAGCTTTGTAAGAAACTGCAAAAATACCTTCCAAAGTGCGTGTATCATTTTGCATTCCACCAGCAATGAATGAAAGTACCTGTTTCTCCACATCCTTGCCAGCATTTGGTGTTGTCAGCGTTTTGGACTTTAGCCATTCTAATAGGCATGCTGTGGTATCTCATTTTATTCTAATTTGCAATTCGCTAATGACATATGATGAGGAGCAATTTTCGTGTATTTATTTGCCATCTGTATATCTTTTTCGGTGGTATCTGTTCAGATCTTTGGCCCACTTTTTAATTGGGTTGTTTTCTTATTGTTGAGTTTTAATTGTTCTTTGTATATTTTGAAAACAAGTCCTTCATCAGAAATATGTTTTTGCAAATATTTTCTCCCAGTCTGTGGCTTGTCTTTTCGTTCTCTTAACAGTGACTTCTGCAGAGCAGTTTTTAATTTTAATGAAATCTAGCTTATCAATTTTTTCTTCTATAGATCATATTTTTAGTGCTATATCTATAAAGTCATTGCTAAACAAAAGGTCTCCTAGATTTATTTAGGTAAATATGTAAATATTTATTTAGATAAAAATAAATTTATCTAGATTTATTGCCTATGTGATCTTTGAGAAGTTTTATAGTTTTATGTTTTACATTTAAGTCTATGGTCCATTTTTGAATTGTGGCACTATCTTTTTATTATATTTATTATATCTTACTTGTACTAGAAACTGCAGACAGATACAGTAAGCTTTACTTTACTGTATCTGTCTTTACCTGTACTGTCTTTACTGTACTGTCTATGAGCTTTCATGGATTATGGGTTATATCTTACTTGTACTAGTAATCCATAATCTCCAGGAAAACCTGCAGACAGATACAGTAAAGCTTTACTTTACTGTATCTGTCTTTACCTGTACCTGTCTTTACTGTACCTGTCTATGAGCTTTCATGGAGATTATGGGTTATATCTTACTTGTACTAGTAATCTCATAACTAAGTAGGCCTCAAAAAATTAGTAAGTAATATCCTACTCTGCAACTCAACCATTCATAAAAGCATCATGGAGGCTGGAGGCTTACCAGCCTAAAGAAAAGATGCAGAACTTTTTGGTTTAAACCTTTGCTTGCGTGCTGTCATAAACATGCAACAGCTATTTCCTCTAAGGACTTGCGCAGTGCTGCATGAAGGTCTCTGAGTGTCAACAATGCTGTCCCCTTAAAAGACTAAGAATAGATGAGGCTTTTATTTTCATTGGAACTGGATTTACTTCCAGTGGCATCCTGGCAAAGGGGTCAGGGTGGTGGTGGAGAGTCAAAAGTTTGAGCATTATATGGCCACTCTCCCATCAATTCAATTCAATATGACTCACAGTTTCCTGGGTAAAATATTCTTTTTTTCTATTTATATGCTTATTGATTTAGAAATAAAAGCAAGCTCTGTAAGTAAGGAAAGAATATAGAATACTTTTTCTATTTCCAAAGCAAAGAAATATGTCTTAACTCTTCTTTTTCCATGGAGAGATACACACAAAAATAAAATGTACAGATCTATTTTTTGTACAGTGATCCAACGGTATAGTTTTTCTGTGATCATTGCAATTTCAAATAAATGTAATTTAACTTACATCTTTCAAAATTTTGTTTATATAAATAAATTCACAAATCAGGAAAAGTCTTTGTTGCTCTGTATTGGAAGGTGTCCCTGGGACATTCTCCTTTTGGGGCTGGAGGCCACTTAGCAAATGTCAGTTTGGTTACAGACTCTTCTCTAAAGTGGTAGTGCATAGGCCTTCAATGTAAGTTGGACACTACAACTTAATTATAACAGCAGGTTTTGTTTAACACCAATGTGATCTTTGCAATGAAAGCATGTGATTGTTTATTAGGTACATATTTTTAAAGGATTGGTGGGATGTTTGTCGTTGGTGGACAATTTAACCATGTAGTAAAAGTTGAAACTACTCCAGCGGGCCCTAAATAGGGAAGGCCTAATGGCCAGCATTTCACGGGCATGTCTTGAGACTACAGGCATTTGAAGCAGGTTAGCTCTGCCCTCAACTTTCTAATATAGCTAAGGATGAAAACCCTGAGGACCTCAGGTTGCTCAGAACTCAGACACCAGTTCTCTCCTTGATAACTACTCACAGTTTCTTAATCTACCATCTGTCTTAATAGTACTGAAACTTTGAGCCTTTTTCAGCTTCCTTCGTGGAGTGATGAATTCCAACTCTAGTAATAATGGCTGTTAAAAGGGTTTTCGGGATGGGTGGCTCACGCCTGTAATCCCATCACTTTGGGAGGCCGAGGCAAGCGGATCACCTGAGGCTGTGAGTTCAGGATCAGCCTGGCCAACACAGCTAAACCTCATCTCTACTAAAAAAAATACAAGAATTACCCGGGTCTGGTGGTGTATGCTTGTAATCCCAGCTACTTGGGGGGCTGAGGCAGGAGAATCACTTGAGCCCGGGAGGCAGAAGTTGCAGTGAGCCAAGATCATGCCACCGCACTCCAGCCTGGGCAACAGAGTGAGACTGTGTCTCAAAAACAAAAACAAAAACAACAAAAACAAAAACAAAAACAAAAAACCAGTGCTTACAAGAGGAAAATACATTCAGAAAATTTGCCCCCTCCCACTGCTTCTTTTTTTTTTTTTTTTTTTTTTTTTTCCTGAGACAGAGTCTCGCTCTGTTACCCAGGCTGGAGTGCAATGGCGCAGTCTCGGCTCACTGCAACTTCTGCCTCTCGGGTTCAAGCAATTTTCCTGCCTCAGCCTCCTGAGCAGCTGGGATTACAAGTGCGTGCCATCACTCCCAGCTTATTTATGTATTTTTAGTAGAGACAGGGTTTCACCATGTTGGCCAGGCTGGTCTCGAACTCCAGACCTCAGGTGATCTGCCCGCCTCGGGCCTCCACAGTGTTGGGATTACAGGTATGAGCCACCATGCCCGGCCACTCCCACTGTTTTTTGAAGCACATAAAGAAGCTAAGCAAAAATTGTGAATTGTGAATTAGCTTTCCTGTAACTCCTAATAAGTCTTTACAGATCAAGCCAAGAGAGCTTGGTAGGTAAGTCAGGCAGCTGCATCCATTTCTCGATTGACTTACGTAACCTTTTAGGTGGGTTCTTCTTCAACAGAAGGGCAGTTAGAAGGGTGAGACTCCAAGCACACACTAATGATTTCTAGCCGCTGAGATTGGCATGGAATCTTATTACTCTTTGGACAAAGGAATAAGGGGAATTATGAGCACAGAAGTCAACAGATACTCAAGGAAACAGTTTAAAATTTATCTGTTGTGTGCCACAGAAAAACATAAGTACTATTTCTAGTAATTGAAAATCTTAGGTTGAAGGATATAAGACAAAACATCAGTAGATATAGAGTTATCTCTATGTAGTAGATATAGAATTCTCATTTTTATAGATTTGTTCATTTATAAAGTTACACACACACAGACACATATACACCTTCCTTTGCAGAGTTAATGGTTCATGCAGGAAAGCCACTTCTGGCCTGGAGTGAGGGGCAGCTTCAGATCTTTAAGGTGACGTAGGTAGGATGTTCCCATGAACTTTCCCTTCTCCAGGCTTTTTTTGTAAAAGTTTGGGTACCTTGATTCGACCTCTCTGCTTACCACGTATCTTTCTAGCCAGTCAGTGTTCAATAACTTTGGGACATATTTGATGTCGGGTCTTGAGATCCCTTGAAGTCTAACCCTGCAGTCCAGGTTATTGTACATGAAATTACACAGTCAATCATTAAACATTGAGACTATAGGGTTAACACTTCCGTTATGGCCCTCCCCAGACCACTGGACCAAACCCAGAATGCTTAGATGCCAAGCCCAGCCCTGGACTCATTGAAGAACGACTTACTGAAGGAGAAGCAGAGTCTGAGGTGAGGCAGAGTGAGCAGAAATGGTGTTCCCAATTGTCCGGCCTTTTTGGGTTTCACAGATGCATATTGGTGCAAATTGTATGTATTTCTCTTCTTCTGTGGGTGGACGCTGTGAAAAAGAGTGGGCAGTACAAAGGGAAGTGAATATGGAGAATATAACCATTTTATGTTTCTGTTTAATCGCAGTTTTGAGAAGGATGCAGAAAGTCACCTGACAGAGAGTTTTAGGTTACTTATGGATTTCAATTTTTTACGTCTAGCCATGTTCCCTGTTACCAGGAATAATCAAGAATCAGCTTGCCTCCAGGGGAATGGGCCTTGTGCCTTGGCGTCTGCATCAGAGTGAGTGGTCACTCTGTCTATGTGGCCAAGTGGATGCCATTTAAAGGGGTACTGGCCTCACCATAATGAGTTCAGAAGTAAATAAATGTGGGATTGTAGAGTTACTTAACATATACTGCAATTTTCATTGCAAATAACTTTTTTATTATTGAGGTGAAATTTATAAAATGAAATGAGCCATTTTAAGGTGAACAATTCAGTGGCATTAGTGCATTCACAATGTTGTGCAACCACCACCTTTATCTAGTTCCAAAACATTTTTTTACTCCAAAATAAGATTTTGTACCTGTTAATGCTATTGTTTTACTCCCTATTTCCTCCTTCCTCCAGCCCCTGGAAACCATCAATCTGCTTTGTGTTCACCTATTTTGGATATTTCTTATAAATGGAATCATACAACATGTGGCATTAGGTTTTTAAGGTTCACCCATGCTGCAGTATGTATCAGTATTTCACTCCTTTTAATGGCTGAATAATATTCCATTATATGGATATACCACATTTTCTTTGTTCGTTCATCCATCGGTGGTCATTTGGGTTGTTTCAACTTTTAGCTATTGTGAATAATGCTGCCATGAGCATTCATGTTGGATAGCAAATAACTGTTGCTCTTCTCTTTTTTGAGCCCCTTCAAAAGATGGGCATTGGAGGAGTTTTACCTGACTTCATTTTCAGTTCTTCTGGTGAACCTCTTCAATTTTATTCTTATCCCAAATTCCAGCTTGGTTACATGACCTGTTTTGTATGTCATAGTATGTTGTATGTATGTATATAAGAGTATGTCCTGACCAATAAATTTGGTATTGACCCTGGACATAGCCAAGAAGTGTTGGAAAGATGATTCCTGCACTGTGGCCAGTTATATGAATCCTAACTCAGGGAATTTCCATGATCATACATGAGTGGTCCGAAGCCTGGAAGATGTCAGCTGTCTGTGGTAGCATGCCAGATTCCCTGGCCTTCAATCCTCCTATTCCCTTCAGCCTACCGTGGATCTCTGCCTCATGTTCCACTTTATGTAAAGCTATTAGGTTGGTGCAAAAGTAATTGCAGTTTTTGCCTTTAAAAGCAAGGGCAAAAACCACAATTACTTTTGCACCACCCTAATAAAAGTTCATCTGTCTCTACTTCAGCCCTACAGGGCACTAAGTTCTGCTCCCCAGCATGAGTTCATCAGGTGTGTCCTGTCCTTGAGACCTAATGACATCATAACCTAAGACTCTCCATCATGACACTTCTTCTTGGCACAATACTAACTTCTCTGATCTATACTAATCTTCCACTATTTCCATAAACATTACCCCCATTTGTGCAAAATGGGGATCTCAAATCTTACTATTCAGTGTTGTTATTGAATAAAATAAGACAAGCAAAATAGCTAGCACAGTTTGTGGCACATGAAAGGTCCACACTAAATGTAATCTCCCTGCCTCTTACCTCTCACTGAAGCTCTCTGAATTCAGTCCTGTGTCTGGTCCTTTCTGACCAACTATTCTCTGCCTGTGTTCTTGATTTCAGCTCCATTCCTTTGCCCACAACTGGGATGACTCCAAGAATGCATTCCGCCCTCTCCAGTTAGGGTGAGGTGCTCAGTGAGTACAACTGTGGAAGGAACAAAGGGCTTCTCAGGTATGTCCAGCCCGCTTACTTGAGAGGTTAAAAGTGTAATAAAGTAAGCCAACTCTCGTGTTGAATGCCTTCTCATGATCATTTAGAAGCGAATTGATCTCCTGTAGGGAGAGATTCGCACACCATGCTAAATGAGCAAATGCTCCATAATATCTGGGACAAATCTGCCTTCCACAAAGGCAACTGAGGAGAGCTCAGAAGAGATGATATTTCATTTAGCATCGTTTATCAAGTGTAGAAAATGATTTCAATAGTTGTGTTAAGGGTGGAAATGGGCCTTATAATCAATATAAGATGAGCTGCTTTCTGCCACTCTTCTGAATAACTGTAATCAAAACTGACGAAAAACAGGTTAGGCTTTTAATAGCTCTCAATTATATGCGGAGGAACTGGGATGACTTGAACACTGCAATTAAGTCTCTGAGGCCAAAGGTCTGTGGTGAAAACAGGCATAATTTTACAGTCCTTTCTAGTTGACAATGAACTCAGCATTTCATCCTCACAGTATCTAAGAGTGTCATAGCCTACACTTGCACTTGAACTTGTAATGGAATATGTGAAAATGTGCCTGGCACATAGCTAGTGCTTAATCAACAGTAGCGAGCAGTATGTGTGTGTGTGTTTAGTTGGGGGAGTGAAGATTTCTCTCTCAAACATATGAGCAGAAACTCAATAAAGAATTAGTTTTCATGGGAAATAGAAAAGTTCTACCCAGCATACTTTGAAGAGCTATTATTATTCATTCATCTTTAGTGCACAAGAGAAAAAGAGCAAAGTGGGGCAGGTTGGGGGAGATAAGAGATCTGTTTAGGTTTACTGCCTTAAGTAAAACATAAGTCTATTGCACAGTATTTCTATCAGGTTAGCCTTAACAGGCCTTTCGTACATTGTCTCCACATAGCACTAAAGCTGTTTAGGAACAAAACCGTTCTCCAGGATTTCATGCACCTGAATCATTGCCTTTCCTACCACCCTCATACTTAGTCTCTTTCAGAAATCTTACTCTTTGTCTCCTCATTTCTCCCCACTTTGAGTTAGATGTGGATTCACATCCTGACTCTACCTATCCATGTGACCTGAGTGAACCCCAGTGTCATCAGCTGGAACATGGGAACAATACAATACCTACCTTCTAAAGTTAATGTGAGGATGAAATGAGAAAATGCATGAACAAGAAGTGCATTACGAGGGGTTCCTTAAATGGTTCTTTCATTTCCTCTCTGGCTCTACCTACTTCTCTTCCTTTCTAGCGTCGGTTAGGTCATCCTTCTGTAGAGACCGTGGGCAAAGAGACAAAGGCATCGGGCCTCCTGGATGCCTCTTCCATCCCAGCCTGGCTCCCTATTTGTCTAAGAGAAGGAAACCAAGCCAAGGCACAAAGGCACAGAAGCAAGCATTGGCTGGGCACCTGAAGTTGGTCATATAGAGGAGAAAAGCTTTTCAGCTTCCCCTTAAGGCCTACCCTAATGTAGCATTAACCTAAGCCCTTCAATGTACCTCCCACCATCTCCACCATGTACCTTGACAATTTTCTGACGCAGGAACAGATATCTACCCCATCCCACTCCACCTCTCTCTCTGGCCCCATACTGTGCTTTTGCTGTTGTGATTTCCTCTGCGTAGAGCTCTGTTTACTCACTTCTCCTTTGAAAGTGCACAACTTGGTGAAACACACCTTTCCTGAGAAGCCCGTCTGCCCATTTATCAAACCTTCTTACACTGCTACAAGTCAAGGAATGCCAAGGATTGCCAGCAACCACCAGAAACTAGAAGAAGCAAGGAAGAATTTTTCCATAGAGCATTCAGCAGGAGCATGGCCCTGCTAACACCTTGATTTTGGACTTCTAACTGCTGGAACTGTGAGAGAATAAATTTCTGTTGCTTTAGGCTACCCAGCTTATTATATTATATTTCATTACAGCAGATCCAGGAAACTAACACAATCAGGAAAAGCTAAAACTTATTGATTACTGGCTTAAACAGTCCTCTTCCTATTTCAAAGTCTATTCACCTTTTGGGATACCAGTTACAAACTTACCTATTTCTCTTACTCTGAGCCCCCAGTGGATTGGCAAGTCAGAGGTTAATGAAGGAAGGTAGAGCAAGATGGTTGGATAGGAGCTGCCACCAATTGTCCTCTCCACAGGAATACCAAATTGAACACATATCCACATAAAAAGCACCTTCATAAGAACCAAAATTCAGATGAGAGATTGCAGCACATTCAAATTCATTTTATAATGCTAATATTTCCCTGATACCAAAACCAGACAAACACACTGAAAAAGAAAAAGTAACCTATAGGCCAATATCCCTAATGAACATTACTGCAAAAACCCTCAACCAAATACTAGCAAACCAAATTCAACGATGCATTAAAAAGATAATTCATCATGACCAAGTGGGATTTATTCCAGAAATACAAGGATGGTTCAACATATGCAAATTAATCAATGTGATATATATCCTATCATTAGAATGAAGGACAAAAATTATCATTTCAATTGATGCTGAAAAAGCATTTGATAAAATCTGACATCCTTTCATAATAAAAACCCTAAGAAAACTAGGTATTCAAGGAACATACCACAACACAGTAAGAGCCATATATGACAGACCCACAGCTAATATCATGCTGAATGGGGAAAAACTTACAGCCTTTCCTTTAAGACCTGAAATAAGACAAGCATGCTCATTTTCACCACTGTTATTCAGCATAGTACTGGAAGTCCTAGCTGGAGTAATCAGACTAGAGAAAGAAATAAAGGGTATCCAAATTGGAAAGGAAGAAGGCAAATTATCCTTGTTTGCAGGTGATAGGATCTTATATTTGGGATAACCTAGAAACTCCACCCAAAAACTATTAGAACTGATAAACAAATTCAGTAAGGTTGGAGGATATGAAATCAACATATGTAAATCAGTAGCATGTCCATATGCCAACAGCAAACAATCTGAAAAAGAAATCAAGAAAGTAATCTTATTTATAATAGCTACAAATAATATAAAATACCTAGGGATAAACTTAACAAAAGAAGTCAAAGATCTCTGCAATGAAAACTATAAAACACTGATGCAAGAAATTGAAGAGGACACAAAAAATAAAAAGATATTTGGTGTTCATGGCTTGGAAGAATCAGTATTGTTAAAATGTCCATGCAAGGGCTGGGCATGGTGGCTCATGCCTGTAATACCAGCACTTTGGGAGGCCTACGTAGGAGGATCGCTTGAGGCCAAGAGTTTGAGGCCAGCCTGGCCAACATGGGAAAACTCTGTCTCTACTATAAAAAAGTGCAAAATTAGCCAGGCATGGTGGCACATGCCTATAGTCTCCAGCTACTCAGGAGACTAAGCCATGAGAATTTCTTGAATCCCGAAGGCAGGGGTTGCAGTGAGCTGAGATTGCTGCTCCACTGCACTCCAGCCTGG
The DNA here is from genome assembly GCF_006542625.1 of Nomascus leucogenys. Classification (NCBI taxonomy): domain Eukaryota; kingdom Metazoa; phylum Chordata; class Mammalia; order Primates; family Hylobatidae; genus Nomascus; species Nomascus leucogenys. Next base: position 61,915,169 of record NC_044402.1, on the reverse strand, counting down.
GTGACAGAGCAAGACTCTGTTTAAGTAAAATAAAAATAAAAATAAAATGTCCATACTACTCAAAGCAACCTACACATTCAATGTAACCCCTATCAAAATACTAATGACATTCTTCACAGAAATAGAAAAAAAAATCCTAAAATTGATATAGAACCACAAAAGACCCCAAATAGCCAAAGCTATCATGAGCAAAAAGAATGAAACTGGAGGAATCACATTACCTGACTTCAAATTACACTACAGAGATATAGTAACCAAAGCAGCATGGTACAGGCATATAAACAGACATATAGGATGACTACAGTCAACAATAATTTATTGCACATTTAAAAATCACTAAAAGAATATTATTAGATTGTTTGTAACACAAAGAAAGGATAAATGCATGGGGTGATGGATACTCTACTTACCCTGATATGATTATTATGCACTGTATGCCTATATCAAAATATCTTATATATTCCATAAATATATACACCTACCATGAACCCACAAAAATTAAAAGTTGAAAAATTGAAAAAAAAAAAACCTTTCTCTTGTTTTTCTAAAACTCTAACTGAATACCCTGCATTTTTCTTTGCTAAATTTGGTAACCCTAATTGGGAAACATGTTGCAAAAGGCAAAGATGGGGAAATATAGTATACTCATTTGAAGTATGTTGGGGGGGTAGACTATGAAAGTGAATGCAGTTTTTTGACACTCTCCTGAGAGAACTGCCACAACTTTCATTACTAGTATTCACTTCTTCCACCATGGGATTGTCACTCATTAGAGACACGTAGCTGCTGTGCCCCTTAAGGAAGCCCCCTGTAGATGAAAGCAGGTGGTTCCAAAGCCTGTCCTACACTTGCTTCTCCCTCACATCTTATGAGCCAGACCACTGGATCCCACAGAAGAAAAGGATCAGGGAGGTAATTTTTCTACAGAAAAGCACTGGATTCGCACAAGTGATATATCAAGCTTCTAATGTCCTTTTTATCTTTTATTTGAATAATGATTTGTATAACTTTCCCATCTGTGTGTACAATTTAAACAAATGAAGCAGCTTCCTCTCACTAACATGTTTTCTCTTCCTTAAAATGATATCCTCTTCTAATTTACTCAACCCTAAAAACCCCCTCTTCAAATACATTTTCTCTGTTGGTTTCACGCATCTCAGAGAAAGGAAAAAAGGGTTCATTTTAGTAAATAAGCTCTGGCTTTAAAAATGCTCTTACCATTTCACACTCCGGAAAATAAGGAGATGAACACACACACACACACACACACACACACACACACTCACACTAGAATTAACTAAATTTTATAATATATTAAGTAATAAAATTACAATGCAAAACCATTGCAGCGCCCTTTTGATTGCTCTGAACTCCACCCCTCCCTGTCAAACAATAGAAAGGGGAAAGTGCTTTAAACTCTCGCTAGGGTGGGGCTGCTGCCTGCCGCCTGCTCTCCGAACTGTCTTGCAGCTGGAGAAGAGCAGCCAAAGCTCCTGCAGACTTCATGTTGGAACTTCACACAAACATTCTTTCCAACAAAGAACACAGCACGTAGCAGGAGAACATATTGCACTTATTCTTTTTAGTATAAGGGCAGATAGCTTCTCTATTTTTATCTTTACCTTTATTGAAACAAAAACAAGTAAATGGAAGAGCAGACACCTCTTCGTAAAGCTAGTCATTGTCCTATTCCTCTATTCTATTCACTCTCACACGATTCCACTGGGGACCCCTGAGCTGTGAAGAAGGACAGGGCTCTGCCTCCACTTTTTCATCTTTCTCCTTAACTCAGGGAAGTCTGGCTTTTACTTCCAACCACTCAACTGACACTATGTCTTTCAAAGTTCACCAATAGCTAGGGTGGCCAAACGGGGATGCTTCTGAGGGTGAAAAAAAGATGCTACTAATAATTATCCTGGGACAACAGGCATAAATGCAAACAGTCTCATCAAGAACCTCCCATCTGTATCCAAACCTCTCTTCCCAGCATCTTTCTGGAGCTTCCACAGCATTTAACATGGTCTCCATCCCTTCTTTTTGGAACCTTTGTTTCCACTAATCTTTAACACTACAACTGTTCTTCTTTACTCGAAGGCCAGCTCAGAGCTGGTTCCTGTCTCCTCCATTGATTGAAAAAGTTCCCAGATTGATCACTTGGTTCTCCTGTTTGTCTCTAGATTCCTCCTCACAGACCTGCATTCTCATGACTTCAGCTCTCCCTGCATCATGACTCCCAAGTCATTTTAAAGTGAAATTATTGTCCAGGTCGGTGGCTCATGCCTATAATCCCAGAATTTTGGGAGGCTGAGGCCAGAGGATCTCTTGAGCTCAGGAGTTCAAGACCAGCCTGGGCAGCATAGCAGGACCTTGTCTCTGTTAAAACAAACAAACAAAGAAATAAACAAAAGCGAAATTATTAAGAACTCTAAGACAGCAACAGCAGACTATGAAATGCCAAGCTTGGGCCTCCTTCTGATCACAGAGCCCTGCACCTGGCCACATGCCCATGTAGCCGACTCTGCCGTTAGTTAAATGACTAAATAAGTATATAGTACATTCTTTTAAAAAGCAGTAAAAGGAAAGAAGAAAATGGCATAAAAGAGAGAGAAAGTAGGCCAGACATAGTGGCTCACGCCTGTAATCCCAACACTTTGGGAGGCCAAGGCAGGCAGATCACGAGGTCAGGAGTTCGAGACCAGACTGGCCAACATAGTGAAACCCCATCTCTACTAAAAATACACACAAAAAAATTAGCCAGGTGTGGTGGCACGCGCCTATAGTCCCAGCTATTCTGGAGGCTGAGGTGGGAGAATCGCTTGAACCCAGGAGGCAGAGGTTGTAGTGAGCCGAGATCGCGCCATTGCGCTCCAGCCTGGGTGACAGAGTGAGACTCCGTCTCAAAAATAAATAAATAAATAAATAAATAAATAAATAAATAAATAAATAAAAAAGGAGAAAGAGAAAGGAGTAGGGTGAAGCAAAGGGGTTTCAGGGTCTAGGATTACAGAGTGGAGGGGTCTTGAGAGGAAGAGTCCTTGAAAAGACTGGTTGGTGGGAAAGGCCTAAGGCAGGCGCTCAGGTAAAAGGGTCTGGTCTCGGAGAAGAGTTACACTTCTTCACGAAGGCTGGAGAATGGAGACAACGAGCACAGAGGCAGCACGGTGAGAGTTACGAGACTTCATCATGGACAGCAGAGGGAAATCAGCAGAAGTATTTGTTGTTTTTTGTTTTTGTTGTTTTTGTTTTTTGAGACCAAGTCTCACTCTGTTGCCCAGGCTGGAGTGCATAGTGTGAGCTCAGCTCACTGCAACCTCTGCCTGCTGGGTTCAAGCGATTCTCCTGCTTCAGCCTCCTGAGTAGCTGGAACTACAGGCACGCACCACCATGCCCGGCTAATTGTTGTATTTTTAGTAGAGATAGGGTTTCGCCGTGTTGGCAGGCTGTTCTTGAACTCCCGACCTCAAATGGTCCGCCCACTTAGGCCTCCCAAAGTGCGAGGATTATAGGCGCGAACCACCACGCCAGGCCTGAAGTATTTAAGACACAATGAGATGTTGCTTTGTCTCTTTATCTAATTACTGTGGCGCACAATAAAGTGAATCAGACCTGTCAGTGTCTCCAGAAAGCTTACAGTTCCAGAAGAGACAAAACACCAATATGAAATTTAGGACAAAATATGATGAGTGAGTTGGAAAACCTCATTTAGTTAAACTAAGCTTCCTAGAAATATCTTCCTGCTAAATATTTGTTAACTTGGCTTAATACAGAAGGAAAACACAAAATAATATAAATAGCATGGTAGAAATGACATGGTACATTGCATTAGGTATTATAAGTAATCTAGAGATGAATTAAAGTATATAGGAGGATGTGCATAGCTTATATGCAAATACTACACCATTTTATACCAGGGACTTGAACATCTGTGGATTTTGGTACCTGTAGATGATCCTGGAGCCAATCCCCAATGAATACTGAGGGAAAACCGTATATACACGCATACAAATACATACACATGTGCATATATGCACATTTATACATACACACTCACGCATGCACACTCTCACATATAGACATGCACATGTCATTTGAGTCAAATCTACATGAACCTTACCTAGAGTTTTCTGTTTATTCACAGAACTGCCTAGAGGCAATAGAATACCAAGTTAGAAATCAACTTGAAGCAACATTTAATCAGCTACTGTTAACTAGGGAGTGCTGCCTGCCAGGAATTATTCCAGGGGCTTATGATGTTGTGGTGAACACAAAAGCTCCTGCAGCCACAGGACTTACATCCCACTGGGGAGGCAGACAGTAAACATAACATATAAATATTTAACGTAAAATCAGATCATGGTGTGCGCAATGAAAGAAGATAGAGGAGGTGGGGGTGTAGAGAGACAGTGCGTGTGTAGGAGTGGGCTCACACTATTTTAATCAGGGATCAGTGAAGGCTTCCTGAGATGGTGGCATTTATGTAGAAAAAGGAATGAAAAGAGGGGTGAGTCATGTGAAGAGTGGGGAGAAGAGCACTCCAGGATGAGGAAATCACAAGGGGAAAGGCCATGGGCAGGGTGTGCTTGGAAGCTCAAGGGACGGCAAGGAGCCCAGTGTGACCTGAGCAGTGAGATGAGAGGGTATTGGGAAATTAGGTCAGGGGGTAGCTCTGGCCAGGACACTGTGACATTTGCAAGTGAAAGTAAAGTTTCTGGACTTTAAGAGATACTTATCTCAGTTTTGAAAAATGAGGAGAGTCATCCAGCAGATAAGGAGGAAGAAAAATTCTAGGCCGAGGAAACAGCATGTGCTATGGTACGAAGGAGTGGCTGGCTTTGCGTCTTCGGTTGAGTTTCTGAGAGTTGTTATCAGTGGAATCAAGGCTAAGAGGTGGTGAGCCTGTGCGTAGTTCGAGGCCAGGCTAAAATGTGCCCAATGCACAACTCACCATCAGACCAGCCCCGCTGGGTTCTCCTGGGTGGGAGGTGAGCCCAGTGTTTCAGCAGGTTCTGGGGGGAGAGGTCAGTTCAGAGACACGCTATCATTGACAGAGAGAAGAGTTAGTCCAGACCCATGCTTTCTTCTGCAGCCATTATGTTCTCTTTCCTGGGCTCAGAAGCAGAAGGCTCAGGAAGCTGCTGCTCCTGAAGATGGGATCAATTACACGCAAAGGTGGAGGCCTGTGCTCCTGGAGTGGGAAGGTTGAAGGAAGAGAAGAAGGCTCATGAACAAATGGGCAGTTTGCACAAGGAAGTACGGACAAAAGAGTGAAATCGCCACAAAGCATGAAGCTCCTTGCCGTGAGCAAGGCTGAGACTCATGGGACAGAGTCTCTGACAAATGCTGCCTTCTCTCTGAGAAGGGCCTGTTTCTGCAGGCCCAATTCAATCTTATCTCTGTTAAGTATCTGATCACTGCTTACCCATCGGCACACCGTGAAACAAAACAGGCCAGGCATCTTAGAGTGACCTCCTAAGCATGGAACAGGGAATTCTATGTTCTGAACTAAGATGGCCCTTGGCAAAATTGTGCAACAGTTGAGGCTGCTGTTTACTAACTCCCACATCCACTTGCAGCCCAGGACTTTGCTTTGGTCCCAGCAAGGGTGTTAGCTGATGAGGCTGGATGTGTTACGCCATAACACAGCATGTTGGAAGGGGCCTTCATATAGAACGTTTGAAGGTTTCTGCTTCAGGGACCTTGTTTCTAAAGGGCTGAGGTGTGGCACGAGACAGGAAGAGATCTGCCTTACTCCTGAGAGAGGCGACTGGAACACTGCCTCGGTTCTCTTTATCTACAGAGAAAGAAAGTGATTTTGGAAGATTGGTCTGACTGAAAGAAGTTTCTGGAGTGATGGGAAAGGGGTGTGATTGGATAGTGCTTGCCTTACACTGTGAGAATTATGTGTTCCTTCATTCTTTGACCAAAATTTATTGAGTGCCTCCTATAGGCTGGGCATTGTTCAAGGTGCCATGGTTATAGCAGTAAACATATTTCTGTTGTTTCATATTTTAAATATTTTAAAGAGTAAGAACAGACTCAAAAGACTTTGGGAAAAATCCTTCCCCTCCCTTGGTGTACCTTAATAATGAGTCACCACAGAACATTCTACAGCAAGCTCGTCCAACCCCCAGCCTGCGGGCTGCATGCAGCCCAGGACGACTTTGAATGTGGCCCAACAAATTTGTAAACTTTCTTAAAACACTATGAAATTTTTTTGCAAAATTTTTTTTTTTTTTTAGCTCATCAGCTATTATTAGTGTTATATTTTATGTATGGCCTAAGACAATTCTTCCAATGTGGCCCAGAGAAGCCAAAAGATTGGACACCCCTGATCTAGAGCAATAGAAGGATCTGGTAGCTGGCTAGATTATTTGGGGAATTCAGATATCAATCATTTCTTTTTTAAAAAACTTATGTTTAATGTTTTAAAAACTTATTTTTAATTTTTAATTTTTGTGGGTACATAGTAGGTGTATATATTTATATGGTACACAGAATATTTTGATACAGGTATACAATGTGTAATGACCACATCAGGGTAAATGAGGTATCCATTACCCCATGCATTTATACTTTCTTTGCATGATAAACAATCCAATTATACTCTTAGTTATTTTTAAATGTGCAATAAATTACTGTTGACTGTAGTCATCCTGTTGTGCTATCACATACTGGATCTTACTCATTCGATCTAACTATATTTTTGTACCCATTAACCATCCCCATTTCCACCACTGCCCCTCCATTCCCAGCCTCTGGTAACCAGCCTTCTACTCTATCTGTGAGTTCAATTGTTTTAATTTTTAGTTCCCACAAATAAGCAAGAACATGTGAAGTTTGTCTTTCTGTGCTTGGTTTATTCTTAACAGAATGTCTTCCTGTTCTATCCATGTTGCTGCAAATGACTGGATCTCATTCTTTTTTATGGCTGATAAGTGGTACTCCATTGTGTACAAGTACCACATTTTCTTTATCCATTCATCTGTTGATGGACACTTAGTTTGTTTCAAGTCTTAGCTATTGTGAATAGTGCTGCAACAAACATGGGAGTGCAGACATCTCTTGGACATAGTGATTTTCTTTCTTTTGAGTATATACCTAGCCATGGAGTTACTGGATTATCTGGTAGCTCTATTTTTAGATTTTTTTTGAGGAACCTCCAAACTGTTCTCCATAGTGGTTGTACTAACTTACATTTCCACCAACAGTGCATGAAGGTGGCCTTTTTTCCACGTATTCCCCAGCATTCATTATTGTCTGTCTTTTGAATAAAAGTCATTCTGACTGGGGTGAGCTAAGAACTCATTATAGTTTTTATTTGCATTGCTCTGATGACCAGTGATGCTGAGCACCTTTTCATATGCCTGTTTGCCATTTGTATGTCTTCTTTTGAAAAATGTCTATTCAGATCTTTTTCCCGTTTTTAAACTGGATTATTAGATTTTTTTTCCCTATTGAGTTGTTTGAGTTCCTTATAAGTCTGGTTATTAATCCCTGGTCAGAGGGACAGTTTGCAAATATTTTCTCCCGTTCTGTGGGTTGTCTCTTCACTTTGTTGATTGTATCCTTTGCTGTGCAGAAGCTTTTAAACTTGATGTGATCCCATTGGTCCATTTTTGCTTTGATTGCCTGTGCTTGTGGGGTATTACTCAAGAAATCTTTGCCCAGATTAATGTCCTGGAGAGTTTCCCCAATGTTTTCTTGTAGTAGTTTCATAGTTTGAGGTCTTAGGTTTAAGTCATTCATTCATTTCGATTTGATTTTTGTATGTAGTAAGAGGTAGGGATCTAGTTTCATTCTTCTGCATATGGATATCCACTTTTCCTCGCAGCATTTATTGAAGAGACTGTCCTTTGTGCAAAGTATGTTCCTGTGACTTTTGTCAAAAATGAGTTTACTCTAGGTGTATGAATTTGTTTCTGGGTTCTCCACTCTGTTTCATTGGTCTGTTGGTCTGTTTTTATGCCAGTACCATGCGTTTTGGTTACTATATCTCTGTAGTATAATTTGAAGTCAGGTAATGTGAGTCCTCTGGCTTTGTTCTTTTTGCTCAGGATAGCTTTGGCTATTCTGGGTCTTTTGGGGTTCCATATCAATTTTAGGATTTTTTTTTTCTATTTCTGTGAAGAATGCCATTGGTATTTTGATAGGGATTGCATTGAATCTGTTGATTGCGTTGGCTAGGATGGACATTTTAACATTGATTTTTCCAGTTTTTTATGTCCTCTTCAATTTCTTGAATCAATGTTTTATAGTTTCCATTGCAGAGATCTTTTAGTTCTTTGGTTCAGTTTATTCCTACCTATTTTATATTATTTATAGGTACTGTAAATAAGATTACTTTCTTGATTTCCCTTTCAGGATGTTTGCCGTTGACATGTAGAAATGCTACTGATTGGCCGGGCGCAGTGGCTCACACTTGTAATCCCAGAACTTTGGGAGGCCAAGGTGGGTGGGTCACTTGGGACCAAGAGTTCGAGATCGGCCTGGCTAACATGGTGAAACCCCGTTTCTACTAAAAATACAAAAATTAGCCAGGTGTGGTTGTGCACACCTATAATCCTAACTACTCAGGAGGCTGGCACATGAGAATAGCTTGAACCCATGAGGTGGAGGTTGCAGTGAGCTGAGATCACACCACTGCACTCCAGCCTGGGTGACAGAGTGAGACTCCATTTCAAAAAACAAAAGCTACAGATTTATGTATGTTGATTTTGTATCCTGCCACTTCACTGAATTTGTTTACCAATTCTAATAGATTTTTTATGGAATCTTTAGTTTTTTTCAAATATAAGATCATATAATCTGCAAACAAGGATAATTTGACTTCTTCCTTTCCAATTTGGATGACCTTTTATTTCATTCTTTTGTTTGATTGTTTTAGCTAGGACTTCCAGTACTATGTTGAATAACAGTGGTGAAAGTAAGCATCCTTTTCTTGTTCCAGATCTCAGGGGAAAGGCTTTCAGTTTTTTTGTGTTTAGTATGATACTAGTTGTGGGTCTGTCATATATAGCTTTTACTGTGTTGTGGTATGTTCCGTGAATAACCAGCTTTTTAGTGATTTTTTTTTTAATCATGAAGGGATGTTGAATTTTATCAGATGCTTTTTTAGTATCAGTTGAAATGATCATGTGGATTTTGTCCTTCATTCTATTGGTATGATGTATCACATTGATTGATTTGTGTATGTTGAGCCATCCTTGCATCCCTGGGATAAATCCCACTTGGCCATGATAAGTGATGTTTTTAATCTGTTGTTGAATTTGGTTTGCTAGTATTTGGTTGAGGATTTTTGCATTAATGTTCATCAGGGAAATTGGCCTTTAGTTTGATTTTTTGTGTGTCTTTGGTTTTAGTATCAGGGTAATACTGGCCTCATAGAATGAGTTAGGAAGTATTCTCTCCTCTCCTATTTTTTTGGAGTAGTTTCAGCAGGATTGGTTTAGTTGTTCTTTAAATATTTGGTACAATTCAGCAGTGAAGCCATCAGGTCCTGGGCTTTTCTTTACTGGAGATTTTTCTTGTTTCAGCTTTGATCTCATTACTTTTTATTGGTCTGTGGGGGTTTTGGATTTCTTCATTCTTCAATCTTGGTAGGTTGTATATGTCTAGGAATTTATCCATTTCTTCTAGATTTTCCAACGTATTGGCTTATAGTTGTTCATAATAGCCTCTGATAATCTTTTGAAGTTCTACAGTATCAGTTATAATGTATCCTTTTCATCTTCAGTATTATTTATTTGGGTATTCTCTCTTTCTTTCTTAGTATAGCTAAAGCTTTGTCTATTTTGTTTATCTTTTCAAAAACCCAACTTTTCATTTCATTGATTTTTGTATTGTTTTCTTTGTTTAAATTTCATTTATTTCTGCTCTGATCTTTATTATTTCTTTCCCCTCTAGTTATTTTGGATTTGGTTTACTCTGGCTTTCGTAGTTCTTTAAGATGCATTGTTAGTTTGTTTATGTGAAGTTTTTCTACTTTTTTTGATATAGATGCTTATAGCTGTACACTTTCCTCTTAGTACTGCTTTCACTGTATCCCATAGGTTTTGGTAGGTTGTGTTTCCATGTTCATTTGTTTCAAGAAATCTTTAAATTTCCTTCTTCATTTCTTTATTGACTCACTGATCATTCAGGAGCACATCGTTTAATTTTCATGGTTTTTTTTGTAGTTTCCAAATTTCTCTTGTTATTGATTTCTAGTTTTATTTTACTGTGGTCAGAGATGATATTTGATATAATTTCATTTTTTTGAATCTTTAAAGACTTGTTTTGTGGCCTATCATAAGGTCTATTCTTGAGAATGATCCATGGGCTGAAGAGAAGAATGCATATTCTGCAGCTATTGCATAAAATGTTCTGTAAATATCTATTAGGTTCATTTGGTCCGTAGTGCAGGTTAAGTCCAATGTTTCTTTGTCAATTTTCTGTCTGGATGATGTGTCCAATGCTGAAAGTGGGGTGTTGAAGTGTCCTGGTATCATTGTATTGGGGTCTATGTCTCTCTTTAGCTTTAATATTTGCTTTATATATCTGGGTGCTCCAGTGTGGGTGCACACATATTTACAACATATATTTGCAGCTCATTATATAATGTTAAAGGGTTCAAGTCAGCAAGAGGATATAAACATAGACCCCAATACAACGATAAGAGGACATTTCATATTTATGAGTGTATATCATATTCTTCATATTTGTAATTATAACATAAATATACTTATATATTTATATTATATTTACATATAAATATATCCTGTTTATATGTTTATATCCTCTTTCTGACTTGAACCCTTTATTATGTAATGACATTCTTTGCCTCTTTTTATAGTTTTGTCTTGAATTATATTTTGTCTGATATAGGTATAGCTTTTTCTGCTCTTTTTTTGGCTTCCATCTGAATGAAATATCTGTTTCCATTCCTCAATTTTCAGTTTATGTGTGTCTTTATAGGTAAAGTGTGTTTCTTGTAGGCCACAGATCCCTGGCTCTTGTTTTTGTTGTTGTTGTTGTTTGTTTGTTTGTTTTAAATCCATTCAGCCACCCTGTGATTGGAGAGTTTAGTCCATTTACATTAAATGGTATTATTGATCAGTAAGGACTTGCTCTTGCCATTTTGCTATTTGTTTTCTGGTTGTTTTATGGTCTTCTCTTCCTTCTTTCCTTCCTTCCTGTCTTCCTTTCCAGTCAAGGTGACCTTCTCTGTTGGTATGTTTTAATTTCTTGCTATTTATTTTTTGTGTATCTGTTGTATGATTTTTGATTTGAGGTTACCATGAGACTTGCAAATAATATCTTATAACCCATTATTTTAAACCGGTAACAACTTAGCACTGATTGTGTCAACAAAATAACAAGCAAGCAAAGAAAACTAATACACAAGCAAAGAGAAACAAGCAGAGAAACAAACAAGCAAAGAGAAAACTAATGAAAGCTCTACATTTTAACTGCATCCCCCCACTTTTTAACTTTTTGTTGATTTACGTCTTATTATACTCTCTGTGTCTCAAATAGTTGTTGTAGTCACTATTTTTTACTGATTCATCTTTCAGTCTTTCTACTCAAGATCTGAGGAGTTTACACACCACAGCTACAGTGTTACAATATTCTGTTTTTCTGTGTGCTTACTATTACCAGGGAGTTTTGTACCTTCAAATGATCCCTTGTTGCTCATTAATTTTATATTCTTTCAAATTGAATAACTCTCTTTAGCATTTTTTGTAGGACAGGTCTGGAGTTGATGAAATCCCTCAGCTTTTGTTTGTCTAGGAAAGTCTTTCTTTCTCCTTCATGTTTGAAGGATACTGTCACTGGATAGACTATTCTAGGATAAAAGATTTTTTTCTTCAGCACTTGAAATACATCATGCTACTCTCTCCTGGCCTGTGTGGTTTCTGCTGAGAAGTCTGCTGCCAGACGTATTAGAGCTTTATTGTAGGTTATTTGTTTCTTTTCTCTTGTTGCTTGCAGATCCTTTCTTTATCCCTGACCTTTGGGAGACTATTAAATGTCTTGAGGCAGTCTAATTTGCTTTAATTCTGCTTGGTATTCTATAACATTCTTGTACTTGAATAGGGATATCTTTCTCTAGGTTTGGGAAGTTCTCTGTTATTATCCCTTTGAATAAACTTTTTACCCTTATCTCTCTCTTTGCCTCTTCTTTAAGGCCAATCACGGTTAGATTTGCCCTTTTCAGATTATTTTCTAGATCATGTAGGTGCACTTCATTCTTTTTTATTCATTTTCTTTTGTCTCCTCTGACTGTCTATTTTCAAATAGCCTGTCTTCAAGCTCACTAATTCTTTCTTCTGCTTGATCAATTCTGCTGTTGTGACCCTGATTCATTCTTTAGTATGTCAATCGCACTTTTCAACTCTAGAATTTTTGCTTGTTTCTTTTTTAACTATTTGACTCCTTTTGTTACATTTATCTGATAGGATTCTGAATCCCTTCTCTGTGTTATCTTGAGTTTCAGTGAGTTTCTTCAAAACAGCTATTTTGAGTTCTCTAGCTGAAAGGTCACATATCCCTGTCTCTCTATGATTGGTCCCTGGTGCCTTATTTTGTTTGTTTGGTGGAATTGTGTTTTGCTGGATGGTCCTGATGCTTGTTGATATTCATCAGTGTCCGGTCATTGAAGAGTTAGGTATTTACCATAGTCTTCACAGTCTGGGCTTGTTTGTACTTGTCCTTTTTAGGAAAGAGTTGCAGGTATTTGAAGGGACTTGGTGTTGTTATCTAAGTTTTTGATCACTGCACCAGTATCTGCATTTGTGGGCACCCCAAGCTCAGCAATGGGGTGTCTCTTATAGACTCAGAGGCACCACCCAGGTGGTCTGCATAAGATCCGTAAGAATTCTCTGGATTATGAGGCAGATACATTTTTCTTCTCTTCCTTTACTTTCTCCCCAACAAACAGCATCTCTCTCTCTCTCTCTCATTCTCTGCAAAGCTGCCTGTTCCTGGGGGAGGCCTGACACGAGCACCCCTGAGGCCACCACCACTGGCACTGCTCTGTGTTAGACTTAGAACGAGCACAGCAATGGCTCTTGCTGAAGGCCCGCAGTAACCACTGTCTGGCTACCGCCTATGTTTGCTCAAAGGCCCAAGGGCTCTACAATCAGCAGATGATTAAGCCTGTCAGGCTTGTGTCTTTCTGTTCAGGGCTGTGAGTTCCCCAATCCTGGGTGGGTCCATAGATGCTGTTTGGGAGCCAGGACCTGGAGTTAGAAACCATAGAAATCTAACTGGTACTCTTCCACTGCAGCTGAGCTGGCACCCAAGCAGGAAAACAAAGTTCTTCTCACTCTTCTCTCCCTTTTCCACAGCCAGAGCAGTCTCTCTCCATGGCCACTACTACCCCATGCTTGTGGCAAGTACTGCCTGGCTACCACCGATGTTCACTCAAGGCCCAAGGAGTCCTCAGTCAGTTTGTCGTGAATGCTGCCGGGCCTGGGACACTCTCTTCAGGGAAGTGGGCTTTCCTCTGCCCCAGGGAAGGTCTAGAAATGTCATCCAAGAGCCAAGGCCTGGAATCAGGGACACCGAAAGTCCACTTGATCCTCTACCCCACTGTAGCTGATGTGGTACCTAAGCTGCAAGACAAAATCCACTTTACTCTTATCTCTCCTTTTCTCAAGCAGAAGCAGTCCCTCATAATCACCACAACTGGGAATGTGCCAAGCCTCATCTGAAGTAAGCGCAGCTCTGAGTCTCACCCAACGCTCATGGTGAGTACTGTCTGGGTACTGCTGCTGATTATTCAGCACCCAAAGGCTCTTTGTTGAGCAGGTGATAAATCTTGCCAGGACTAGCTGCTTCCCTTCAAAGCAACAGGATCCCTTCTTGCCCAAGCTGTATCTAGAAATGTCTGGGTACTAGGGCCTGGAATGGGAGCCTCAGGACTCTGCCTAGTACTCTATACTGCTGTGGTTGAGTTGGTATCCAAGTTGCAAGACAAAGTCCTGTTTAGTCTTCCTTCTCTTCTCCTTAAGCAGAAGGAAGGAGTCTCTTCTGAAGCTGTGAGCTGCTCTGCCTGGGGTCCAGAGAGGGGCAGCTCAAGCACTCCCTTGGATACCCTGGCTGGTGTCTCACTATGTTACATGCTACACAAATCCACTGGCTCTGAGCCTATCATAGCACCTTGACTTGCCCAGGAATTGCAGTTCTTGTGGCCTAGGCTGTTTTTCAGTTTTATTTAGAACCCCAGAGCATTTTAACTCACAGCGTCAAGGCTTGCTGGAACTCAGGTTTCTACTGCTAGGATGGCTGATTCTCCTCTGGCTAAGGCTAGTCCAGATGCTCCCTCCATGGGCACTGGCTGAGTTCTGCCTGGTGTTGCTTTCTGCTATGACAGGGCAGCACTGGGTGCCTCTTTCAGTTATACGAAGTTCAAACCAGGTACTGTAATCTCTCACCTAAATTTTGGTTCTTATGAAGGTGTTTTTATGTGGATATGTGTTCAATTTGGTGTCCCTGTGGAGAGGACAGTTGGTGGCAGCTTCTATCGAGCCATCTTGCTCTACCTCCCTTCAATCATTTCTGAGTGACCAATCAACTGGGGGCTCAGAATAGAAGAAATAGGTAAGTCTGTAATTAGTATCCCAAACGGTGAATAGACTTTAAATAGGAAGAGGACTGTTTAAGTCAGTAATCAGTAAGTTTCAGCTTTTCCTGATTGTGTTAGTTTTCTGGATCGGCTGTAATGAAGTACAATATTATAAGCTGGGCAATTTAAAACAACAGAAATTTATTCTCTCACAGTGCCAGCAGCTAGAAGTCCAAAATCAAGGTGTCAGCAGGGCCATGCTCCCTCTGAAGGCTCTATGGAAAAATTATTTCTTGCTTCTTCTAGTTTCTGGTGGTTGCTGGCAATCCTTGGCATTCCTGGATTTGCAGCAGTGTAACTCCAATCTCTGCCTCCATCTTCACACGGCCTTTGTCCCTGTGTGTCTCTGTGCCTCCAAATATCTCTTTTTATAAGGACATTGATCAGTGGATTTAGGGCCCACCATGATCCAATAAGACCTCATCTTGACTTGACTACATCTGCAAAAGCCTTTTCCAAATAAGGTCAAGTTCACAGGTACTGGGGGTTAGGGCTTCAACATGTCTTTTGTGGGGACACAATTCAACCAACAACACTGATTGATATTAATGGTGTGCCAAGAGGATTGGTGAAGGTGGCAGCAAGGGGACACACTGTCTGTAGAAAATTTAAAAGCAATAATAAAACCAACTGAAAATCAGTCTTTGTTATTATCACCATGCTCCCAGAATTCTAAACAGTATCAACCGTCAAATACTGCTATCAGGGCCCTCCCGCCCTGCCTGTACAGGGATGTTTGTGTTTGTACACCATTTACATGAGTTTTCTAGAGCTGCCATAACAAAGCACCACAGATTGGGTGGCTTAAACAATAGGAATTTATTTGCTCACAGTTCTGGAGACAAGGAACCCTAGATCAAAGTGCCAGCAGGATTGGCCTCTCCCAAGGCCTCTCTCCTTGGCTTGTACATGGCCATCTTCTCCCTGTGGTTTCCCATAATCTTTCTTCTCTGTGAGTCTGTGTTCAAATTTCTCATTCTTATAAAGACACTGATCATGTTGTATTAGGGCCCACTCTGATGGCTTCATTTTAACTTAGTTATCACTTTAAATTCCTTATCTCCAAAGAAAGTCACATTCTGAGATACTGGGAGTTAAGAGAGTTCAAAAATGAATTTTTGGGGGGACACAGTTCAGTCCATAACTTTCTTGAACCCATCTATAAAGTATTTTAGGGATGATTACAGTAGAAACAAAAATCCTACATTTTCCAGAAAATACATTCTCCTATTTACTAGCATTCTGTTATCATATATATTAATGCAGCATTTCATAAATGGGTTCCCATGAAACACAGTTTCATGGGATGTTTTTAAAAGACACTGCTTGATAAAAGTGGTCCATGCTCAAATAAGTTTGGGAAACAAACAAAAAAAAGAGCAGGGTTTCTCAAACTTGGCTTACCTGGTAACACCTTTTAGAAAGGTGCTCTGTAGAACAAAGTTGAAAGAAGCTGGTTTATGGCAAATTTTAAGACGATAAAAATTGTAATGGTGTTGTTAGGAGATATATATATATATATATATATATAATTGCCCTTAATGGAGTGAACCCGGGAGGCGGAGCTTGCAGTGAGCCGAGATCGCGCCACTGCACTCCAGCCTGGGCAACAGGGTGAGATCTCAAAAAAAAAACAAAAATAAAGCCATTAGTCACTGAAAAATTATAATAATACTCTTGTGTATGTATTTTACTACCACAGAGCAACAAAAAGATAGTAACTAAAAACTTGTAGTGTTATTATTTTTTATTTTTAATTTATTTTTATATATATTTTTCTCAACCTCACATCATTGACATGTAGTAATATTTTAAGACTATCTTTTATGACTGGAGTCTGGAACACAAACAAACATAAATTTGAGAATTGAAGAAGAGTTAATTGATGTTAACCCTAATGTCCATTAGTTGAGAGCCATTGGCTAACAGATCTGGCATGAGATTGAAAGTAAAGACAGCATCTTCCGTGGAGGCCTTGCAGTGTTCCTAGATCCACTTTATGTAAAAGAATGAAAATGGGCGAGGTGGCGGGCGCCTGTAGTCCCAGCTACTCGGGAGGCTGAGGCAGGAGAATGGCGTGAACCCCGGGGGGCGGAGTCTGCAGTGAGCTGAGATGGCGCCACTGCACTCCAGCCTGGGCGACAGCCAGACTCTGTCTCAAAAAAAAAAAAAAAAAAAAAAAAAAAAGAATGAAAATGACAGAAAAGTATAAAGAAACAATTAAAACCATCCAAAATCTGACTAGCTAAAGTAAATCACTGTGCATATTTCAAATTGCTTCCACTCTTTTTACTACACTTACTTATATTTGTTGCATAGTTGTTATTTTATTGCATATTAGGCTCCATGATCTGTGTCATGTACTAAAACCACATGATAATTATTTTACCATGTCACTAAAAATTATTCATAAATACCTTTTCTAGCAGTTGCAAATGCTACATACCATTCATTCCAAAACATAACATTTATAACTGTTTCTGTATCAGTAGACTTTGGGTTGTCTAATTTTTTAAAATTATAAGTAGCACTATGAAGAGGTATTGTTATACTGATACACATGAATATATATATATTATATGCACTTTGCATTTCTGATCATCTTCTTATGATAGATTCCTAGAAAAAGACTATCTCAGTAAAAATACGAATATTTTAAAGCTCTTAGGTTAGTGATATTGAAATGTGAGAAAGTGCCCATTTTGCTTCATCTCTGCCAGTATTGTGTATCATACTCTTAAAAAAAACCGACTCTACTAATTTTGTTAGCAAAAATTAATTCCATTTTCAGTTTCATTTCCCTGATTACAAGTAGGTTTGTTTATTTTTCTATTCATTCATTAGCTTTCCCTTTTTCTTTTCTTTCTTTTCTTTTTTTTTTTTTTTCAGATGAATTCTTTCTCTGTCTCCCAGGCGGGAGTGGCAGTGGTGCAATCTCGGCTCGCTGCAACCTCCGCTTCCCGAGTTCAAGCAATTCTCCTGCCTCAGCCTCCCAAGTAGCTGGGATTACAGGCACGTGCCACCACACCCAGCTGATTTTTGTATTTTTAGTAGAGACGGGGTTTCACCGTGTTGGCCAGGATGCTCTCAATCTCATGACCTCAGGTGATCCACCTGCCTTGGCATCCCAAAGTGCTGGGATTACAGGCGTGAGCCACCACGCCCAGCCTAGCCTTCTCTTTTTTCTTAATTTTTATTTTTAAAATTTTAATTGTGGTTAAAATACATATAGCATAAAATTTACCAGTTAACCATTTTTTAAGTAAACAGTTCTGTAGTTAAGTAAATCCATGTTCAACCAATCTCCAGAATCCATTTCATCTTGCAAATCGAAACTGTACATTCGTTAAACAACAATATCCCATTCCCTCTCCTTATAGTTCCCAGCAATCACGATTTAACCTTCTGTCTCTGGATTTGACTACTCTAAATCCCCCATATAATTAGAAAAATACAATACTTGTCCTTTTGTGACTGGTTTATTGAACTTAGCATGTCCTCAAGGTCTGTTTATGTTGTAGCATGTGTCAGAATTTCCTTTTTTTAAAGGCTAAATATTTTATTGCATGTATATACCAACCACATTTTCCCACCTTTGGTTTTGTTAAATCTTTATTTGTTTTTATCTTGTTAACCTTTATTTTCAGTCCAGGGGTACACGTGCAGGTTTGTTACTTACGTAAATTGTGTGTCACAGGGGTTTGGTGTACAGAGTATTTTGCCACCTAGGTAATAAGCATAGTACCTGATAGGTAGGTAGCTTCTCAATCCTCACCCTCCTCCCACCCTTCACCCTCAAGTAGGTCCTGGTGCCTGTTGTTTACTTCTTTATGTCCTTGTGTACTCAATGCTTAGCTGCCACTTATAAGTGAGAACACGTGGTGGTTGGTTTTCTGTTTCTGCACTAGTTTGCTTAGGATAATGGCCCCCAACTCCATCCCTCTTGCTGCAGAGGACATGATCTTGTTCTTTTCCATGGCTGTGTAGTATTCCATAATGTATATGTACCATATTTTCTTCATCCAACCTACCATTGATGGACATTTAGGTTGGTTCCATGTCTTTGCTATTGTAAACAGTGCTGCAACGACCATACACACACATGTGTCTTTATCCTAGAATGACTTTTATTCCTTTGGGTATATACCCAATAATGGGATTGCTGGGTTGAATGGTAGTTCTAAATTCTTTGAGAATCACCAAGCTGCCTTCCACAATGGCTGAACTAATTTACTTTCCCATCAGCAGCGTGTAAGCATTCCCTTTTCTCCACAACCTTGGCAGCATCTGTTGTTTTTTGACTTTAATGATAGCTGTTCTGACTGGTGTGGGATGTATATGCCACCTTTCATTTAAGTCTGCATTAAATCTGTAGATCATTTTCAGTAGTACTGAATCATAACAGTATTAAGTTTTCCAGTCCATTAACACAGGATGGCTTTTCAAGCTTTCCCTTTTTTTGTGAATTTTTTTTCACATCCTTTGCCTTATCTAGGCAGTCTTAATATCTTTAATTGTCAGTGTTTATCAACTCTTTATATATTAAGGACATTCACCTTTTGTTATATTGTGTCACATATTTTCCCCAGCTAGCTATTCAGGGGCTGGTGGAATCTCACTCTGTGGCCTGGGCTGGAATGCAGTGGCACGATCTCAGCTCACTGCAAACTCCATCTCCTGGGTTCAAGTGATTCTCTGCCTCAGCCTCCTGAGTAGCTGGGATTACAGGCACTTACCACCACACCCAGCTAATTTTTGTATTTTTAGTAGAGACGGGGTTTCACCATGTTGGCCAGGCTGGTCTTGAACTCCTGACCTCAAGTGATCCTCCTGCTTTGGCCTCTCAAAGTGCTGGGATTACAGGCGTGAGCCATCGCGCCTGGCTCAGCTTTCCATTTTCTTGATGATGTTTTGCTGTGAGTTTTATATCAACTTAAAGTTTACAGTAGTCTTTTGAATTTTTTTTAGGATAATTTTTTTAAACTGCACTCAGCTAGAAAAATAGCTAGCATTTACTGAGTGCTTACTATTCTATGGGCACTATCTGAAATGCTTGACATGTACTAGTTCTTTTATCCTCACAACTCTGTAAGTGCTATTATTACCATCCCTACTTTGCATACGAAGAAACTAAGGCATAAGCAGGTTAGATAACTTCTCCAAGGTCACATAGTTAAAGTCAAGCAGTCAGATGTCGGAGACCTTGTTCCTTGAGCTCTATGTTTTACTGCCTCCTGTCCTTATTTGTGCCTTTTTCTCTCTATTCATGATCAATTGTTTTATATGTTCATCAGGGAAAATGAATAAGAAGCAGGGAGTCTTTTTTTATTATAATTTAAGTTCTGGGGTACATGTGCAGAATGTGCAGTTTTGTTACATAGGTATACACGTGCCATGGTAGTTTGCTGCACCCACCAACCCATCATCTACATTAGGTATTTCTCCTAATACTATTCCTCCCCTGGTCCCCCCAACCCCTGACAGGCCCCAGTGTGTGATGTTCCCCTCCCTGTGTCCATGTATTCTTATTTTTCAACTTCCACTTATGAGTGAGAACATGTGGTGTTTGGTTTTCTGTTCTTGTGTTAGTTTGCTGAGAATGATGGTTTCCAGCTTTATCCATGTCCCTGCAAAGGACATGAATTCATCCTTTTATGGCTGCATAGTATTCCATGGTGTATATGTGCCACATTTTCTTTATCCAGTCTATCATTGATGGGCATTTGGGTTGGTTCCAAGTCTTAGCTATTGTGAATAGTGCCACAATGAATATATGTGTGCATGTGTCTTTATAGTAGAAAGATTTATAATCCTTTGGGTATATACCCAGTAATGGGATCGCTGGGTCAAATGGTATTTCTCATTCTAGATCCTTGAGGAATTGCCACACTGTTCTCCACATGGTTGAACTAATTTACACCCCCACCAATAGTGTAAAAGCAGTCCTATTTCTCCACATCCTCTCCAGCATCTGTTGTTTCCTGACTTTTTAGTGATCACCATTCTAACTGGTGTGAGATGATTATCTCATTGTGGTTTTGATTTGCATTTCTCTAATGACCAGGGATGATGAGCTTTTTTTCATATGTTCGTTGGCTGCATAAATGTCTTCTTTTGAGAAGTGTCTGTTCATATCCTTTGTCCACTTTTTGATGGGGTTGTTTTTTTTCTCGTAAATTTGTTTAAGTTCTTTGTAGATTCTAGAT
This sequence comes from Nomascus leucogenys, assembly GCF_006542625.1. NCBI lineage: Eukaryota > Metazoa > Chordata > Mammalia > Primates > Hylobatidae > Nomascus > Nomascus leucogenys. The sequence continues at coordinate 61,894,355 of NC_044402.1, read as the reverse complement.
ATTAGCCCTTTGTCAGCTGGATAGATTGCAAAAATTTTCTCCCATTCTGTAGGTTGCCTGTTCACTCTGATGATAGTTTCTTTTGCTGTGCAGAAGCTCTTTAGTTTAACTAGATCCCATTTGTCTATTTTGGCTTCTGTTGCCATTGCTTTTGGTGTTTTAGTCATGAAGTCTTTGCCCATGCCTATGTCCTGAATGGTATTGCCTAGGTTTTCTTCTAGGGTTTTGATGGTTTTAGATCTACCATTTAAGTCTTTAATCCATCTTGAATTAATTTTTGTATAAAGTGTAAGGAAGGGGTCCAGTTTCAGCTTTCTACATATGGCTAGCCAGTTTTCCCAGCACCATATATTAAATAGGGAATCCTTTCCCCATTTCTTGTTTTTGTCAGGTTTGTCAAAGATCAGATAGTTGTAGATATGTGGTATTATTTCTGAGGGCTTTGTTCTGTTCCATTGGTCTATATCTCTGTTTTGGTACCAGTACCATGCTGTTTTGGTACCAGTACCATGGTGTTTTGGTTACTGTAGTCTTGTAATATAGTTTGAAGTCAGGTAGTATGATGCCTCCAGCTTTGTTCTTTTGCCTTAGGATTGACTTGGCGATGAGGGCTCTTTTTTGATTCCATATGAACTTTAATCCATCTTGAGTTAATTTTTGTATAAGGTGTAAGGAAGGGGTCCAGTTTCAGTTTTAAGAAGCAGGGAGTCTTCGCAAGCTCAAGGTAGGATCTTTGTCAAACAGGAAATATGGTATTATGCAGCAGTGAAATGAGGTCAGTTCTGAGTCCTCAGTCTAGGTTACAAGAGCAAAGTTAAGAGTTTGTTCTTAGGAGGAATAGAACTGGGCCTGTCTCTAGGTCAAGAGAAACACTGTGGTAAAAATGAGAACATTGAGCAACTAATTCAAAATTTCATATGGAACGGTTTCAATAACCATCGGGTAAATGACTTCTTATGGTGAGTGTGCTCAGAAGTGCTCACTAATACTGGTTGACTGAGAGTGATATTTACAATACCAAACAGTCATATCACTAATAGTATAACAACTTTTTCTTACCAGGGGCTTTTTTGAGCCAGTAAAGGAGAGGATCTTCCTTAGGATTTTTGTTTGTTTTCAAGCTTAGCAATGTGCTAACCCCATCCCTTCTACATCCATCGAAGAGAATGCACCCTAGGCTCCCTAGACCAAACTCAGGCATGCTTCACTTGTGGCATGCATTCAGAAGGAGGAGAACATGGTGAAAATATCTTGAATATCATTCTAGTAACCATAGTGACACCAAAGCAAACCTGGATCCTTATCTCATATCTTGTTTATTTTTCAGAAAGAATTTATTTACACATAGACCTTTAATTTTGAAAAAGATGCCCCTCTTTGTTATTTGATTGTGTAAGTGATGTTTTGTTGGCCTTGCTTCACAGCAAGTCTCTGTAATACCTCGGTATGTTGCCAGTGGCTGTCTCTGTCCTCACAAACAAATCTTCCATACTTGTCTGACTTGGGCAGCCAGGCTATCGGGTCCAAGGACGGATAGAATACCTGGAAAGTGACAGCAATGTTTTTGGGGTCAGAACTCTTGAAGTGGCAAAGTTATTGAAGATCCAGCTGCAGAATGAATGAGCACATTCTCTGCTTTTAAAAAAGGTTTTATTTTTAAAAAAGAAGTAATAAAGCTGGGTGTGGTGGTGCTCGCCTGTAGTCCCAGTTGCTCAGGAAGCCGAGATGGGAGGATCGCTTGAGCCCAGGAGTTTGAGACTAGCCTAAGCAATACAGTGAGACTCCATCTCTAAAAAACCAAAACAAAACAAAAAACAAAAAAAAAGGGAAAAGAAAGAAAAGAAAAAGGAGTAATAAAGAGAGATATTGGTGCCTCACTGCTCTAAAGGGCTTTGAGGAAACAGTTCTAGGCTCTCCACAGAATTTGGAAATGCATCCTGGGGGGCTGGACTGTGAAAAACATCTGAGACATAAGCTCTATGTGACACTTGGTGAATACTCATGAACATTCAGGGTTCTTGAGGGCCTGAACTGCTTGTTTTGGTAGCCTTGCATTTTCAGTGCAACAATCCCTGGCATCGAGTGGACCCTCAAGAAATATTTGTTAGCTGTCAGATGCAACTTTCCGCTGCACTGTCAACACTTTTTCAAAACAGGGCACTGAGGACTTCATTAACTTCCCAGCAGCTACAAGGAATCTTGGGAATCTTTTCTCTAGGCAGAGCAGGCTATTTATAAAGATACTTTGAAAGCCAACCTAAGAAAAAACATTTCCCCGATGGTGCCTGAAATTCGATGCGTAGAGGTTCTTTTTTGTGTTACCCTCACTAACTTCTTTGAAAATGCCTACAGAAGGGGTGTTCATATCACGCCCTTGTACTTCACGAGAATAAGTTGATCAGGTAAAAATTTTCTCCACGGCCGGGTGCGGTGGCTCACGCTTGTAATCCCAGCACTTTGGGAGGCCGAGGCGGGCGGATCACGAGGTCAGGAGATCGAGACCACGGTGAAACCCCGTCTCTACTAAAAAATACAAAAAATTAGCCGGGCGTGGTGGCGGGCGCCTGTAGTCCCAGCTACTCGGAGAGGCTGAGGCAGGAGAATGGCGTGAACCCGGGAGGCGGAGCTTGCAGTGAGCCGAGATCGCGCCACTGCACTCCAGCCTGGGTGACAGAGTGAGACTCCGTCTCAAAAAAAAAAAAAAAAAAAAATTTTTCTCCACAAGAGAGACCACTAGTGGGAGGGGGCAGCTGCCCAGTTAGGAGGGTTAGACTTGTCCTGCACCAATATTGTCAAGCAAGTGGGCTCAAGGGTCCCTCTGGACTCTCCTACTTAACCTTCACCATTGGCTTAAATATAGGAGTGACCGTCCCCTCTCTCTGGAAACTGGTCTCAGTCCTGTAGCCTATTTCTTGGGATCAGTGACCCATCTCCACTTTCCACCACCTCCAGAGGCTCAAGAGAACCTGTCCCTGTCTAAACAGCCATTATTAAATGTGACTCTATTTTTTTCTCTATAGGAATGATGTATTTTCTATTAAAAAAAAAAAAAAAAACTCCCACAATCTTTGTGTGATTTGCATTTGAGAGCGGTCCTTTGGCCTACCTGCAAAGCAGTGCAGAGGCTGACCTTTACTGATAATCTGCCATGCACCAGGCACCCGGCCAGAGGGACGCTTCCTGTTCAAAATGACTGTTAGGCAGATGCTATCATTTCCATGTTACTGAGAACAAAGTTGAATCTCTGAGAGAGAAAAAAGGAACATTCACAGGGTCACAAAGGTGGGTTGAATTCCAGAGACCCTGTTCTCTCTACAGCAAGGAAAATTACCCATACCCAGGAGAGCAGGGAAATGTCATAAATTATTTGTATGCCCTCACTGCACTTTGCACAAGGCTTGGAGTCTTTGATGGAGAATGCATGTAACATAACCCACTGAAATTAAACTTAAACAAAAATGATACTTTGCTGGGAGGGATCCTGGTCACCCCCTAAAATCTGAGGAAAGTTGAACAACCAGGCCTCAGTACCAAGAGTTCTTGGATTTTATATCTGTTTAATGCTACACCCACAACTGGACTAAATAACCTGCATCTCTTGTCTCTTAGGTGGAGTTCTCAAGAGAGAGACCCTAATTGGCTCCTGGTCAGCCAATGGACTTCCTCCTCCTGAGTCAGGTGTTCACTTCTAGTCCAATCAGCTATGACCAAGAGTCAAGCAAAAACAAAACTTCTGGGGGCTAATTCTGAAGTCTGCCCAATGGTGCCTACTATACCCAGATATAATTCAATATGTGTTTATTGTCTGGTGTTTTTTGTGTTCATTCGTTGCAACCAAGCTCTTTAAGAACCTTGGATACATCGTCCTTCATTTAATCATCAGGCGGGGGTTGATAGGCCATAGTGATCAAGCAAAATATGTGAAATTTCTATATGCCAGTTATCCCTGTGTTTAAAACCTTCAGAGCAAATTAAAAAAGAAGAAATGAACTATTTGTTCTCAAAAGCTTGGTTTCAAGGGGACTGAGGAAATGGGAAAAGCATCTGTGGACGAGGCTATTGTGCTTGCTGCTGGAAGACTGCCAAGGCCAGTTACTAACCGGGTGGGCAGCAACAAGTAGTTGCTTTGTTTTTTTTTCCCCCATAAGAAGTTGTTGTCTCTGTTTTGCAAGTTTGTCAAATTTCTTTTGTTTCTGGGGTCAATAACCTGGATACTTGAGACTCTTTTTTTCCCCTCCCGAGGGTCCTAATTTTGCATTTTACGTAACACCAGTCTTGACCCAAAGCTGATTTATTAAGGAGGTTTCTTCTGGGTTAGTTGTTGGTGCTGGAGTCTGCGTGTACATGAATCAGTCGTATACTGCCACCATGAGGGAGATGCTGGAATTGCAAGGCTCTTTTAGTCATCCAATGTAAATTTTCAGAAATGAAAGTGAGCACGTTTGAAATTACCTCTATCATCTATCTATCTATCTGTCTATCTATCTATCTATCTATCTATCTATCTATCATCTATCTATCAATCATCTATCTATCTATCGATCTATCTATCATGTTCATATATATATAAAATGGAACAATCCACCTCCTAAAACATATCCTCTGGAAGGCTTAAAGAGATATATAGTATTGCCAAGTGTGTCTGAGTTAGGTAGGCGAGGGTTTGAGACCTGCCTCTGCCTACCACTACAACCGCCCTTACGCTAGACATTTAAGTCTTCTAAGCCACGGGTGTAAAAACGGTCTGATAGTACCCATTTCACAGGGCTTTGTATTGAAAAAATGTCATAGCCTGTGTCAATCTCTAGCATTTTGTTAAGCACTCAATAAATGATTACCATTGCTATCACCTGAAATTGGCCATGGCTGAAAGTATTAGAAAAGCCTTCTGCAGGGAGAGAGAGGGGTGAGGGTGGAGGGTACCAGTAGCTCCGTGAAAACAAACACCCAGTGTACAACTGGAGTGGATGCTCAATAAACATATGAAGGGTTCAGGGGAAAGGGGTGAAGTCACCAGGGATGGCTCTAACAGCCAAAAGAGGCATGGAAAACACTCCTTTACACTGACCATTTTAGAGTCAAAGAACCAAAAATATAGAATGCTCGTGGGGTGAGGATTCTAGATATGTACTCCAGCTTTTTTTTTCAAGTGGGCAACCAAGTGATTGAATCACTCTTCAAGTTAAAATGTTAATCAGTAGTAGAGTGGGACTAGAACCCAAGACTTGTTTTGTTTTGTTTTGTTTTCTTTTTTTTTTTTTTGAGACAGGATCTAACTCTGATGCCCAGGCTGGAGTGCGATGGCACATTTGGAGCTCACTGTAACCTTGAAGCCCTGGGTTTAAACAATCCTTCCGCCTCAGCCTCCTGAGTAGCTGTGACTACACACACACACCACTATGCCCAGCTAATTTTTAATTTTTTGGGTAGAGACAAGAATCTCACTATATTGCCCAGGCTGGTCTGAAACTTCTGGCTTCAAGTGATTCTGCCGCCTTGGTCTCCCAAAGTGCTGGGATTACAGGCATAAGCCACTGTGCCCACCCCCTCATGACTTTTGACAAATAATCCAGAGCTCTTTATATATAAGCACCAAAATGTCAGTCAAGATTGGCCGAATCTGGACTGTCTTAGATTGAAAAAAAATGGGCAAGTTGCTTAACTTGATTATGCTTTAGTTTCCTTACTGGCAAAATGGCAATCATAATATCCTACTGCAGGGGTTCTAGTAAAGACTGAGATGCCACATGGAAAGCATTTAAATTTGTGCAATAAGTGTCCACTGGTATGATTATATGACTATAGACTTCATCTGTTACAATTACCCTGGCTCTTGAATGTGATCAACAAAACTTTGCCATCTCTAAAACCACTGGCTTCCGCCGGGCGCGGTGGCTCACGCTTGTAATCCCAGCACTTTGGGAGGCCGAGGCAGGCGGATCACGAGGTCAGGAGATCGAGACCACGGTGAAACCCCGTCTCTACTAAAAAATACAAAAAATTAGCCGGGGGTGGTGGCGGGCGCCTGTAGTCCCAGCTACTCGGAGAGGCTGAGGCAGGAGAACGGCGTGAACCCGGGAGGCGGAGCTTGCAGTGAGCCGAGATTGCGCCACTGCACTCCAGCCTGGGCGACAGAGCGAGACTCCGTCTCAAAAAAAAAAACAAAAAAAAACCACTGGCTTCCTAACCCTGCCTCCATGATCAACTCTTTAATGATGGGAACATTTGTACCTCTTTATACCTTCTCGTGCCTGTATAATTACCTTTTTAAAATTAAACTTTTAATTTTGAGGTAATTCTAGGTTTATATACAGTTATAAAAAATAATACAGAATGATTCCCATGTACTCTTCACCGAATTTTTTTCCAATGGAAACAGTTTGAAGAACTATAGTACAGTATCACAAAGATACTGGCATTGACAAGATCTACCCATCTTATTCAATTTCTCCTGTTTTACTTGTATCCATTTGTGTGTGTATTTAGTTCTATACAGTTTTATCACCTTTGTAGATTCATGTTTCCACTTCAAAGTCAAGACACCAAACAGTTCTATCTTTCATGAGGATGCCTTGAACTGGCCTTTTGTAACCACACCAACCTCTCTCCTGTATCCCCCCGCCCCATCCTGAAACTCTAGCAACCAATTGGTATTGGGCTTTTTGTTTTCTTGATTATAATTCACTGGAGACTCATCCAGATTATTGCTGATATCATTAGTTTATTCCCTTTTGTTGCTGAGTAGTATTTGATGAGATAGATGAGTAAATGAGTAGTATTAGATGAGATAGATGTACTGCAATTTGCTCAGCCATTCACCTCTTGAAGGACATCTAGGTTGTTTCCTGTGTTTGGCTAGTAGGAATAAAGCTGTTATGAACCTTTGTATACAGGTTTTTGTGTAAATATAAGCTTTCATTTCTCTGGGATAAATGCCCAAGAGTGCAACTGCTGGTTCGAATGGTAATCACACATTTAGTTTTATAAGAAATTGCCTAACTGTTTCTTAAAGTGGCTGTACTATTTTATATCCCCACCAGCAACATACGAGTAATCAGGTGTCCTGTGTCCTTGCCAGCATTTGGTATTATCACTATTTTTTTATTTTAACTCTTTAAATAGGCAAGTAGTAATACTCATTGTGGTTTTAATTTGCATTTCCCTAGTGGCTAATGATGTCGAACATCTTTTCATGTGCTTATTTGCCATCTGCCTCACCTTTTTGGTGAAATAGCTCTTTTATGACTTTTGCCCGTTTTATAATTAGATTGTTTGTTTTTCTCTGTTGAGTTTTGAGAGTTCTTTACATATTTTAGGTATAAAGCCTTGACATATTTAACTTTTAAAGTAAACATCAACACTGGATTGTGAGCAGCGTAATGTCTGTGGTACATAGTTGGAAGTAAAACATTCCTCAGCAAATGTAAAGGAACAGAAATTATAACAAACTGTCTCTCAGACCACAGCGCAATCAAACTAGAACTCAGGATTAAGAAACTCACTCAAAACCGCTCAACTACATGGAAACTGAACAACCTGCTCCTGAATGACTACTGGGTACATAATGAAATGAAGGCAGCAATAAAGATGTTCTTTGAAACCAATGAGAACAAAGACACAACATACCAGAATCTCTGGGACACATTCAAAGCAGTGTGTAGAGGGAAATTTATAGCACTAAATGCCCACCAGAGAAAGCAGGAAAGATCTAAAACTGACAACCTAACATCACAATTAAAAGAACTAGAGAAGCAAGAGCAAACACATTCAAAAGCTAGCAGAAGGCAAGAAATAACTAAGATCAGAGCAGAACTGAGGGAAATAGAGACACAAAAAGCCCTTCAAAAAATCAATGAATCCAGGAGCTGTTTTTTTGAAAAGATCGATAAAATTGATAGACCGCTAGCAAGACTAATAAAGAAGAAAAGAGAGAAGAATCAAATAGACGCAATAAAAATGATAAAGGGGATATCACCACCAATCCCACAGAAATACAAACTACCATCAGAGAATACTATAAACACCTCTACACAAAAAAACTAGAAAATCTAGAAGAAATGGATAAATTCCTCGACACATACATCCTCCCAAGACTAAACCAGAAGAAGTTGAATCTCTGAATAGACCACTAACAGGCTCTGAAATTGAGGCAATAATTAATAGCTTACCAACCAAAAAAAGTCCAGGACCAGATGGATTCACAGTCGAATTCCACCAGAGGTACAAGGAGGAGCTGGTACCATTCCTTCTGAAACTATTCCCATCAATAGAAAAAGAGGAATCCTCCCTAACTCATTTTATGAGGCCAGCATCATCCTGATATCAAAGCCTGGCAGAGACACAACAAAAAAAGAGAATTTTAGACCAATATCCTTGATGAATATTGATGCAAAAATCCTCAATAAAATACTGTCAAACTGAATCCAGCAGCATATCAAAAAGCTTATCCACCATGATCAAGTGGGCTTCATCCCTGGGATGCAAGGCTGGTTCAACATACACAAATCAATAAACGTAATCCAGCATATGAACAGAACCAAAGACAAAAACTACATGATTATCTCAACAGATGCAGAAAAGGCCTTTGACAAAATTCAACAACGCTTCACGCTAAAAACTCTTAATAAATTAGGTATTGATGGGACGTATCTCAAAATAATAAGAGCTATCTATGACAAACCCACAGCCAATATCATACTGAATGGACAAAAACTGGAAGCATTCCCTTTGAAAACTGGCACAAGACAGGGATGCCCTCTCTCACCACTCCTATGCAACATAGTGTTAGAAGTTCCGACCAGGGCAATCAGTCAGGAGAAGGAAATAAAGGGCATTCAATTAGGAAAAAAGGAAGTCAAATTGTCCCTGCTTGCAGATGACATGATTGTATATCTAGAAAACTCCGTCGTCTCAGCCCAAAATCTCCTTAAGCTGATAAGCAACTTCAGCAAAGTCTCAGGATACAAAATGAATGTGCAAAAATCACAAGCATTCTTATACACCAATAACAAACAGAGAGCCAAATCATGAGTGAACTCCCATTCACAATTGCTTCAAACAGAATAAAATACCTAGGAATCCAACTTACAAGGGATGTGAAGGACCTCTTCAAGGAGAACTACAAACCACGGCCCAATGAAATAAAAGAGGATACAAACAAATGGAAGAACATTCTATGCTCATGGGTAGGAAGAATCAATATTGTGAAAATGGCCATACTGCCCAAGGTAATTTATAGATTCAGTGCCATCCCCATCAAGCTACCAAGGACTTTCTTCACAGAATTGGAAAAAACTACTTTTAGGTTAATATGGAACCAAAAACGAGCCCACATTGCCAAGTCAATCCTAAGCCAAAAGAACAAAGCTGGAGGCATCATACTACCTGACTTCAAACTATATTACAAGGCTACAGTAACCGAAACAGCATGGTGCTGGTACCAAAACAGAGATATAGATCAATGGAACAGAACAGAGCCCTCAGAAATAATGCCGCATATCTACAACTATCTGATCTTTGACAAACCTGACAAAAACAAGCAATGGGGAAAGGATTCCCTATTTAATAAATGGTGCTGGGAAAGCTGGCTAGCCATATGTAGAAAGCTGAAACTGGATCCCTTCCTTACACCTTATACAAAAACTAATTCAAGATGGATTAAAGACTTACATGTTAGACCTAAAACCATAAAAACCCTAGAAGAAAACCTAGGCAATATCATTCAGGACATAGGCATGGGCAAGGACTTCATGTCTAAAACACCAAAAGCAATGGCAACAAAAGCCAAAATTGACAAATGGAATCTAATTAAACTAAAGAGCTTCTGCACAGCAAAAGAAACTACCATCAAAGTGAACAGGCAACCTACAGAATGGGAGAAAAGTTTTGCAACCTATTCATCTGACAAAGGGCTAATATCCAGAATCTACAATGAACTCAAACAAATTTACAAGAAAAAAACAAACAACTCCATCAAAAAGTGGGTGAAGGATATGAACAGACACTTCTCAAAAGAAGACATTTATGCAGCCAGAAAACATGAAAAAATGCTCATCATCACTGGCCATCAGAGGAATGCAAATCAAAACCACAATGAGATACCATCTCACACCAGTTAGAATGGCCATCATTAAAAAGTCAGGAAACAACAGGTGCTGGAGAGGATGTGGAGAAATAGGAACACTTTTACACTGTTGTTGGGACTGTAAACTAGTGCAACCATTGTGGAAGTCAGTGTGGCGATTCCTCAGGGATCTAGAACTAGAAATACCATTTAACCCAGCCATCCCATTACTGGGTATATACCCAAAGGATTATAAATCATGCTGCTATAAAGACACATGCACACGTATGTTTATTGCAGCACCATTCACAATAGCAAAGACTTGGAACCAACCCAAATGTCCAACAATGATAGACTGGATTAAGAAAATGTGGTTTTCTTAAAAAAGAAAAATGATGAGTTCATGTCCTTTGCAGGGACATGGATGAAGCTGGAAACGATCATTCTCAGCAAACTATTGCAAGGACAAAAAACCAAACACCTCATGTTCTCATTCATAGGTGGGAATTGAACAATGAGAACACGTGGACACAGGAAGGGGAACATCACACTCCGGGGCCTGTTGTGGGGTGGGGGGAGGGGGAGGGGTAGCATTAGGAGATATACCTAATGCTAAATGACGAGTTAATGGGTGCAACACACCAACATGACACGTGTACATATGTAACAAACCTGCACGTTGTGCACATGTACCCTAAAACTTAAAGTATAAAAATAATAAAATAAAAAAAACACGTGGTAGTAAAATATATGACAACAATAGCACAGAGAATGGGAGGTTGTGGGTGAATGTGTACTCCTCTATGGTGTTTCATTGTATATGAACTGATTTAGTGTTAGTCTATGCTTAATTGTAGTAAGTTAGAGATGAATATTATAATCATTTAAAAATATGCAAAGAGAAACCTTGTTTATTTATTTATTATACTTTTAGTTCTGGGGTACATGTGCAGAACGTGCAGCTTTGTTACATAGGTATACATGTGCCATGGTGGTTTGCTGCACCCATCAACCCCTCACCTACATTAGGTATTTCTCCTAATGCTATCCCTCCCCTAGCCCCCACCCCCCTGACAGGCCCCAGTGTGTGATGTTCCCCTCCCTGTGTCCATGTATTCTCATTGTTCAACTCTCACTTATGAGTGAGAACATGTGGTGTTTGGTTTTCTGTTCTTGTGTTAGTTTGCTGAGAATGATGGTTTCATCCATGTCCCTGCAAAGGACATGAACTCATCCTTTTTTATGGCTGCATAGTATTCCATGGTGTATATGTGCCACATTTTCTTTATCCAGTCTATCGCTGATGGGCATTTGGGTTTGTTCCATGTCTTTGCTGTTGTGAATAGTGCTGCAATAAACATACGTGTGCATGAGTCTTTATAGTAGAATGATTTATGATCCTTCGGGTATATATCTAGTAATGGGATCACTGGGTCAAATGGTATTTCTGGTTCTAGATCCTTGAGGAATCGCCACACTGTGTTCCACAATGGTTGAACTAATTTACACTCCCACCAACAGTGTAAAAGCATTCCTATTTCTCCACATCCTCTCCAGCATCTGTTGCTTCCTGACTTTTTAGTGATCACCATTCTAACTGGCGTGAGATGCTATCTCATTTTGGTTTTGACTTGCATTTCTCTAATGACCAGTGATGATGAGCTTTTTTTGATATGTTTTTTGGCCCCATAAATGTCTTCTTTTTCTTTTATTATTGTACTTTAAGTTTTAGGGTACATGTGCACAATGTGCAGGTTTGTTACATACGTATCCGTGTGCCATGTTGGTGTGCTGCACCCATTAACTCATCATTTAGCATTAGGTGTATCTCCTAATGCTGTCTCTCCCCCCTCCCCCCACCCCACAACAGTCCCCGGAGTGTGATGTTCCCCTTCCTGTGTCCATGTGTTCTCATTGTTCAATTCCCACCTATGAGTGAGAAGATGCGGTGTTTGGTTTTTTGTCCTTGCGATAGTTTACTGAGAATGATGATTTCCAGTTTCATCCATGTCTCTTCTTTGAGAAGTGTCTGTTCATATCCTTTGCACAGTTTTTGATGGGGTTGTTTGGAGAAATCATTTTTAAATACAAGATATTATTAAGTCAATAGAGGACATAAAATGGGATACCAAAAGATGACAGGAAAGGTGCATTAAAGGAAAGAGAACATTAGAAACAAATAGGAAACTAAGAAGATGATAGACTTAAACTCAACCATATAAATTATTACAGTAAATGTTCATGAACTAAGCACTTCCATTAAAAAGGGTAAAACAAGAAAGACCCAACTAGAAGCTGTTTAAAGGGAAACACTTTAATTCTAAAATCATAGCTAGGTTGCAAGTAAAATGATAGAAAATATTTATTATGGAAGCACTAATTGTAAGAAAATTGACATGGAATATTAATATCAGACAAAGTAAAGTTCAAAACAAGAGTATTCCTAGAGATTAAAAAAGAGGATACTTTTATTATGATAGAAGGATCAATGCATCAGGAAGACATACAGTTCCTAAGTGTGAAGATACCTAACAGAGCTTCATAGTGTACGAGGCAAAAACTGACAAAACTATAGAGAAACAGACAAATCCACAATCAAATTTTGGGATTTCAACATTCCACTCTCAGTAACTGAAAAAAAAGCAGACAAAGAAAATCAGTAAGGATACAGATGATTTGAAGAACATTATCAAAAATTCAACTACCAAAGAAAACTACACACTATACGCACCAAATATATATTATTCTGAAGTGTACATGGAATATTCATCAAGAAAGACTGCACACTGGGCTATTAAAAAGTCAAACATTCCACACATTGAAATAATACAGAATATTCTATGATCAAAATGAAACTATACTAGACATCAATAATAAAAAAGACATCTAGAAAATTCCCAAAGATTTTGAAATGAAGCCACATTCTACTAAGTAACCCATGGCCAAAGAAGAAATCACAAGGGATAGTAGAAAACATGTACAAAGAACAAACAACGAAAGTACAATATATCCAAATGACCAAGATGCAGCGAAAACAGTAATAAATGTGAAATCCACAGTTTTAGCTGCTTATTTTGGAGCAGAAGCATATTTCTGTCTTAAAATGAGAATGGAAAAATATATTTCGATGTGGAATTTCATTTTATAGCAAATGCGCTCTGAATGTCTCCATGAATTGAGGAATATTTGTAAATCGAATGAAATAAAAAGGCACCTACTGAAAAGATCACTAGAGGGCACTATTATCTAACTTCCAGAGGAAACAGCTTTTAGTGTGGATAACTTAAATGTTGTTAGCTCTAAAACAGACTCAAGATGGCATCGAGATTTTATTCCTCTGTTTTATAGATGAGACAATTGAGGTCCAAAGAGAGGAAATGACTTGCTTAATATCATACAAACACTAGTTGTAGAGTCAGAACTATAACCCAGTCTCCTGACCCATTAGAGAATCACATCATGATTCTGCACAAAATCAGACTGACCCAGACTTTCGTATACTCTTATGGCAAATGAAATGCTCTTTTCCACTGGCGTTGCCCAGCTACTGTAATGCATGCCTGGCATTGCTGGAGCTGCTGGATAGGGCTGGGCACTGGGGGAGTGTGCTCTATGGAGAAAGCCTGCCTGAGGGTGAAACCGTTATAGTGGAAGGTGTAAGCCAGGAATTGGGAGACAGGACTTGAGAGCATCTGAGCCAATAACCTGTGCCTGAAGCTAATGCCAAATCTTGGACGTTTCTGTGATATTAGCTGGTAGATTTTCTTTTTATCTAAAGCTGGTGGGTGTGGGGGTTTTCTGTCACTTGCATCCAAAATTTCTGAATATGCCAAGCATCTTTCTACTTTGCAGAAAGACCAATAGTATTCAAAACACATGGCTTTATTTTGGACAAAGCCAAAAAAGGTTCTGGGAAACTCACCAGGACTGTTTAAGAGGTGATAAAAACATATGAAGAGCTTCTCATGTTTCATTTTCTAGAAATTTTAGATCCTAAGTCATCAGTATGATTGTTTTTCTCCGCTGACTTCATTGCATTCTTGGAAGCCTAAATTATTTCAAAGGAGACTATTAAGAAAATGTGTGTTATATACCGGTAGAAAGTAGATGCAGGTTGTGTCGTCTTTAATATAATAGTGTTGTCACACTCTCCAGGCGCAGAGTAGGGAGTGAACATGGCTTGCCCTAACAGTGTATGTCCTTTGCTTTTATGGACATTGCCTTATTTCCACCACACAGCAAATCGGCAAAGTGTTCTCATGTCTATTTCACAGGTGATATATAGACAAAGTCTAAAGTCACCCAGCTAGTATGTATAAATATTAGGATTGGAACTCAGTTCTATACTTTTGCTTTTATGCTAGAAGTACTTGTATCCTGTCCCAACCCAGTGCTGATAAACGTCCTAGGAACTTCAGAATGAATCACTTTCGATTGAGATGTTGGCTTTTAAACTGCTTTCATCTGCCATGATGAAAGTGTAATGTATTAAAAGGACATAAAAATGCAGCTTTTCAACACATTCGCCACGCTGTGATATGGTTTGGCTGTGTCTTCACCCAAATCTCATCTTGAATTGTAGCTCCCGTAATTCCCACGTATTGTGGGAGGGACCTGGTGGGAGATAATTGAATCATGGGGGGCGGTTTCCCCCATACTGTTCTCATGTTAGTAAGTCTCACGAGATCTGATGATTTTATAACGGGTTTCCCCTTTGGCTTGATTCTCATTCTCTTTGCCTGCTGCCATGAATGATGTGCCTTTTGCCTTCTGCCATGATTGTGTAGTCTCCCCAGCTGCGTGGAACTGTGAGTCCATTAAACCTGTTTTTCTTTATAAATTACCCAGTCTCAGGTATGTCTTTATCAGCAGTGTGAAAACGGACTAATATACTAGTTTTTGCTCAGAAAAGTTTCATTTCTCCTTCCTCCTTTCTGAACCAGTTTAACCCACATTTTGCTTCCGTTTGAGGCATAATAAACCCAAAATGTGTAAACTGCCCTCATCTTAAGTGTACAGCCCAGTCATTTTTACATGTCTTGATATCCATGAATCATCACCCAGGTTAAGATATAAAACATGTCTAGCAACCTAGAAGTTTGTTTCTTTGGTACTTGTTCATTTCCATCCAGAGGTAACAGGCTGGAGTCCAGGGGCATGATCACAGCTCCCTGGCAGCCTCGATTTCCCAGGCTCAAGTGATTCTCCCACCTCAGTTTCCTGAGTAGCTAGGACTGCAGGTGCACACCACCACATCCAGCCAATTTTGTTTTCTAAACATGGGGGTCTCACTATGCTGCCCAGGCTGGTCTTGAATCCCTGGACTCAAACGATCCTACTGCCTTGGCCTCCTAAAGTGCTGATTACATGAGCCACTGTACCCAGCTCATGGTTCTTTAATGCATCTTCCATACTTAGATTTGTAATGTTTCATTTCATAGAATATTGAGAAGGAAAAGGGGCTTGCTTTAGGGATTATCTAGCCTATCTCAGCCTCTGCTTACCGGGAAAACACAACAGTGAGGAATGTCTGTTTCCCAACCAAGGTTGCCCACCGGGGCCTCTTCACTTACAGTAGTCCTTACCCGTTCCCTTCTGTTATGGACTGAATGTCTCCCCCAGATCCCTGTGTTGAAGCCTAACCCCTAGTATGAGGGTATTTGGAGTTGGAGCCATTGGGAGGTAATTAGGTCATGAGGGTGGAACCCTCATGAGTGGGATTAGTGTCCTTAGATAAGCAGAGATACAAGAGAAATGATCTCTCCAAAACATGGGGATGCAACAAGACAACCATCTGCAAACGATGAAGAGCGCTTGCCAGGAGCTGAATCTGCCAGTGCCTTGCTCTTACACTTCCAGCCTCCCTAACAGTAACAAATGTCAGTTGTGTAAGTCACTCAGTCTGTGGTAGTTATAGCAGCCTGAACTGAAACATCTTCTTACACTTCCATAAGCATCATTTGGCATGTACTTCCAGAATTGTTTATAGGAAATGTTAAATATTTATACGAAAGCATAATGGAGAGAAGACAGCGGCTGATAGAACTCAGTGGCTTATCTTCAGGGAAAGCGGGGAGGCTTAACCCAAACAAAAAGCTCATTAGCAGGACCTCTGAAAACCATGCAACTGAGCAGCTTATTTACGGTTCTGAGAAGGACCCCCTCATCTAGCCAAGCTCTGAAAGGCCCTGGCACCACAGGTCCCCTTCCCCCTGGCCTCTTTGCCCCATGTCAAGCACTGCAATGGCTTGAAGGACACTTAATTCCACATTTTCTCTTCACGAGACTTCAGGTCCCCGAGAAACCTTCCAACTCCTCAGAATATGGCCTAACCCACAAAACATCCTGGATTTCTATGTCTCCTAATTTTTGTTTTGGGTGGTGGTTTGGAAGGAGACATCCAAGGCAATGGATTTTCCCTCCACTTCTGAACTGAAGGCTCACAGACAGCCTCAGAGATGAGCTGAGCAGCAGAGGCATCCTGGGACCAGGAGGAAACCTCTTATTCGCGCAGGGGACTAGATGGGCAGAAAACTAGTCTTTAGGTTAGCAGCAGGTTAATTAACAATCAGTTGTATCCCAAGTTAGGATCTGATGGTCTGGGCTTGGCCACAGGTATTTCTACTAAGGAGAAAGCACTTTTTGCTTGTTTAAGATTTACAGTTCTGTTCCTAAAATCCCCAATTCTTAGCTGTGTTCAGATGGTAAAACTCTTGAGAGCTGTGAGGCTTACATTCTCTGTCCTGGAGAAAGAAGACCACGATCTGGTTTTTAATAAGAGAAAATCTAGACATATCACATTAGACTTAAAAGCAAGTGTTATTTGAGACTTGATATTGATGTGTCCATAACTGAGGTAGAGAAAGTCCTTATTATTCATGGGGCCAGCAAATCCGCGGCATCAGCATCGCCTGGGAGCTTGTTAAGAAATGCGGCCCCACCCCAGACTTACCAAGCCAGAATAACACCCCCAAGAGATTTGTATGTAGACTACAGTTTGATAAGCACTGCCCTAGGAACATTCAAATAAAGAAATTAGAGCTCTGAGAAAAGTGTGTTTCTCAGATGAACATTATTTCATGAACTCTGTGTGTGTGGGGGTGAACACTGATCCAAAGACAGGAGTGGAAAACAGCTCCCTGCAGGACTTGCTGACTCACAGTCTAAATATCTCCGCTTAGACTGCGGTGTGCACAGCACCCAGGTTACTCAACATTCATTCACCATGTCCCCACTGACCCAGCACAACAGCACTTGGGAGTAAAAAAAAAAAAAAAAAAAAGTCTTCCAGTGGCACAGCAGTCAATTCAGTCATACTTCAAGTTCTTTCTTCCCGCCGGGGTTGATAGCCACTAGGGGAGACAAGGCATCTGTTTGTCTTCATCACTATGCTTCTTTCTAGAAATATCTGAGGTCGCAATGATGAAAAAATAATTTCATGGTATTTGGGTTAATTACAAAAACCAAACTCTCCTACTATTTGTTTAGCTGTGGAACTCACACACACTCAAAGGTTTCTGAATGAATGCTAATTCAATTCTTTTATTTCCTCATACCACAAACGTTTTAATTTATCTGCCTTTTTATAACCTGATTTACACAAGCAAATTGCAAACGAAAACCAGGCATTCTTTAATCATCCAAAATGCATGTATAAAATACAGAACAAACCCTAGTATTTAAACATAAACAGGGTTAGCTAAAGCAGCTTTATTGCAATCTCTTCAAGTTAGCATATTACAGTTTAAATATTTATGCCTGTAAAGATCTGCATAATCTACAATACAGAGTTATTTCAGAAGCAGTTAAGACTTAACTAGTTGAGAAATAAAACAACAAACTTCAACGCAAAGCTATAATAATTATCTGAAACTTATTTACAATTAAACATTTAGGGTCCTGATTTACAAAACTCAGTGCCTTTCATGATTTATTTATGAGTTTTATAGAGAAAGTAAGCAGTATGTAGAATATTCCCCAGGTAAAATCTGGAGTGAATGGCTTTTAGAGGAAAGTCTATCAGTATGCTGAACTAAAAACTAAAGAGTAACAAAACCGTATACAGCAGCAATCAGAATAACAGGCCACAACAGAAGAACTAACGCCATTTTTGGCAGTATGCTTTGTATGTATAGGAAGAAAAATGATTGCCACCCCCGACTCCCACCGCCAACTTTTTTAGTTAAAAAAAAAAAATTGTCCTTAATAATCACTACGTGTGAATTCTGGGTAATAATCTCCTTTCTTTCTACAGAGTTGTGTTTAAACTTAATTCCTGCATCAGCAAATTTAAACAAAGAAAAGTTCCTTTGATAACAGCCATCAGAGTTCAATGGGTATTTATTCAGAGGGGAAAGCTTGGGGCAAGGTGACCAAGTGATTATTCCAATTGCAAAAGAAACATCATAGATAAGGTGCTAGAAACCCAAGATTACCCTTGAAGCACTTTCAAAGGATACACAACAAAGGAAATGACAAAGGAAAATTAATGAGAGAAAGTGTTTTTAAAGAGAAAAATTTCAACAAATCAGGTCCCAGGTAGTCTTTAAAAGAACAAAAATTTACAGTAAACATTTTAACTCTGGAATGCAAGTATTGTACAATTACCAGTACGTTACATTTACAAAACTGCTTAGACAGCAGGTTGCTCCAGAGTAAGAATTTAAAAATGTACAAGCCAGTTCACGATGACTTTAGATATGTTATTAAAATACATTGTTAATCAAAAATACTTTACTTTGTACATGTACACTGTATAAACTCTAGATTTACCTACCAAAGAAAGCCTTAATCAATTTCCGGCTCACTGGCCCAGAAAACAGTACAGTTCTATCATTTGGTCTTCATATCATACACATGGGCTGAGGGGCATGGTACCGCAGCCAGTTCGTCAATAAAATAGTAACGCATTTTTCTTTCTGTAGAACGTCTAGTTGGAGGAGTCAGTTTTACTTCCACTATATTTTACTTTCCTAAATGCTGATCCAAGTAACTCTGGGCATTCACATAATTCATTTGCAATTTGGTTACACTTCAAAATAAGGCTATAATTCATTTCATCAGTTATGACACTGTCTTGCTTGTAGTCAGGATGGTTTGCGATAAACTCCCTCATCCATCTGGCAACTGTCATTAGTTCTCCTGTGGGCGGGGTGGCGGCGGGGGAGCGAAAAAAAAATTAAAACCATGTAAGTTTTTTTTTTAATAAGTTGATATTTAGTGGTCAGCATAAACACAATTCTGGAGAGAAATCAGTATGTCCTTTCAGTGTAGCTGCATGGCAGGGGGTGGGAACATCTTTCATAGCGTTTGGAGAACTCCTCCTGCGCAGGAATTCTAGGTTGCAGGCAGGCAATGAGAACACATACATCCAGTTTCTATGGTACCTGTTAGATGCCACCCATATGCTGACACTGCCAGCTCTCAAGGGACAGGAGCCAGCACATGTGTATAAGAACATGTGTCCTCCCATTTGGCCAGAGGGCTAGGACTACAAATGCCAGTGTCAGGAGACTGCCTCAGAGGACTGTAGGGTCCCTTGAGCGATCTTTGATCAAAGAGGTGGAGAGAATAAAGAACAGTAAGTAGAGTGAATGAAGGGGGAAATTGGCAGTATACCATTTGAGGGGTCAGGTAGGGTTCTACGGCTATCCTTTGTGACTCCAGAAAGTTTACAGAAGCCTCGAGTTAAATACAGATGCCATTGCCATTATCGCTGTCATTTTATTAACAGCTGACAGCTCCCTTGTGCCAAGTACTGTGTTAGCAGTACTCGGTTACTGTACTGTAGTGTCAGTGTAACCTTCTCAAAGCTAACAGAGAAAGGGGATTCTCAGGAGCCTCACTGTATGTACAGAGGCAGGCTGAAGAACTGTTCAGCTTATTCAACTTACAGAGCTCCTTAGCCCTATAAAAGGGCCCATGATGATGTACAATCAACACAGTTGGACATAAATGATAAGTAAGCAATCCAGATGCCATTTCATCATCTAAGATGCCAGTGATTTTAAGATGCACCCCTATTTTATGAACTGATAAGAAAAAAAGCACTGCTAATCTAAATTATGAGTGTCAAAGACGATAACGTGAATTACAGAAATATGAAAATGTGAAACAGTGTGCATGAATACAGCATTATTTTAAAAGACTACTTTAAGAAATTGAACATTCTAAGGTTGTACTGTTCTGTCTATATTATGAGATTAAGAAAAATAGATATCATACCAGATGCTCTCTTCTTAATTAGCTTCAGGTAGTTCAGAATACTACATCTGGTGTCCACATCCACTTCCATGTTTTCAAGGTAAGAGTTCAGAATTGGGATCAGTCCAGGAAACACACCTTCCTACAAGAAGCAGGACACGTTATGAACTCCCTGCCAGAGGATGTGCACAGTGAGGCGTACTGTACAGGGCCGCCCTCCTACCTTCCCATTGATGATGGTGTCTATGCTCATGAGGGTGTACTCCTCTGCAGCGAGCTCCGTGCTGTTCTGGGCCTTGCCGCAACCATCCACCACTGCGTTGCCACCTGCCGGAGAAGAGGGTCAGGGGAGCTTTAGCAGCTTGTTGCAGCATAAGCTGACGTTAGAAATCTAAGATAATGTAATACCTTTGCAAATATCTTTCCTGAAATAAAACATTCCCTGCAAGACAGCATCTCTTTTCTGTGCTACCTTCATGTTCTCATCAACCTAAGGGAAAAAAAGAATCACGACTAAGTCAAAATATTCTTGATCAGACATACAAGTTGCAGCACCTTCCTCACTTTTGCAATGAGGACTCACTCCCTTAGGGATTCTACTTTCTGCTCAAATGCTTCCCAGTGGGAGGAACAGGCGTTTTATTTATGTGAGGACTGTATCACTCAATCATGGATTGGTATGTGATTTTTTTAACCAATCAGGGAATTTTAAGAGAAACTTAAAACCCAAAACTTATATTCATGTGGAATGTCTGCATTTCAAAGCACCTCTGTGACTGAGCCTTGCAATAGATATACAGTGTTTGGAGGGCAGGTGGCTGGTTCCCTTTATATAACAGTGTCTCACCAGGAGTCCCAGGGTAACGAAGGCAGAAGGCAGGACTAGAACCCAGTTCTTCTTCTGTTTTTCTGAGATGGAGTCTCGCTCTGTTGCCCAGGCTAGAGCGCAGTGGTGCA
Organism: Nomascus leucogenys; assembly: GCF_006542625.1. Lineage (NCBI taxonomy): Eukaryota > Metazoa > Chordata > Mammalia > Primates > Hylobatidae > Nomascus > Nomascus leucogenys. The sequence continues at coordinate 61,873,132 of NC_044402.1, read as the reverse complement.
ATCTCAGCTCACCCCAACCTCTGTCTCCTGGGTTCAAGCGATTCTTCGTGCCTCAGCCTCCCAAGTAGCTGGGATTACAGGCCTGCACCACCACACTCGGCTAATTTTTTTGTATTTTTAGTAGAGATGGGGTTTCACCGTGTTGGCCGGGCTGGTTTCGAACTCCTGACCTCAAGTGATCTGCCCGTTTCAGACTCCCAAGTGCTGGGATTACAGGCGTGAGCCACCGCGCCCGGACTATAACCCGGTTCTTCTAAGTTGAGTGCTCTTCCCCTGCTGCCTCACCATTGGGGTTTTGCCTCCCCACTTTATGAGGAAAGGCAAAGACAGTTCATAGGTTGTCATATCTGGAATAAGGTTACAGCCCTCCCAAGGGCAGAAGATCACTGCTTTTTTACCCACCTGGTGCCTCTGGACATGCAGACTCACTCAGGAAACCGAAAACTGTTTTAGTTGTGAATTCTCTGTATCTCCAATGACTTTTTAAGACTCTCAAAGCAGAATTCAAAAAACTTTTTAGTAGTAATCCCTTATTTTCTCTAATGAAATCTTATGTGGCACCTCAATATATACAACAGTGACCAGTTAGAGGGCCAGGCTGAAGTGGGACAGATGGTACATAAGCTCTCTTGATTACCAAGTCTCCTCCCATATTCATTATGCAGGGAGTGCGATTGTTATGGTTTCATTTTTTAGAGACACACAGACCTTCTGAAGAATCTAGATACTCTAGGAGTATACTCAAATAAATAGTATAAATTCCACTATGGCTGTGAACATCTGCTTTCATTACTAATATTTGTTTCTTTTTTCCTTAGTCTTGAAGAAAGTTCGTAACGACCACTTTTAATTTCTGCTTTGATGACTTCCTTTCAAAGTATATTTTACTTTGCTCTTTAGATTCTCAACTACTTAGATTTAAAATCTTTTTGTTAAGACATTTAAAGCTATAATTTTCCCTTAGACATCAGCTCTGCTAGCATGTCTTTCACTTTCCTACACAATCTGTAATTCTAGTTTTGGTTCATCTCAAATCTACTTGGAAAGACATTTTTAATTTCCAATGTTAAATTTCTCCAGAATATCTCTTTAATTGAATTTTAGTGGGAACGCATGCTGTATTATGTCTACTTTTGAGAAGTGAAGATTTTCTTTAATTTTTGTAAATCTTACTCACGGCATTTGAAAAAAGATGTGGTATGAGATATGTAATATATGCCATACAACCAAGCTTATTAACCATGCCATTTAATGCCCCCATGGCCTTTCCCATCCTTTGATTACACGGCCTGTCAGTTACTGAGTAACACGCAAGGTACTCTGCTAAGTGGTTTACCTCCATTAATCCCACATGGGCTTACAACAGCCTACTTATTCCCCTCTGGGATACATGTGGGAAACTGAGGCACTGAGAATAAGTAACTTGTCCAGGTTAAAAGCCTAGTAAATAGTACCAGGGATTTATGCATTTAGTTCTCACATCAAAGCCACGTATTACCCATCACACTAAACTCTTTTCATGTTACATTTCATGGTACAAAAAGGACCACAGCTTTCACATCATCTTGGAAGAATATATAAAACTGCTTTCTCTATCCCATTTAATAGTCTCTACCTCACATTTTGCCTGATATTGCTTTGCCATTCCTGCTATCATTCCAAAAGGTCACTATGCAGCTCTTGTTGGCATCTGTCCTTGTTCTAGGTGTATCTTACGCAAACTGTGTTGTTGCTATTTTATATTATCTGTTTTAGCGTTTAATAGGATAGAGTTTAGTCTATTCAAATTTGTTTTCATTTTATTTTCACCATTTTATGTTCTATGGGCTATTGTTTCATCACTCCCCTGGCCCCACACCCAATCTTGTGACACTGAAATGTATTCGTGGTTCTTTTTGCCACCCTTTCGCCAGCAAGTTTAGAAGTAATAAATCCTGTTTCTATACTATTAATAGTTTTCTTTACTTTTAAAGAGGTAGTTTTGAAATTATAACTCTCTAAGTGTCAAGCACTAATGAGTATCTACCATTCATCTCCTTCCATATCCCCTTACAAGGCGCTATGGTTTGAATGTTTGTGTTCCCTTAAATTCATACACTGATGCCTAATGCCCATTGTGACAGTATTAGAAAGTAGGGCCTTTGGGAGGCAATTGGGAGGACCTCCTTTGGGAGGTCATGAAGGCGCTCCCCTCATAAATGGTATTATGAAGAGACACCTGAAGAGCTAGTTAGCCCCTTCCACCATGTAAGAACACAGCAAGAAGGCACCATGTATGAACCAGAGAGCAAAAGCTCTCACCAGACACTGAAACTGCCGGTGACTTGATCGTGGACTTCCCAGCCTCCAGAACTGTGGGCAATATGTTCCTGTTGTTTATAAGCCACCCAGTGTAAGGTATTTTTGTTACAGCAGCCCAAACAAACTAAGACACTAGATAAGACTTCTGGCATACTTTTAGCCCTAACTTGATCCATTCAGTTTTGTTAGAAACACCTGAAATTTAAAGAATACTTTGGCTGAGAAGATAATTCTGTGGTTGTTAATTCTTTACCTCTCGAGATACTGAAAACTTCTTTCCATCTAGCATTTAATGTTGCAAATGAGAAGTAACATCAGTTGATTTTTTCCCCCTTGGCAGGTCTCCTAATTTTTTCTCCTGTCCAGAGAGTTAATTTTCTCTTTGAGATTAATAAATGCCTACATTTAAGTATTTGTCTCATCCTTAAGGGAGACTTATTAAGGAAAAATTCTATTATTTCTTTGATTATTGTATTTTATATCTTTCCTATATAAACTATTCTCCTCTTCTAAATTATTACACAAACATTGAATTTTCCAGAGCTTTCCATGCTTCAGGTTTTCCATAATTTCCATTTCTTCACCATCCTGCTGGGATTAATCTTCATTTGGTCTTTTAAATCACTACCTTGGATATTCAACATCTGCTCTACTGGTAAGAATACTCACCATTAAATAAGCACCATCTATAATGCTTGTTTTATGGATGTGACTGAACCTCTCTAGAATCTGTCTGAGGCCACTAATTAGAATTCCTTTAAGAACTCTTTCCAAAGCTGAGCATGGTGGTTTGTGTCTGTAATTCCAGCTACCTGGAAGGCTGAGGCAGCAGGAGGAGGATCATTTCAGCCCAGGAGTTCGAGACCAGCCTGAGCAACATAGTGAGACCCTGTCTCTAAAAAAGGTTTAAAAATATTTTTTAAAAAATAGTACTTCTTTCCAGTTTCTTTTTTTTTTCAACAGATGGGATCTGGCAATGTTGTCGGGGCTGCACTAGAATTCCTGGATTCAGGCAATCCTCCTGCCTCAGCCTCCTGAGGAGCAGAGATTACTTCCTTGAAGCTTACTTCCTTGAAGTAACTAAGTTTGACTTTACAGAGTATAGTAGGCCCTTCTCCTTAAGGCTGTTAATTGTTCTCAATTTTCTGTTGCCTTCCAGGTATCTATTCTTATTTTTAAGCAAAGGCTTAGACTGGTAGCTTACATGGAATCTCTCTTAGATGGATTTGGTCTCCCCAGTAGACAGGCATGAGGGCAATGTGGGCCCACAGAGTTCTGTGGGTGACCTTCGGTCTGGGTGTGAGGAGCAGGCAGGAATGGGCTGACAGCCAGACTTCCTTCAGCGGGTGTGGGGATGAGCACAGTCTGGCAAACCCCTCACGGAGGAAGGAGATGCCCCAGGGGCAGATGCTGGAGCTAAGCAGTTTCATTCCTGCTTCCATGTTTGCTGTGACAGAGCTGCCGTACTTCTCCATTCTCTGGCCCTGAAACCCGCAACCAGGAACCCCTGCAGCAGGGCCCTCTCTGTTTAGCAGTTTTTCCCAGCCACTCTCTGCCAAGAGGAACCCTGGCCCAGAAACCAAAGGCGTTCACCTCCTCAGCTACTGCCCCACAACCCACAGCTCTGCTCCCTCATCACCTGGAGTTGTTTTGCTGGCAAACTGCTCCCAGAAAGCTTGTTTTTTGGTCTTTTGCGGGGCTGATTAACTCCAATTTGTTTTTCTGAGAGTTCAATCCCATCCAAGTTCTTCAGAAATATCTCAAGTTCAGTTCTACTGAGGAGACTTTTACTGGCATTCCAGCAGTCACACTTTCCCTCCCCATCCTAATTTAACATTGTAATCAACCTGGGATTTTGTGGTGGATGAAATCAATGCGTAGGACCACTTCTAGCCATCAATCATCTTGAATGGAAAGCGTCTAGAAATTAAGCTTAGGTTTAAAAGAAAATAAAGAATAGGGCTGATGGAGAAACATTTTATTGCAAAGGGTAAACAATTTCAAATGAAATCAGGTTGGAAATAAATAGCATATATAAATAAATATATTTACAGATAGATCTATACCCGTCACCATAAAGAAACATATCCCTACCTTTGACAGTGGAATGAGAAAATCCAATTTGTAGGAAAGGATGACTCTGGTGAGCAGTACCACGAACACCACATAGGCAGAGTTCTCAAAGTCTGTTAATTGCACCTAGACAAGCAGAAGCCCAGAGAAGTTATGAACCAACTACACAAACATGCTCTTCCCTGACCCAGGCCCTTCCTCAGATCATGTCATTCCCAAGCCATCTCCTAATTCCCCATCTGGGTCTGGAAGCCCTTTGCCCACATCTGTTCTCAGAAATCAACCCTCCTTAACTTGGACTGACTTGTTACCATGCACATACTTAATTTTTATTTTATATTTAAGAGCCTTCTCATAGCAGCATCAGAAGGGCGACGAACAGCTGGCGAAAGAGTACTTTGGAGTCAGTTCTTGCTGATGCGTGTGTCTTACCTCCATAGGTCGAAATTCTACTCTCCATCCAATGTCTGAGTTTGGAGGAGGGGGCTTAAATCTCATTGTCTGCCAATTTGTGGACTGGATATTCTATGATACAAAAGCAGAGAAGAAAACCAACTTTTCACACATCCAGGAAAATATTAAGATGATCTGGTATTTAACTAAGGAAGAAGACTGCTCACTCTCCATACCAAATTTCAATTAACAAATACAAAAAGGTACGATTTAAGATTTTCTTGGAGTGTGCTCTTTTAGGAAAACAAAACAGCAAGTGTTTAACAAAAGCTAGAGGCCCCATCCCTGCAAGCTTAATCCCACCCAGCTCCTACTCCCTATCTCCCAGCTACAGGGCAGCATCTGAAGAGCCACGGGGCCCCCACCTTCATCCCTGAGAATTTTAGGAGCCAGCCTGCCTTTCCAGGTGACACTGGACACTTTCATCTGAGAACCCTGTCACACGACAGTTGTTTCCTTTCTTCCTCTTCTCCTGGGAATGCTGCTGCTTCGATGACCCCAGAGCCTAAAAAGTGTAGCTCTTTCTCAGTACACTGAGAGACAGTTCTTTCTCGGCCCTGACCATCTTGGGACCCGACGGCATGACTGGAAGGATTTATATCTCCTTTTGTGAGTTTGGTGGGGGAAAGAAAGGGGATATAGACGGTATTTCAAAAGGTATATATGTCAATGTCTACATATAACATGACACAGAAATAAATCTATGAGACGTCTATCTACAAAAAAAAAGTTAGGTGATATGTCTGAAGCACTGAAATAACTGATCAGGTTATTTTTTGTGCAGTGTATGTTTGAATTTTTCACCACTAGGCAAGTAAGAAAATACTGAACAACAACAAAAAAATTAGAATCAGTGAGATAAACAGTAAGAATCGTAAAATAAGAGTACTTGAAACCAATTTTTTATTTGTCCAAGTTCTTTACTGCACTGGGTAAATGAAAGTCTTATGAAATTTCTTTTGTATTCTTCACAGGTATAGAAAACTGCCTCCCCATGTTGGTTTGTGAAGTGAAATGTGTATAAAACAGAGGATTCCAGACTCTCCGAAGCCAATAAATGAATAAATAAAAATAAAACTGAGAAGATACCTCAAAATGGTCAGACTCATTGGCATCATCCAGGTGTATTTTCTCTTCAAACAGTGTCAGTGGGTCTCTAATAAAGAGATGAGCAACATGCTGGGCCAGGAGATGATCAATGCCTGCAAAGAGAGATCACATGGGAACTCACTGCAAAGCGGGAGATACCACTTCCTCTTAGTCCAGAAAGACGACAGGATAGCTCAGGAAGTTTGAAGAAAGGGTGTCTCGAAGCTTGAAATAGCTGGTTTGATTAGTATCCTCACCTCACCCAGTATTTCACCCTGTGGACACTGCGGAAGTGTCAGCGTTTTATTCACTACTGACACAATGCCTGCTGGGGCACTGGTGTGGACCTAGACACAGACCTCCTAAGTAAGCTCCTTTTGCTAAAAGTCAAGAAAATCTCACAAGTATTTGGAACCTGAAACTTTAGGAATAAGCAGCCTCATAAGAAAAGTTAAAGACTTCGCGCTAAAAATAGAAACAGACCAGGAGTCAGCAAAAAAGTGTAAAAGAGCTTTGAAGAACTAAAGGCGCACGATCAAACCCAGAAAGATGGAGCAGATACCCACCTTCCTGCAACAGCTGTTCGTAGATCTCTTTATCTATCGTCAAGTCGATGTCATTATATTTCTCACCACACTTAGATAAATAGCTGTCTATTGAGTCATATCGGGATTTACTGATCCTATAGTTATTGTTCTTCAATGGCTAAAGATTAAAAATATATACAAATGAATATGCTACATAAAATGAGTTGAATATATTTTTATATATGATAATTATATAAAGACCTCAACATAAGAAACAGAAAAAAAGTTAGTGAGCCCTAAAAAGTATTATTAAGGAAAATTATATTTTTTAAAATCTGAAGGCAATTTAAATACCCCTTTTTTCTGGTATGATTTAAATATACTTTTTTCTTTTAAAACAGATCACTTTCATTCTTATTAAGTTAGGGAAAATAAATACTAAGGTTAAAAGCAAATAAATAAATCTATAATGTAAGATAAACCTATCAAAATAATTGTCCCTTAAAGTTTATTTCTACTTAGAAAGCATGTTCAACAATTTATGAACAATTACATGAAGACCAGAGCAGTAGTATATAGCCCTGGTGAAGAATATCAAAACCACTTACGAGGGCTCCTTTAAAAACACCCTTGTTCAGGTCCCATCCTAGAGATTCCTATTTAGTAGGTCTAGGATAGGGTCTGGGTATCTATTTTTAAAGATTTCCATGGGTGGTTCTGATGCACACCCCTTGCCGGAGAGATGCAAGGGTTACTTTACAGTTCAACATGCAAACAAGAGGTGCCATCTCACCCTTATTAGTCAGTGCCTAAGCTTTTACATGGAAAAAGAATCTCTGACAACAAATTATACTTTTCACGTCAGAAAGCACCATATACAAAACACTCACGTGGCACCAAAAAGCCTTCTGGTAAAAACAGCCATCAGCACTTCCAAAATATAGAAAAATGGCACTACTAATTTTAAATAAAGCTAAAACAAATACGGACATCAACATATGATAAAAATTCACTCCCCACCTAGACCAAATCTTTTTCCCCATTTCAGATAAAAATTGCAGGGAGACATCCTGAAATCGCAAGTAGTTACAAAAGATCCATTTTACCTGCTTGATTTAAAAGGACTATTAAGGAAAAATAATTCCCACCTCCAGGCCTCTCTCCTCCCGAGTTCTATCATCTACAGATGCGGAAATCACTCCCCAGCGACAATCAATGTCTGACATGTACCCTCGGTAAAAGGGAGATGCAGCACTCAAAGCCATCTAAAAACAAACAAAAGTCAGCTCCTGCAAATTCAAGGTGTCACTTACATGCTAAAAAAACTCCATGCAGTTATATTTCTGATCAAAAAGCATCAGTTTATGCAACCCATACAGAGCTCTACCACATGTACCTGTGCCTATCTTACAGTGAAATATACCAGGAAGAATCCAATTCCTTGGGTTTGATTCACTTAAATCATCCTCTCTCTAATGTGAGGACATGAAGTATGGGAGAGGGAAAATGGCCACATTCAAACTTGACATTTAACAAATCACTGTTGTACTAGCAAGAGTAAACTTCTACAGTGTAGACGCTCAGTTCATTATACCTAAACCTGCCTACTATTTATATTAGTCCATCTCTGAATGAGGTCTTGACTGGACTTAAATAGCACACTGTCAGTAAATTCTGCACATGCTATCTTATTTCATACGAAGTAGTATTTAAAATAAGAGGTAATTTCTACTTACAACAATTGGACAGATAGTAGCCAACTGATCATAAAGGTATCTGGCCTCAGATATACTGCAGGCTTGGAATGTCACCTGTTTTAAGAATTGCAAAGTTATTAACACCAAGGAATCATTAGCATGCTCCCCAAGCAGTGAAGTCAGAGAAGGAAGGTGCTGGGGAGACAGGAGCAAGTTAATGCTTCATTAATGGCAACATTTAATGCAAGAGTTTTGTTTAAAAGTTGTCTTGGGTGAATTTAACCAGAAAATGGTATTTAATTATGTTCCACTGCCTATAGACAACTAATATAAATAACCAGGTCCTAAGTGAAATAAGATTAGTCAAAAAAGAAAAATAAGACACAGACATACGATGACCTTTAGCAAAGCATTTTCTCTTCTACTGGCTTGTTGCCTTCCTATCCCTTCAGTCAGTGAGGGATGCAAAAGGGATTTGGACATGTTAACTATTGTTTTCTTTCTTTCTTTCTTCCTTTCTTCCTTTTCTTTTTTTTTGAGATGGGGTCTCACTCTGTCGCCCAGGCTGGAGTGCAGTGGCGCGCTCTCGGCTCACTGCAAGCTCCACCTCCTGGGTTCGTGCCATTCTTCTGCCTCAGCCTCCCGAGTAGCTGGCACTACAGGTGCCCACCACCATGACTGGCTAATTTTGTTTTTGTATTTTTAGTAGAGATGGGGTTTCACCATGTTAGCCAGGATGGTTTCGATCTCCTGACCTCGTGATCCGCTTGCCTCGTCCTCCCAAAGTGCTGGGATTACAGGAGTGAGCCACTGCGTCCAGCCAACTATTGTTTTCAAACTTCACTGGTGGCAGTATGGTGAAGAGCTTGGAAGGGGGCAAGACTAGAAAGACAGGGAAGCAGTTAAAATACTGCACCTGTCAAGGAAAAGGCTGAGGAAGGATGTGGGGAGAGTGATATTAAAGTCAAAGTAGCAGGCACTGGTGACCAAGGGGAGACTGAGAGTAGGGGATGGCTTAGGTTTTGGCTTGGGTGTTCGGAGGTTAGAGATAAAGAGGTGTCATGACGTAATGGACTTACGAGGCCAATAGAACAGACAGAAAAAGAGGCCCTCTAAGTGGCTAGGTCTTCAGGGCTGGTGCCCAGAAGAAAAATCCAAGTTGTAGAAAGAGCTGGGGAGTAGGCTCAGATAGTGTCCTGAAGATGGGGAGATCACCCAGGAAGCCTGCACAAGGACGGTAGGTAGGACACTTAAGAGTTAGGCAGAGGAAAAGATCATACAACTTGGTGAGCATAAATTCTTTGTTACCCAACAGAAACCAAAAAAAAAAAAAAAAAAAAAAAAAGACTTGCTTTTTTTCCAAGAGGGTAGAAGGGGCAAGGAACACAAATTGTGTTTGTGTTAGCACATTTGTAATAACTGCAAGTTGGGAACAGTTTTAATCTTCTCTGTTGTTATTCAATAATGACAGTTTGAATTTCATGTTGTTATTCATTAATGACAGCTTGAATTTAGTGTTGGTACACGAAATAATTTCAGTGTTTAAGACTTGAAATAACAGCAGCTAAGTGAATATTTTATTGTTATAATCTCAACCTGTTAGTTCCAATGGTTTTAGCTAGTTCTCAACTTTGTTTTCCAGAGCAGGCAGTGTCTATTGGAGACTCAAGTTTGCCTGCTCAATTATAACCGCATTTCATGTCAATGTGCAGACTATATTAACTAGTCATTACTAGTTTAATAATTAATTCAACACACAGAAGAGCTGTGTCATAGGCATCAAAGAATAAGAGTTTCAAAGGTTAAAGTAGACACAAATTGATAAGGGTTGGCAATTAAGTCACTGATAACCAAACCAAGGGCAGTTTCTGCAAAGAGGTGGGAACTTGGAAATCACTTTGCATATGGCATGAAATTACATGAGCAGTGAGGAAATGGGAGCTGGTACGCAAAGTCTTTATGCACTTATTTGCTGAAGTGGAAGCTCCAGAAGGGCGGGGATCTTCGTTCCCTTTCTCTATCCCAAGTGTGCAGGACGGCATCTGATACCTGGTTAGTGCTTAACAAATGAGAATCTTGAAAAAAAAAAAAAAAGAGGGTGCTAAAGAGGATAATATACAGTCAAAGGTATGGTGAGAAACCGGAAAGATGGGACCCCAAAGGCCAAACTGACAAGGCACTGAGATTTAAAAAAAACCAAAAAACAAAAAACTACATGTTTCCCAAGTATTTTGACTCAAGAATTATTTTGAACATGCATCTCTTAGTTTTTTTAGGTCTTTTTTGTGTTACTCTTAGGTATTTGAGTGTGTGTCATTTTTGTTTTTAAAAAGATACTATGAGAAGCAGGTTTTCTTTCCAGTTTTTCAACTGGCTTCTCTTAGATGGCCTAGTACACAATACATAATTCATAGGTGAATCCTGGGAAATCCAACCCCAGAGAAGTATACAACAGTGAAGTGACTTAGTTATTTTAAATACATTTAATAATTAGTTTTCTTACTCTAGAGCTGATATGCAATCAAATTAAATAGGACATCACTGTGGATAATGGCTTTAATGGAAGGAAAAAAAGTTCTTATATCTTACAAAGCTATGAATACATGAGTAATTTGGGCTTCCAGTGTCCCTTTAAAGCATCATATAAAGGAGACACACAATGTTGTCAGGAAACTGATGGGGGTGGGGTTGGGGGTGGAGGGAGGAACTAAGGAAGATATATGTTAGAAACCTAAACATCTAATCTAAAGTATATCTACAACCCAGATTTGAAGTCACATGACTTTGGGGGCGGTTGGGAGGGGCTACCATAACCTGTCATGAACTTAGTGCTTTTTTTTGAGACAAAGACTTGCTCTGTTCCCCAGGCTGGAATGCAGTGGCATGATCTTGGCTCACTGCAACCTCCGCCTCCCAGGTTCAAGCGTTTCTCATGCCTTAGACCCCCGAGTAGCTGGGATTACAGGCACATGCCACCACGTCTAATTTTTGTATTTTTAGTAGAGATGACATTTTGCCATGATGACCAGGCTGGTCTCAAACTCCTGACCTCAAGTGATCTGCCCACCTCAACCTCCCGAAGTGCTGGGATTACAGGCATTAGCCACCATGCCTGGCTGTGAACTTGGTGCTTTTTAAGTGATTCCTGAAAAGCCCCAAAACAGTCAATAATCTGAATGTAGTTAAAATGCTTTTTGTTTTATACAGTAAGGCTTCCATTAGCCTTATAAAATTACTTTAAAACTATTTTTTCTACTTTACTGTAATAAGTAGTTTCTTTTCTTTTTTTTCCATCTCTCTAATGATACATAATAGATGTACACAGTTTCAGGGCACATGTGATAATTTAATACATTCATATAATTTGTAAAGATCAAATCAGTGTACTTGGGAAAGAAGTTGTTTTAGTGTTCCACTGAAGAGATACAAAGCAGGGATTTTGGTGGTGAATTGGCAAAATTCATTTCATGTGCCACACACTTTATCTGAGCTAATGATTTCTTTCAAGTGGAGTAGTGAAACTGTCCATGTCACTGGGAAGAAGAAAACAATCCTAAGCTTACGCTGGATGGAAAAATTCTATCTACAAGCAACAAAAATATTTATCATCTCCCATTAGGAAACATTTACTGGTATATACATACAGTGTTTCAGTGGAAAGAATATCCCTTGGGAACTGAATCAGAGAAACCATGCGGTCCTTTTGGCAGAACACCCTGGTTTAATATTAAACCAAGAAAAGGCAATCAATACTCTACTAGCACTTACACAATTTTAAAACCGTGTACTACTGTAAGCTCTAGAACTTAATGGTTTTCTTTAGAAATACTTGTAATTAAGATAGGAAAACAGGCAGTTAAAAGTCGAAAGATCTCTTTTTTCGCAATGTGTGATGGTTTATGTTTATTTGGAAGTCACATATTTTATACTACCTATAAATGTCAAGAAAACAGAAAGAAATTATCCTTGGCCATGTTATTTAAACACATTCAGAATGGAAAAATCTGATTCCAGCATTCAATTTGGATTACACTTAGTTTTGAAAATAAACAGACCAGAGATACATGCACAAGAAGTGTGTACACGCTGCAGCTGTTTGAGGTGAAGGCAGGCTGGGTTCTGGGTCTCTGCACTGAGAGCAGTCAGACTGGGGGCTCAGAGGGGTCTTACATGGGTCCAGGCTCTGCATGGCCCTGTGCCTCTAAGGACGCTGTTTTTAATCGGCTGAAGTAATCAGAACTGGATAAAATTTCCTTGGACATTAAATAACAAGCAGCTTCTCTCTTTTACTTCTGTTAGTTAAGGCAATAAAATAAATATTAGCTTAGAGTCAGACCTAGAAGGGGACTTAATATCAGCCCTTCTTTGACCTCATGAAAAATCTGAGCCAAAAGAAGTAAAGGGAGTTGCCCAAAAACCTGAGTAGTGACAGAGCCAAAAGCCAACTGCAGGCTTGTGTGTGGCCACCTGATGGGTTCCATGCTCTTCCACTCTGGTCCTAAGTGAGCCTGGACACACTCACTGCCAAGGGCACCATCATTTAAACAGATCCAGGAAAATTTTTAAATGAGTAAACAGAGACAGGCTCCTGTATACTTTACTCAGGGGCAAGACAAACACAAGCTGCTAAATATTTATTCTTTTTATACCGCTAGACAGCTTTGCACAAATCCCTTGGATCACAAAATCATTGGAACACGTCCATCAGAGCTCATTTTCAGAGTTTTGAACAACATTTAAACCACTGCACTAGCCTGTCACGAGATGGCAGTAAAAACTAGGCATATAAAAAGAGAAGGGAAACAATGACAGAATATATTGCATTTTAAGTTAACTGAAATTACAGTTATAAACATATATATACCGTATATACCTCTGTGGTGAACAACAGAGTCTGTAGAACTATTAGTCATAGACGGCTTCCAATGAATTTGCTAACATAATTTCATTGTTTTTCAGAAAGGCATACCAGCTACCATTTCAACCTCATTAAAATGTGATTTTTGGAACAGGAAACATGCATATATAAAGAAGTTAAAAAACAGAAATGGATGGAACACTTTGCCTCCCTGTATATTTGAAACTATACCTGGAGACAGCAATTGCCCATTCCAAATCCCATGGCATCCATGTAAATATGATCCGGCTTAGAAGCCCTTGAAGCTTCATCATCCTCAGGAAATGTTTCTATAAATGGAGATGGTGTATTCTTGTCCTTAAATACTGTATCATAAAAATACAAAAATAAAAATGGTTTAGAATCCTGGATTAAACAACAATTCAACATGTCTCTCTCCCAACCCACCACCTCTCAGTAGACTTACTTGGTACATTGATGACAACCTTTTCTCCTCTCCTATGTCGGATATTTCTTGTTAAGGTACTAAAACAGACAACCAAACGTCATAAATTGGTCACCTAAGAGTCATCGTGTGAAAGAAGAATTTGATTACATACAAGTAAGTGGAATGAAATCATACCTCAGATTAGTTCTCTAAGACAACTCAATAGAAAATATATCTGTGTCAAGATACTATAAGGAAACTTTCTGATTAAAGGTTTTGCATTAGTATCAATTCTTTGGCTCCTGCTCAAGAATGCCATTCTGTCTCCTGCTGAACCCCTGCTCCCAAGGCTCCCTGTAACTTACCAAATCAATTCAGGTGTTCAAAGTCTGCCATGGTCTGCTTTCACTGTTTGCAACATGTCCCAAATTAACTCCGAAGACTTTGGTCAACCTTTAGTACCCACTTTGCCCAGGTATCTCTGGAGCCCCAATACCTTGCTCCTCCCTCCCTCAACTCTGCAGGATTAATACTTATCCTCCAGACTCACGCTTGTTTAGTCCAGAAGCTACCAGGCACACAGTGGCCACTGAGTACTTGAAATATAGCTTGTCCTAATTAAAACATGCACATGCTGTGAGAGTAAAATATACACCAGATTTTGAAGACTCCATAGAAAAAAAATGTAAAATTACTTGTGAATAAAGGATTACATGGATCAAAAGATAACACTTTTGGACGTATTGGGTTAAATAAAATATAAAATTATGTTCATCTGGTTTTTACTTTAATGTGGCTATGAGAACATTTACAATTACATGTTTCTATGGGCAGTGCTGCTATAGACTCAGCTTAAATGCCACCTCTTCCGTGAAGCCTGCTTTGATTCCCTCAGACAGAAGCACCTTACTTTCTCCAAGAAGGATTTCTGGTGTATCTGTCATAATCTATCTCTTCTTGAGCAGCTGAATTATTTTTATTTTCCTTTAAACACATGACAACATATGAAGTTAGAAACTATGTCTACAAATATGTCTTCCCCAAAAGGCTCTGCACATAGCAAATGTGGGAGCCTGTTAAAGGAATGAATGCTGAGAAGTCTCCACGTTCCCACTCTGGGTCAGGAGCCTAGGCTCAGGATGACAGATGAGCATGCATTGTACAAAGTTAAGATCAGACTAGTGAGAGCCTTAAAGCAACGTAAAACCTCAGAATTGAACGACAAACCAACAGAACTCGAAGTTAATGGAAGAGAAGAAAGAGAGTGCCTATTATATATATCAGATACTGTACCTATTTTATAAGTAATATAGAGTAAGATGGGCAGGTCACAGATACTGATGGTTAGAGAGAGGAAAAAAAAGGAGAAATAACTAAGAGAAAAAAAAATCCCAGTAGGCATTTACAGACCTAGGACTGAAAATAATCTCCCTATTAAAAGAGGTCAGGGGCTCAGCTAATACCTTTGTGACGACTTGGAGAATTTGAAAAATCAAGCCTGGTGCATGCATCAACAACCAAGGAGCCTGGGGGTACTGAAGATGTGAACAGGTGCACATCTGCTATCTTCTCTGGTTACTTAGGAAGAGAGCCAAAACTCAGTTAATGCTCAAAAAGGATTTCTAGACAGAAATACTATACTCTCAGAAGTCAGGGGTCTAGTGAAGGGAATCTGCATTTCAACACAAAGCCATACTCACCTGAAGCGAGGGTGCTTGTTTATTGCTTCATCTGGGAAGAAGAGGGACTTGGAAGCTCCTCCTTCCACTGGGTTGGGTTTGACCTCAGGCAGTGTGAACCCAGGACAGCCTAATCTACAACAAATTGAAGAACTAAATAGATGGGATTTGTTTTCAGGAATTAACTGTGTGCAGTCTTGCCATCACTGCACCTGCCAAAGACACCTCATTTCTATATCCCCTTTTCAGAGGGTTTTGTGTTTACAAAACAAATGTTGTGTCAATACTGTGCCCCTTTACAACCACTCCCCACACTTCTTGCTCACAAGGATCTTCTTTTAATTCCAGCCCACTACTAACTTTATCCAAGTCTCCACTCACTCACAATCCACACAGCATTTACTCGGGTCCGCTCCATCTCTTCATCTAATAGGAAGGACTGATAGCACGGAAGTCATTTCCCTTGGTCACGTCAGCTGTCACGGGTGACAGGTGTCCCCCTACATGGCCTATGAGGTGTCTTCCTTTTCCATCTCTAAATTCTCAGATTATCTTTGGACCTGCTGCATGGCACCACTGCCTCCCACTTCCTGGTAGGCTCTGTTTGAATCTGGAAGGAGCCTGTTTTTTGCCTCTGTAGGTCATGAGTCCCTCAAGATTAGGGAGTGTCTCTGCAGGTGTCCCCATCTACCCCTGAGATCACCCTCTGAAGTCTGAAACCCAATCCTATTCTCTCTCTTGACTTAAGGAGCTCTAATTTCAACACAGAAAAATGAAGCTCCATATTTATTCCTAAGTGTAAAGCTCAAATTCTACATCACTTTTAGTGATGGCCCCAGTTATTCCACGTTAGGAATTTGAGGTCAATATTACATGTGCTGTGAGGCAGGACAAAGACTAAGTGAAAGCCAAACAAGGGAGGAGTTTTAAATCAGTGGGAAGAAACTTTTGGCTTGAGGGTCAAGACTAGCTCATATCTTTTTTAAAAAAAAGTTATTATTTTTTTTTTTCTGAGACAGGGTCTTGCTGTCTCCCAGGCTGGAGTGCAGTGGTGCAATCATAGCTCAGTGCAGCCTTGAACTCCCGGGCTCAAGTCACCCTCCTGCCTCAGGCTCCTGAGTAGCTGGGACTACAGGCATGAGTCACTGTACCAAGTTGTTTTGTTTTGTTTTGTTTTTTTCCCAGGGACAAGGTCTCACTATGCTACCCAGAATGGTCTTGAACTCCTAGGCTCAAGTAATCCTTCTGCCTCAGCCTCCTAAAGTACTGGGATTACAGGCATGAGCCACCACACCTGGCCATCCATGCCTTATTTTTAACCCCTACCTTTTCTTAATATAAAATAAAGTATCTATTGGCTGCCCATATCCACCTTGTAAACAATTGAAGGTAGTGATCTTATCTAGAAAACAGTTCCCAGTTACAAGGGTTCTTGAGAATTCTTGAAGCTATGTGCATTATTTACTACGAGCCTACAACCTTAGGAATAGCCCTTTGGGAGAGTAACAAACTTAAATCTGAGGGGATTCCTTGCTCACCGGAATCAGATTGGATGAAGAGAGAATGAGAATGTGTTTGTGTGGAAGGGAGAAGGTAGAATCAGAATCTTTGGACACCTACGGCACTGCTTCATTCTAGACCAGTGCTGTCCCACAGAACTTTCTGGAGTGATGGAAATGTTTAATATCTCCACTATCCAAACCAGCGTGGTAGTCACTAACCACGTGGCTACAGAGCCCTTGAAATGAGGCTAGTTCCTCAGTCACATCAGGAACTACAATTTTTTTAATATAATTTTAATTTTAAATTTAAATAGTCACATGATTACTGTTTTGGACTAGAGTTCCACACTATAGATCTTTGCATCTTTATAAAGAAAGTCACCCTGTTTACACTTAAGAACCAGAACACTCCTTTCTCTCTTGATCCTATACTACAACAAAACTTTATCATTTATTGTAGATGTACAGGGAGGCTTCTAACCACTAAATAACTAATAATTATTGTTTCAAGTCCCCAAATACCTTCCTATATGGATAGGGTAGAAAAAATTATACATATAATTTTTTCTAAATTATAGGTTTTTAGAATAAAGCTTATTCCTCTGTCTCAACTCTCCCTTCATAATGACTTAAGATGCTGAATCTTTTTATTTTTATTTGTTTATTTATTTTGAGATGGAGGCTTGCTTTGTCACCCAGGCTGAAGCAGAGTGGCACGATCTCAGCTCACTGCAACCTCCGCCTCCCAGGTTTAAGCGATTCTCCTGCCTCAGCCTCCCGAGTAGCTGGGATTACAGGTGCATGCCACCATACCTGGCTAATTTTTGTATTTTTTATAAAGACAGGGTTTCACCATGTTGGCCAGGCTGGTCTCGAACTCCTGACTTCAGGTGATCCGCCTGCCTTGGCCTCCCAAAGTGCTGGGATTACAGGTGTGAGACACTATGCCCAGACGCTAAATCTTTTTTTAAAAAGGCAACTATCCCATATGGAACCATTCTCAAGGTAAGGGACACATTAGGCTTAACCCAAAACTTTATTTTCTGGCCCAGAAGGAAACACTACTGCCCATCGATCCTATATATTCTTCAGCTT
This sequence comes from Nomascus leucogenys, assembly GCF_006542625.1. Classification (NCBI taxonomy): domain Eukaryota; kingdom Metazoa; phylum Chordata; class Mammalia; order Primates; family Hylobatidae; genus Nomascus; species Nomascus leucogenys. Next base: position 61,855,431 of record NC_044402.1, on the reverse strand, counting down.
TAATATATAAAACAGTTCTGGTTTGTGTTACAAATCCCCTCCCCCTTTCTTAATTTGCTAAGTGAAATGTACAACCCTTTTAATGTTAAGAGGAAAAAAAGGAAAGTATAAGGTATTAAATTTTCCAGTTCACTAGAAATTGTCATTTAACATCTGTAACCTACTCCTTGGCCTCTACTCTAGTACTCTAAGGTTTTCAGGACAATGACCTATAGCAAAAGCCTTGATGTGTCTTCTCTCCCCAGCAGTTCACTGACTCTGTCATCTTTTAAACCACCCACTTTTCCTATCACCAGCACCCACCGGCATCCAGGTAGCCCTTGTCTCCCCCCAGGGAGCTCCCTCACTCACCTCCTAGTAAGCCCTGGCACCAGCTCCACAGCTACTCTCACACTACAGCCCAAGTGAGAGCTGCAAAGCAAAAAGGGGATGCCATCTGCCCCACCCAACCTTCCCAAGGCCTCTAACTGCTTTTAGAACTAAAATTTATGGTTAACCTGGCCTGGCCTGCCAATTACCTGGCAGCTTCCCTCTACCCCATACCTGCACTTCCTTCTCAGCCTCCTAGTCACACTGGCCAGCTTGCTTTCTTCTAGTTCCCAGGAAGTCCCCGCTTGTTTGGCTCATCCTAGGACTTCTACACACACCGCTCCCCGTCCCTAAGATTTTCCTCCGCTCCCCATTCCTATTTCACTCCCCCTGGAACCTCGGACATCCCACCCCCTCCCCCTCCACCCACCAGAGTCCACTGGATACCCAGGTTGTACTCTTTGCTCCCCATCTCCTCCTCCTAGCATGGCCCCACTTTGACACTTACAAATCTATGGGTATTTGATTGTGCTTCGTCCCCCCAGCTCCACAGAGACACAGCTGTCCGTCTTCACTCATGAGAGCATGCCCATTCTGCCTGCAGCAGGCACTCAAGTGTCTGAGTGAATGGCAGGGCCAATGATTTTTCACCTCCTCTTTCAAACATTAGGTCAAAGAAATGTGCCCACTCTAATCAAAACAAATCTGTCCACCCTCACCCAGCTGGGTTTTTCCTACTGGTGGGGAGAGGGAAGTGACCTGTGCATACAGAATGAAGGTATCACAGAAATAGAGATGCTTCTATAAATGTTAGACGGCTGGCTTAAATAAGTTTTCAACTATTTAGAGGTTACAATAGAGATATAAAAAACAATAGAATTCCCATTTAAATGCCCCTCTGAGGCCAATGATATGACCCTGAATGGCTGACGGACATTTATCAGAGAAAAGGTATAAAAATAGTTCAAAGTGTTCTCCACCATGGATACCAACCCCCAGAGCTCCTTTGAACTTTGAGGAGCTAAGTATATAAATCTGACAGACATCTAGCATAGATAAATCACATTCATATTTTGGCAGAAATGTATTTTTACATAGATGTTCTATGTATAATACATATGACATTCATGTACCTCATTCTAAGCGAGTAACATAATTTCACTATTTACTTTTATGTACTTTTGGTCATAACTAGATTTGATGACAAACGCTAAATCTTCTTTTCAGAACAATATGCAAGGACCTAATGACTCACATTGTTCATAGAGTATTGGTATCGATAGTGCTTTGGGAGCACCGCCGACCCTCCGATCTGCCACTGATGCCACCATATGCTAGCAGGTAAATGCTGCTTTTTGAAAGTGCATGAGGGCGCAACCGTCACAGTCACCAGGGGACAGCATTCCAGAACCTTTGGCTACTGCTTACAGGGTCAGAACTGCGTGGCAGGCATGCTGCTCCCTCCACCCTCGCCTGCGGCAGACACGGCCACACTGCTGGTCTGTCATCACAGTATCCTCGTCTTTCCCACTGAGCCCCCGCTGAGTGCACTCACCACGGTGCAGCCACCACAGCTGACAGAAGCTGGTATGCAACTGTGCCTGCAGCTCTGCTGTTACAGAGTCTATCAAGTGCAGTCTATAAAAGATAAACTGTCCGTAACGTATGAGGATTGTAGGGTGGAATGCCTGGGTCATGACTTGCTCTTTTCATTACCTGTATCTCTGAGAGATCTGCTGGGGCATGTTAATATAGGAACTAACCTGGGAAATGAAGTTATTGTGCAAAGAGCCTGATTTTCTTCTAATATAGAAGTAGCCTCCTTCCGGCGTTTTCGCATGTTGGCCTCAACTGTGTTGAACTCGGACATCGTTCCTCCGTAGGGCTGTCCTGGTGTCCCTTCAATCATGTAACTCCCATACTCTGGTCTCCAAAGCGTAGGATGGCTATGGAGGAGAAATAATTTAGTTCCATCTTATTCTTTTGCTATAGTCTGCTCAATTTTTAAGTTTTTAAAGTTGCTTTAAAAGTGTAGAAAGCATTAGGTATAAATGAAGCTAAGAACTCCTTCACAGTTCTCCGTGATTATTACTTTTCCATAGCTATTCAACTGCATAAGGGTCAACAAGTATTGGGTCCAAAATGTTTTCTTCTTTTGAGACAGAGTCTCACTCTGTCACCCAGGCTGGAGTGCAATGGCACAATCTTGGCTCACTGCAACCTCCACCTCCCAGGTCCAAGTGGTTCTTGTGCCTCAGCCTCCTGTGTAGCTGGGATCACAGGCGTGCACTACCACACCTGGCTAATTTTTGTATTTTTTAGTAAAGACAGGGTTTTGCCATGTTGGCCAGGCTGGTCTCGAACTCCTGGCCTTAAGTGATCGGCCTGTCTCAGCCTCCCAAAGTGCTAGGATTACAAGCATGAGCCACCATGCCCAACCCAAAATCTTCATAAATAACTGAAAATGCACACAGAGCACTTACTGTCCAGGACAAACTAACCCACTCTGCAGAGAAGGAGATGAGGCCTTAAGGGTTCTTTCAATTCAGTGCTGCCCTCCAAACTCAAATGCAGCCTCCCCAAAACGAATGAGTGGAAAATGAACAGAGGAGTATACTCCCCTTTCCTCCCCGTCTGTGTCTACTTAAATATAGGAATATCTTAAAAACATGCCAGGCCGGGCGTGGTGGCTCATGCCTGTAATCCCAGCACTTTGGGAGGCCAAGACGGGCAGATCACGAGGTCAGGAGATAGAGACCATCCTGGCTAACACGGTGAAACCCCATCTCTACTAAAAATACAAAAAATTAGCCGGGCGTGGTGGCAGGCGCCTGTAGTCCCAGCTACTCGGGAGGCTGAGGCAGGAGAATGGCGTGAACCTAGGAGGCAGAACTTGCAGTGAGCCGAGATCGCGCCACTGCAGTCCAGCCTGGGTGACAGAGTGAGACTCTGTCTCAAAAAAAAAAAAAAAAAAAAAGAAAAAAATCATGCCAGCCAAACAAAACCCGTCTGCAAGTTACATCTTGCACCAGGGTTTGTGATCCCAGTTATACGCTTCCGCAATACATTTTTTCCCAAAAATGTTTTAATAAAAAACAGGCTTTATATTTAGTTTACTGTACAAAGTGCTTCATATATTAATGTATTTAATTCCAACACCTTAGGTAAGTATTGCTATTATCTTTACAGGTGAGAGGACTGAGGCACAGAAAAGTTAAGTAACTTGCCCAAGGTTATTCAGCTACTGAGTAAAGGAACCATGACTTGAAACTATGGCAACCTGAAACCAGAGCCTGTACTCTTAACTGTTAAGCTATCCTGCCTCCAATAACTGAGAAAAAACTCTACATTCTAGTAGCTTTAGCAGTTTCAGAAACACTAAATCAGCACATGAGAGCTTACTTTGGGTTTGTCCTTTCCCCCTTCTCTTGTAGAATTTCAAGAACTTTCTCCCCAGACAGGACCAACCGGACTTTTTTATTTTCATGATCAAAAGATACCAACATGTATTCCACCTATTGAAAATAAAGGTGAGAAAAATTAACATTCTTCCGGACTTGTTTTCAGTGTGGCCTCCAGAAGAAAAAGGCAGGGAAACGTGAAGTCTGTAAAGGATCCACGGTAACTCCAGACAGTCACATTTGCTTACAGTACAGCACATAAGTGTTCATATGCGTAATATGAAAACCTGTAGAAAGGATCAGTCAGTAGTGCCACTTCCATCCCTTCTTTCCTCTGTCCTACTTAATATCCTATGGAAAGGTCAATGCCCATTTTGACAAGCTGTACTTCAAAAAAGATGTGTTTTGAAGCAAAGATTCTGTAAATTGCTGTTGTAAAAAAGAAGCTGCATTTTAAAATTTATTTCCTCAGTTGGCTTACTGTAAGCTTAAGAAAGACGTTATTTGGACATTCCAGTCAAGGTAGATTACACTTACTTACTGGCAGAGTAATAAGTAAGGTAGATTACACTTTCATAATCCCACTACCAGTCCCACTTTTGGAGAGTTAAACCATAATCATAAATATATCGTGTGGAGAAGTTATTTTAGGGGTTTCAACAATTTAATTTTGGTTTATCGCAAGTAATTTAAGACAACTTCTCCACTCTGAAACCATATAAAATTTGCAATGCAGGGTGCACTAGTACAATTTTTAACAATACCTAGTGGAATTCTAGTAAAAATAAAGGATATAAACACCAAAGTCAGACTTCTGGGCAGAATACAGCTAGAACCTACTTTTGTTTTTCCTGAAATTGCATGCTTTAAATCATGATAGTTGGGGTGAACAGTGAAGATTATGAATCACTATGTGTGATGGAAACAAAACATCCATTATCCATATATAAGTGAAAAGATACAGAATTATTCAGGCAAACCCTTGAAAGTACCCTTTGCACATGGCACCAAGACAATTACTATAGAGGTAGGAATCTGATTCCTCACAAGGCAAATCAGGCTACAGTGTATTTGGTTTGGCCTACAATGGTAGTTTAGAAAAAATAAAAAGGTAGGCACAGTATATCCACTATTTCCCAGACATTTCACATGTACATCTAGGTTCTCAGTCTTAAAACGATACCCAGAAGCCCAGCACAAAGCCTGTGACTGTGTGACTGGGCTGTTTGCTTTTCAGGGGTGCACACTGTCTGCAGTTTATTCCCTTATTTATGTGTGTTTCCCTGGTCTTGGAAGGCATTTGGGTCAGCCATCCTCATCACAGAAACATTAAGGGCTAAGTAATATGATTATAAAGAGGAAAAAAATGTTAGTAACTATAGGAGACAACCTAGCAGATTTAAACAACAACAAAATAAACTTTCAGTTAACGTTTATTAGCTCTCATCAGAATCTTTCAGCTCAAGAAATGGAAAAGGCTGCTTGATTTGGGTACATGAACCAGAAACATGAGATCTCCACCTGCAGAATCACTCAGTGTCAGCTGACTAAAAACTAGGCTGCAGAATCTGGAACTGTTCGCAACAACAATTACAGGTTGCAAGATACCATCTATAGATCTATGACTCCGGAACAGCTAAAACCTGATGGAACAGGAAACTTGGTTGAGTCTCAGAACGGGTATGTGAAAAGATACAAGTTAATTTTTAAATGAGCATAATGAGAGAGGATATACTTTCATATATGAATCCTAATTTTCAAACCCGACATGCAAAAGTAGGCATGATCACCCATTTCACAGGTGGGCAAAGGGGCTCAGAGAGGTAAGCTACTCAAGGCCACATGTGTCAGGCAGGGATTGGAAGCCAGCCCCGTCTGGCCTCAAGGCCCAGCACACCTTGCTGCTAGGACTGTAGAGGGTGCCAATCTTGGTAAGTGAAGATAAGCTTTTTATAAAATTGTTATAACCTGTATGAAGCAGGGAAAAGTTATAATACTGGATGAAACTATCTCAAATTGATTATGCTTTCATTTTATGGAAGGGGTCCTAACATTATATCATGCAAGCTGGGCTATAACAATAGTTACAGTCATAGATTTTAACAGATGAATTGGCCCATCCCTCAGGCCCAGGATGGAATCCACTTACTCTATGTAGCATTCCTAACTCTCCCAGCTAGGAGGAAATGTTCCTTCTTCCGTACTCCCTCCTTCACTCACTTAGACTCCAACTCATCTGCCTGGCATCTGCTACTGGAATTAAGTTATCTGCTTAACTAGATAACATGCTTCCTAAAGAAAGTCTAAGAGATACTTCCTTGCTTAATGAGTGCATCATTTATTTTTCACCAAATGAGCAAGAACTTGTAGCAATTATATAAACTAAGTTGCAATAACTTTGTTAGTTTCCTAACTTTGAAAAAAACTGAAATCCTTAGTTTTCAAATTCACTCTTAGCCCACAAGTTTAAAACATGGGTAGGGCAAAAGAACAAAAAATTCAAGCTCATTCTGAGTTTTAAATATCAGCCAAATGGATGACATTTAAAATGTTAACAAACCAAACTCTCCTCAATTAAAGTATAATCACTTCATGACCTCATCAAGCAAATGAAACAAAAAAACATCAGAATATTTGCCAAATGAGAAAGAAAACCAAATTTACTTTTCAGTAGAATATAATCAGTTGGAAGCCTCAAGAATTTCCGGAAGGTTTTTCAAACTAAAATTTAATGCCTTCTGCAGGGCTCCTTCTCTGCAGTCACCTTTCGGCACTAGTCCTCAAAGAGGTTCTTCAACCTTTTAGCTTTTTGTTAAACACCGCCACCACCTCAACACATTTATGTTTATTTCCGATTAGAGCCTGTCTATATGAGCACTCTGAATCGTAACTGCATATTTAAAAGTCAAACTAGAGCTGAAATGGGGTTTGACGCAATAACCGAGATGATTGGTGATAATAAAAAGTGATACATGAAGACAACGCTTTTCCAATTTAAAACATCTAAAGCCCCAATAAATTATTTTATGATTTCTGGATTGTATCCCCATCCTAAACTTTGTTTTTGAATCCAAAGGATAAGAGGAACAATATACAAAAGAAAATAATAAAACAGACGCCTTTCTGTATCACAACACTGATTCCAAGGATAAAACTGTATCAGCTTTCTAACTTTGAATAGCATCTAGGCAATTCAAAGTCAGTACAATGCTGAATATACAGCAGACAGAGAAATACCTGTGACAATGAAGTTAAGAGTAAATACAAGCTTTTAGGATTTAAGTCTTTAAATGGCATTTACCACTAGTATAAAATAAAAATTTTCTTTTCTTGCTTTTAAAAACATTTTGATACTCTACCTTAAGGGTAAGAGTTTCAGGGAGCTTAGAATTTGAGGAATGGCAGGCCGGGCATAGTGGCTCATGCCTATAATCCCAGCACTTTGGGAGGCCAAGGCGGGCGGATCACAAGGTCAGGAGATCGAGACCATCCTAGCTAACACAGTGAAAGCCCATCTCTACTAAAAATACAAAAAATTAGCCGGGTGGACTTACTTGGAGGTGGAGCCAAGGTGGCCAAATAGGAACAGCTCCGGTCTACGGCTCCCAGCGTGAGCTATGCAGGAGACGGGTGATTTCTGCATTTCCATCTGAGGTACTGGGTTCATCTCACTAGGGAGTGCCAAACAGTGGGTGCAGGACAGTCGGTGCAGCGCACCGTGCGTGAGCTGAAGCAGGGCGAGGCATTGCCTCACTCGGGAAGGGCAAAGGGTCAGGGAGTTCCCTTTCCTAGTCAAAGAAAGGGGTGACAGACGGCACCTGGAAAATCGGGTCACTCCCACCCTAATACTGTGCTTTTCCAACGGGCTTGGAAAACGGCACACCAGGAGATTGTGTCCTGCACCTGGCTGGGAGGGTCCTACGCCCACGGAGTCTCGCTGATTGCTAGCACAGCAGTCTGAGATCAAACTGCAAGGTGGCAGTGAGGCTGGGGGAGGGGCGCCCGCCATTGCCCAGGCTTGCTTAGGTAAACAAAGCAGCTGGGAAGCTTGAACTCCGTGGAGCCCACCACAGCTCAAAGAGGCCTGCCTGCCTGCCTCTGTAGGCTCCACCTCTGGGGGCAGGGCACAGACAAAAAGTCAGCAGTAACCTCTGCAGACTTAAATCTCCCCGTCTGACAGCTTTGAAGAGAGTAGTGGTTCTCCCAGCACGCAGCTGGAGATCTGAGAACGGACAGACTGCCTCCTAAAGTGGGTCCCTGACCCCCGAGCAGCCTAACTGGGAGGCACACCCCAGTAGGGACAGACTGACACCTCACTCGGCGGGTACTCCTCTGAGACAAAAATTCCAGAGGAACGATCAGACAGCTGAATTTGCGGTTCACAAATATCCGCTGTTCTGCAGCCACCGCTGCTGACACCCAGCCAAACAGGGTCTGGAGTGGACCTCTAGCAAACTCCAACAGACCTGCAGCTCAGGGTCCTGTCTGTTAGAAGGAAAACTAACAAACAGAAAGGACACCCACACCAAAAACCCATCTGTACATCACTATCATCAAAGACCAAAAGTAGGAAAAACTACAAAGATGGGGAGAAAACAGAGCAGAAAAACTGGAAATTCTAAAAAGCAGAGCACCTCTCCTCCTCCAAAGGAACGCAGTTCCTCACCAGCAACGGAACAAAGCTGGATGGAGAATGACTTTGACGAGTTGAGAGAAGAAGGCTTCAGACGATCAAACTACTCCGAGCTACAGGAGGAAATTCAAACCAATGGCAAAGAAGTTAAAAACTTTGAAAAAAAATAGACAAATGTTTAACTAAAATAACCAATGCAGAGAAGTGCTTAAAGGAGCTGATGGAGCTGAAAGCCAAGTTTCGAGAACTACGTGAAGAATGCAGAAGCCTCAGTAGCTGATGCGATCAACTGGAAGAAAGGGTATCAGTGATGGAAGATGAAATGAATGAAATGAAGTGAGAAGGGAAGTTTAGAGAAAAAAGAACAAAAAGAAATGAACAAAGCCTCCAAGAAATATGGGACTATGTGAAAAGACCAAACCTACGTCTGATTGGTGTACCTCAAAGTGACAGGGAGAATGGAACCAAGTTGGAAAACACTCTGCAAGATATTATCCAGGAGAACTTCCCCAATCTAGCAAGGCAGGCCAACATTCAGATTCAGGAAATACAGAGAATGCCACAAAGATACTCCTCGAGAAGAGCAACTCCAAGACACATAATTGTCAGATTCACCAAAGTTGAAATGAAGGAAAAAATGTTAAGGGCGGCCAGAGAGAAAGGTCGGGTTACCCACAAAGGGAAGCCCATCAGACTAACAGCTGATCTCTCGGCAGAAACTCTACAAGCCAGAAGAGAGTGGGGGCCAAAATTCAACATTCTTAAAGAAAAGAATTTTCAACCCAGAATTTCATATCCAGCCAAACTAGGCTTCATAAGTGAAGGAGAAATAAAATACTTTACAGACAAACAAATGCTGAGTGATTCTGTCACCACTAGGCCTGCCCTAAAAGAGCTCCTGAAGGAAGCACTAAACATGGAAAGGAACAACTGGTACCAGCCACTGCAAAAACATGCCAAATTGTAAAGACCGTCGAGGCAAGGAAGAAAATGCATCAACTAACAAGCAAAATAACCAGCTAACATCATAATGACAGGATCAAATTCACACATAACAATATTAACTTTAAATGTAAATGGGCTAAATGCTCCAATTAAAAGACACAGACTGGCAAACTGGATAACGAGTCAAGACCCATCAGTGTGCTGTATTCAGGAAACCCATCTCATGTGCAGAGACACACATAGACTCAAAATAAAGGGATGGAGGAAGATCTACCAAGCAAATGGAAAACAAAAAAAGGCAGGGGTTGCAATCCTAGTCTCTGAAAAAAAAGAGTTTAAACCAACAAAGATCAAAAGAGACAAAGAAGGCCATTACATAATGGTAAAGGGATCAATTCAACAAGAAGAGCTAACTATCCTAAATATATATGCACCCAATACAGGAGCACCCAGATTCATAAAGCAAGTTCTGAGTGACCTACAAAGAGACTTAGACTCCCACACAATAATAATGGGAGATTTTAACACCCCGCTGTCAACATTAGACAGATCAATGAGACAGAAAGTTAACAAGGATACCCAGGAATTGAACTCAGCTCTGCACCAAGTGGACCTAATAAATATCTACAGAACTCTCCACCCCAAATCAACAGAATATACATATTTTTCAGCACCACACCACAGGTATTCCAAAATTGACCACATAGTTGGAAGTAAAGCTCTCCTCAGCAAATGCAAAAGAACAGAAATTATAACAAACCGTCTCTCAGACCACAGTGCTATCAAACTAGAACTCAGGATTAAGAAACTCACTCAAAACCGCTCAACTACATGGAAACTGAACAACCTGCTCCTGAATGACTACTGGGTTCCTAACGAAATGAAGGCAGAAATAAAGATGTTCTTTGAAACCAACGAGAACAAAGACACAACATACCAGAATCTCTGGGACACATTCAAAGCAGTGTGTAGACGGAAATTTATAGACTAAATGCCCACAAAAGAAAGCAGGAAAGATCCAAAATTGACACCCTAACATCACAATTAAAAGAACTAGAAAAGCAAGAGCAAACACATTCAAAAGCTAGCAGAAGGCAAGAAATAACTAAAATCAGAGCAGAACTGAAAGAAATAGAGACACAAAAAACCCTTCAAAAAAATTAATGAATCCAGGAGCTGGTTTTTTGAAAAGATCAACAAAATTGATAGACCGCTAGCAAGACTAATAAAGAAGAAAAGAGAGAAGAATCAAATAGATGCAATAAAAAATGATAAAGGGGATATCACCACTGATCCCACAGAAATAAAATCTACCATCAGAGAATACTACAAACACCTCTACGCAAATAAACTAGAAAATCTAGAAGAAATGGATAAATTCCTTGACAAATACACCCTCCCCAGACTAAACCAGGAAGAAGTTGAATCTCTGAATAGACCAATAACAGGCTCTGAAATTGTGGCAATAAGCAATAGCTTACCAACCAAAAAGAGTCCAGAACCTGATGGATTCACAGCTGAATTCTACCAGAGGTACAAGGAGGAACTGGTACCATTCCTTCTGAAACTATTCCAATCAATAGAAAAAGAGGGAATCCTCCCTAACACATTTTATGAGGCCAGCATCATCCTGATACCAAAGCCTGGCAAAGACACAACAAAAAAAGAGAATTTCAGACCAATATCCTTGATGAACATTAATGCAAAAATCCTCAATAAAATACTGGCAAACCGAATCCAGCAGCACATCAAAAGGCTTATCCACTATGATCAAGTGGGCTTCATCCCTGGGATGCAAGGCTGGTTCAACATACGCAAATCAATAAATGTAATCCAGCATATAAACAGAACCAAAGACAAAAACCACATGATTACCTCAATAGATGCAGAAAAGGCCTTTGACAAAATTCAACAACCCTTCATGCTAAAAACTCTCAATAAATTAGGTATTGATGGGACGTATCTGAAAATAATAAGAGCTATCTATGACAAACCCACAGCCAATATCATACTGAATGGGCAAAAATTGGAAGCATTCCCTTTGAAAACTGGCACAAGACAGGGATGCCCTCTCTCACCACTCCTATTCAACATAGTGTTCGAAGTTCTGGCCAGGGCAATCAGGCAGGAGAAGGAAATAAAGGGTATTCAATTAGGAAAAGAGGAAGTCAAACTGTCCCTGTTTGCAGATGACATGATTGCATATCTAGAAAACCCCATTGTATCAGCCCAAAATCTCCTTAAGCTGATAAGCAACTTCAGCAAAGTCTCAGGATACAAAATCAATGTACAAAAATCACAAGCATCTTGTACACCAATAACAAACAGAGAGCCAAATCATGAGTGAACTCCCATTCACAATTGCTTCAAAGAGAATAAAATACCTACGAATCCAACTTACAAGAGACGTGAAGGACCTCTTCAAGGAGAACTACAAACCACTGCTCAATGAAATAAAAGAGGATACAAACACATGGAAGAACATTCCATGCTCATGGGTTGGAAGAATCAATATCGTGAAAATGGCCATACTGCTGAAGGTAATTTATGGATTCAATGGCATCCCATCAAGCTACCAACGACTTTCTTCACAGAATTGGAAAAAACTACTTTAAAGTTCATATGGAACCAAAAAAGAGCCCGCATCGCCAAGTCAATCCTAAGCCAAAAGAACAAAGCTGGAGGCATCACGCTACCTGACTTCAAACTATACTACAAGGCTACAGTAACCAAAACAGCATGGTACTGGTACCAAAGCAGAGACACAGATCAATGGAACAGAACAGAGCCCTCAGAAGTAACGCCACATATCTACAACTATCTGATCTTTGACAAACCTGACAAAAACAAGCAATGGGGAACGGATTCCCTATTTAATAAATGGTGCTGGGAAAACTGGCTAGCCATATGTAGAAAGCTGAAACTGGATCCCTTCCTTACACCTTATACAAAAATTAATTCAAGATGGATTAAAGACTTACATGTTAGACCTAAAACCATAAAAACCCTAGAAGAAAACCTAGGCAATACCATTCAGGACATAAGCATGGGCAAGGACTTCATGTCTAAAACATCAAAAGCAATGGCAACAAAAGCCAAAATTGACAAATGGGATCTAATTAAACTAAAGAGCTTCTGCACAGCAAAAGAAACTACCATCAGAGTGAACAGGCAACCTACAAAATGGGAGAAAATTTTTGCAACCTATTCATCTGACAAAGGGCTAATATCCAGAATCTACAATGAACTCAAACAAATTTACAAGAAAAAAACAAACAACCCCATCAAAAAGTGGGCAAAGGACATGAACAGACACTTTGCAAAAGAAGACATTTATGCAGCCAAAAAACACGTGCAAAAATGCTCATCATCACTGGCCATCAGAGGAATGCAAATCAAAACCACAATGAGATACCATCTCACACCAGTTAGAATGGCCACCATTAAAAAGTCAGGAAACAACAGGTGCTGGAGAGGATGTGGAGAAATAGGAACACTTTTACACTGTTGGTGGGACTGTAAACTAGTTCAACCATTGTGGAAGTCAGTGTGGCGATTCCTCAGGGATCTAGAACTAGAAATACCATTTGACCCAGCCATCCCATTACTGGGTATATACCCAAAGGACTATAAATCATGCTGCTATAAAGGCACATGCACACGTATGTTTACTGCAGCACTGTTCACAATAGCAAAGACTTGGAACCAACCCAAATGTCCAACAAGGATAGACCGGATTAAGAAAATGTGGCACATACACACCATGGAATACTATGCAGCCATAAAAGATGATGAGTTCATGTCCTTTGTAGGGATCTGGATGAAACTGGAAATAATCATTCTCAGTAAACTATCGCAAGGACAAAAAACCAAACACCACATGTTCTCACTCATAGGTGGGAATTGAACAATGAGAACACATGGACACAGGAAGGGGAACATCACACTCTGGGGACTGTTGTGGGGTGGCGGGGGGCGGGGGGAAGGATAGCATTAGGAGATACGCCTAATGCTAAATGACGAGTTAATGGGTGCAGCAAAACAACATGGCACATGGATACATATGTAACAAACCTGCACATTGTGCACATGTACCCTAAAACTTAAAGTATAATAATAATAATAATAACAATAAAAAACAATTACTTTAAAAAAAAAAATTAGCCGGGCGTGCTGGTGGGCGCCCGTAGTCCCAGCTACTCAGGAGGCTGAGGCAGGAGAATGGCGTGAACTCGGGAGGCAGAGCTTGCAGTGAGCTGAGATCGCGCCACTGCACTCCAGCCTGGACGACAGAGCGAGACTCTGTCTCAAAAAAAAAAAAAAAAAAAAGAGTTTGAGGAATGGCTGGGTATGTTTTGAAATACTAATTTCTTAATATCTACCCCTAGAGGTAAAAACAATGCTTAATTAGGAAACAGTACAGTTCTATAACACTCAGAGCAGTTATAGGCAGTTCCCCATTTAGGGAGAAAGTTCCTTTGTCAGTTTCTGTGTACATGAGAAGGAAGGAATTTCCCCCCTCAAACTATTTAACCCATCATATGCTTGACCTCTGAAGAGAAGAAACCTACCAAGTTCTTCAGGGACTATGAGCCGTGAGATCCTACATTCCTCCCAGAGACAGCACGAAGACTTTCCCCTCCTTACACCCTGGGAAGGATCTGTATCCAGGTGGTCAGGCCAAGGAGGGCAAGACAGTGAAGGGCTCCCCAGGACCTAGTCCTGGTAGAGTATGTGTGCAGGGCAGGGTCTTCAGTCCCCCTACTGACATCTGGGGTTCGGGGCCAGCTCCTCCATTCCACACTGCTGGCTCTCCTGCACTGGCCCAAGCAATAGTTTTGATCCTTTTGCTGGAACCACCTGTTGCTTCTCAGAGACTTAGTTTTCTCCTTACACTAACTCCTAAACAAGCCTGCAACCATTTTGAGGACTAAGGCTCTAGTTAGAGTTGACGACTAATCAGTGCCAAAAAACACTGTCTTGCTGGACATGCTTCCTGCCCCCCACCCCCAGCACTAACCCCTTTGTCCTTTCATCCATTCAACAAAGCTCTTTGCTAAGCAGGTGCTGGGAATACTGTGAAGGGCCAGGCAGATGTGGCTCCTGTTCTCAGCCTTACACTGGCTGGACTGACAGCCAATAACACGGTATTGCTGAATTATCTGAACGAGTGCTCGAAATGACCAAAGAGAGCTGTGCATATGTAACAGCACAGTCTAAGCCAGTCTAGAAGATCAGAAGGCTTCCCAGAGGAAGTGCCATTTAAATTTAAGTTGACTCCTGACATGGGGACTCGCTAGGCAAAGGTGAGGGTCTAGGGATCCTTCAACATAAAATTCAACCTCCCCCCATAGGATCCCGTCCCCCAGGGGAGCTGCACCACTGACTGCAGCACAATCACCCCTCGCCTGTCAAAGATGCAGATCACTGCATCCACCCCGCAGAGATCATGCCAAGTAGTCACTCTCTAGGTTATAAACTGTTTTAAAGTTAGGGACTGTGCCTTCTGCCCAGAAGACTGTTTCCTCTCACAGCAAAATGGTAATGACAAAATTTTTTTTTTAAAGAAATCTCAACCATCAAGTTGGATGGCATTCATTTCCCAAACTTGGAGCACCCAAAGAGGTGTTAGCCATAGTGATGCTACTTAATTTTTAAACACCCACAGTAACACAGGACAACCTGAATGACAAGACTAAAAGAGGAGCTGTGTTTTAAAAAGTAGAAAATTGAATATGAGATTCTAATACAGATGTAACAAAATTACATATGGCTCAGATTTTTAAAGATGGACTCCCATGTTAGATATGTCTAATGATGACATCGCGAATAGGAAAACCACTGTTTCACATGGTAATCTCCAAGCACTTTTAGGGGACCAGGAAATACAAAGTAGAAACTGTATGTGCTTTTGTGTATGTGACATTATACATACATAACATCACACACACAACTATATTTTAATATATATATTTGATGATTTAAATATATATATATATTTGATGACTGTGGATACTGTAATAATTGTTCTATGTTCCAAAAAGAAAATGTTTCAGCAGTTTCGTCTAAAGCTATATCAAATTCTGCTAACATTTCATATATTTTGAGAAAATAGGTTTTTTTCCTTCTACTTTGAAATGTCTATTCATACTAAAGAATTTCACATGATACTATGAAAGGTTTACACTTTTAGAAATTAAAATAAATGTGGCCTCTCCCTGATCTAGTTTTCTGTAGCACAGAGCAGGCTGCTTTTTATTTATAACACATTAATCTCAATTTTAATACTGCATAAACATCAATTAATTTCCTATAGGATTAGGTGGAGTAATTTTCTCAATATTGTCTTGGCCCAAACAGAGAAAACATTCTTAACATGCCTAGATTAGTGATGTGAGGCCCAAGAGAAAAATTTCAAGACTTTAATAAAATAGAGAAAGACAATGAGAGTTGCGGGGTAAACTGGGATGACTGTCATACAGGGGGAAAATGTCACCTGTCACCAAAGGAATGCAAAAAATTGTGTTGTCCATTATGCTAGTCACTAAGCACATGTAGCTGTGTGCAGATTTAAAATTACTTAACATAAAACAAAAAAACCAGTTTCCTACTCCCTAATGGATAGTACAGAGTAGAACATTTCTCTTACTGCAGAGGTTGTACTAGACAGCACTGGACCAAAACCCAAGAGAAAACACAATCCCGAAATTAATTTTACCTGGACACACTAATTCATTATTGTTGGCACAAAGGAAATCCTTGAATGTAGATCTGCTCCTTCATGCTCCACAGATGCAATGAGACATTTTCTGGGTCTCTGAATTTACATTGGCTGATTTGTTTTAAAAACATCATGCTACCGCAATTCAGGCATAAGTTAATTTTACTTTTCTGACAATTATAGAGACCATTAAGGCATTTCTACTTTATTTCTGAACCAAATCTAGCAAAACCTAACCAGTCTTCTCACACAAATTAACCTCAGAAAAGACAGCACATCAAGTTGCCAATGGGGATGTCTGCTTATGGCCACCGGCATAATTCAGGTACTCCGTAATTTAGAAACCTAAACCAGAACACATTTTCTCTTAAAGAAACAACATTATAAGTATCAACAGGTCTTATTTACCTCCAATCATCTGTACTTTAGTACAATAGGTTCTGAGTTCTAAAGACAAATGAATTCCTTGGCTTTTTCCTAAGAACGTATTCCCCTGCTAGAGTCCTAGACAAGAAAGAGTATCCTGGTCCCCAGACAGAAGCTGCTTTGGATCAACTGCCCTGCAGTAGCCAGAGCTGGGGCACCGTAGCGGGTGAGGATCATGGAGAATTTCTGCAGGGGCTCCCGCTAGGTGCAGGAGAGTTTAGGGCTTTAGCATGGGGACAGGACTGTTGCTAGAGAGAACACATCCCCCCAGTGGGTGGTGCCCCGCTCAGGGCCTGATACACTTCTTGGGCTGAGCCAGCAAGAACGCACACATGATTTCCTCCTAAGGCATGTTATAAATTAGGCTGCCCTAAATTCACAGACTGCCTATGAGAAATTCAGGATTTTAGTTCCTAGGAACTGGTGTTAGACTAACCAACCTAACAGAGAGAAAAAAGAGAGCTTTCTAAGGAGACTAAGTGAGAATCAATGCTAAATACAGGAATTCTAAGTCCAAAGTGACTGCTAGTGCTCGCAGGGGGTCACCTATGTCTCCAGGGACAGGATGACAGGGCTTCAAGACCTCCAAGTTTAATGCCATTCCACCATCATATGAATCTGAGTGCAGACACTGTGTCATAACCACATCTCACAAAGGCAGCATCAGGTTCCCATTCAGGAATCGTATCTGTGTGTTATAGTAGATCCCACCAACAGAGTAATTCTAACCTGTGGGATTTGGAAGATTTAGGTTTTTGTGAATTCAGTCTCCTTCCCTGCCATATTTGAAATTCGTGCTAAAGGATGAAAATCTCAGATAAGTTAAAGCTCCTAACTTGGGGTTCTGATTCTGGCCTGCTACCTGCTGCCCTGGGAAGAGGTCGACACAGGCTGCATAACTATCAAATGAGGTCAGCCTGACTTTCATAGAAAGGGCTCGTCCTGCATCTGCCTTTTCACAGGGCTCGCTTGCCAGCAGATTAGCTGGGAAGGCTGCAGTCACATTACTAAACTTGTTAGCATTTGTCCTGCAGACCGAGAACTTTACCAAGCATATTCAATGGTGTCATTTTGAAAGAGTGCTGGCATTTCACTAGAAGAGAATTACCGGCTATGGGGTACCAAAAAATGCTTAAGCATGGATCTGTGGCTGATGACATACTCATATTTTCATTTAAAAAAAAAAAAGCCTACTTCCTGCATTACCACCATCCCTTTCTCTATTCTTTCTTCTCTACCTCGCCACCCTCAATCTCATCTCTGTTTGGAGCCTATTAAAACTGTCACAGAGCTCTTTTCCTCTTGCCTATTTAGGCGATAATAGGTGGGGGAGCAGCTAACAGTGCAGGCTTTGGAGTCAGTCAGTTTGAATCTTAGTAACTTCTCGATGCTTCAGTTTTTGCAGAATGGAGGTAATACTTGCCTCACAGGGCTACTGGGGAGGATTACATAAAACAATGCATGTCAAGTGCTAAAACAGTATTAAGTACACTGTACCACTCAAGGGTTAGTGGTTACTATTTTCTAGCTCCAGGGCGGTGATACACTGATTGACACAGAATAGTGTCTTGTGTTTTTCAAACGTTGGTTACAGCTCCTTTGTGGGCCATGATGAGCTGTGATCAACATAACAAAAAATAATTTTTAATAGGGTAGAATAGAAATATCAGAATATGTCACTCATGGGAAGAGAACTGCTGTTTCGTGGAAATGTTGTTTCACACAGCACTTGTTTTAGTCAAAGGTAAAAGCTACTGGCATGGAATGCTGTCTAACCCTACAGTCAGGAAGACCATGGTCCTTCAGCAAGCAGGTCAAGTCACTCTCCTTGAAACTCTTCAATGGCTCACACTCAGCAGAAACTCCAACAACCCTCCTAAAGAGCATTAGGACCAATCTTCTCAGCCTCCTTCATTTCAACCCACCCCACACCATGTTGCAGCTACACTGGCCTTTTCTGTCTCTACACCAATCACTTCAAGGCCTTTGAGACACTTTTGTTCCCTCTGCCTGGAAGATTTTACCTCAGTATTTCAAAGAGCTGGCTCTTGTGTGCTTCAAGTCAAGTGCCACTCCTTCAGAGAGACCTTTGCTGAACCCCCAACACTGTAACTCCTTCCCCTTTCCACCCTCAAGGGGTGCTACCCACCCTGGTGCCTCCTAAAGTTGTACAAGGTATTTATCTTGCCTAGAGCAGCCTTAATTTTCCCTAATGATAGCCACTTAGAATGTGTTGTAGTCTTTGGCTTTTAAACCATCTGAAAATAAGAGAAAACCCAATGTCCCTTCCAGTTCTAAACGACTGTTTTTGAAATTAAAGTCTTCCAGAAACTCTTAGTATAAGACCATCATTTTTCTTTCACTCATCAAACACAGAACATTCATTTTATTGAAATTAATTTTCTTATTACCCAAAACTTACCCCTTTAGAGCATGTTTTCTTTAAAAAGTTTACATATACATAAGTGGAAATCCTTCTAAAATTGACCATCTGCTATCAATAGGAAGATGCTAAACATACTTTGACTTTTTATTAGGGCTTCAGATGTTTTTGGCAATTTCACTTCTTTAACTACAGCTATAACAGGGCAGGGCCCTTGGGGGCATATCAGAAGGCCACATCTGGACCTGCTTTTGGCAGCTACTCTCCCAACTGGTCCCTCTCATTTCTGCCTCAATTTCTTGCGGTACATCCTGAGCTGAGAAACTGGATGACCAAGTTTGCAGGAACTATGTATAAAGTGATCTGCGTATAGGCCTCAAATATGCTTCCAGGAATAAAGTTTTTGTTTACTTTTCAGTTCTTGCTCTATTTCAGTAGTGGCGCCAACAGATCATAACCCCTAGACACAACTTAACACACTGGCAGGCCAGGGCACTACCCTGCTTAGCTCAGGCAGGGCTGCTGAAAAGTCTGCTGGAAAACAGCAGCTTCTATGACCTTTTCTATCTCTGTGAAGCTCCAGTCCCCGCCCAGCAGTTAATCTGAATGGGGCAGACTTACAACCCAGATTTTTACTGGTTTCCTGGAAAAGCGTCATGGAGTCACTCACCTTAGAGTCTGAATTCTGCTAAGTCACCATCCACTTCAAAAGGGAGTTAACTGAATCCAAAGGCCTAAAAACAGAATCTTGGGGGAGGGGGACAAAGACAACAGGGGGTCTGTAAGAGCATTTATGTAACTAAGAACATCTGTTTCGGGGGCTCTTTTGTAGTATTATTGTGGAAATAAGTTCAACTACTAAACTCTAACCATAAAACAGACACAAAAATCTAATACAGAACGTTCTTTAGAGATCATCCATTAGAGCAGAACCTTAGTCATAGAAACTCGCTCAGGACATACCAATCTAAATAACCAAACCTTCCAAGTGCCAATAAGGATGTATCAAATATGAACTCTTTTGGCTGTGAGTGTGAGGCTCATTACATCCTTCTTTGTCTTTTTAAACCATGTCTGAGAAACAGAAACATTAAGTGGAGATTAAGTCATCACTCGTTCAGTTTCACTACACACCAGTGATAACTTAGCCACAGAGATACTACCAAAGTGACCCAAACTCACATGCTGTCCCAGTGCAAGCCTGTCTCCTTCTAAAAACTATAATCAAGATTTCAAAGATCATATGAAATGTAAAAACATGCATGGGGGCTTTGTGGCATTTATTGATCTGACACCAACTTTTGCTATTCTCCCAAATCCTTAATATGTTCAGATATGGTGTTGCCAGACACCCCCAGTACCTGCCCAACTGGCAAATCCAGAGGCTTCTTGTCCTTCCCCACCTCTTGAAAGCCTGCCATCATTCTTCCTACACACAGCAATACTACTAACTCCCACACCAAATTTCTAGGAAATTAATATCTGCGGCTTTATAATTAAGATTACTTTTTCAGTTGATGGGAAAGTATGTAATCTCAAAGAAAATGCTGAAACCTGAAAGGTTGCAGGGGAATGAATTCTACCACTTCTGGTAGAATTTACCGATTTTCATAAGTTACAGAGTATTAAGTATTAAGGTATTCTGAAACAATTAAAAATTGTTAAAAAATACAGCTAAAAGAATGTATATACATAAACATGCAATTCAAAACACCAAATGATAGGGTTTTTTAATTAGTCTTACAGATGAGGAAATTGTGGTCCAAAGAATTTAAGTTCTGTTTTTCTTTTTTTTTTGAGACGGAGTTTCACTCTTGTCGCCCAGGCTGGAGTGCGATGGCGCAATCTCAGCTCACTGCAACCTCTGCCTTCTGGGTTCAAGTGATTCTCCTGCCCCAGCCTCCCTGGTAGCTGGGATTACAGGCATGTGCCACAACTCCCAGCTAATTTTGTATTTTTAGTAGAAAAGGGGTTTCACCATGTTGGTCGGGCTGGTCTCAAACTCCTGACCTCAAGTGATCCACCTGCCTCGGCCTCCCAAAGTGCTGGGATTACAGGCGTGAACCACCGTGCCCAGTCTTAAGTTCTATTTTCTAAGCTCACACAACCCGGGATGACCCCAGGTCTTAGACTCTGATCTTCAGACTAAAGCTCATTCATAAAATGTATGTCAACTTTCAAAATACTCATGATTTTACCAAATATCCAGTCACAGGATGATAACAGAGATACTAAATGATGAACTGTGGCTTAAGAGCAAAGAAAATCCTGACCTTTTAAAAACGTGGCTAAATCTTGGGTGCTGGCAGGTATCTTATAAACCACAATGATAGCCAGCTTTGGACAAAGTTTACAAAGGAGAACACAGCTAAAAGGATAGAAAAGTGGGAAACACTTCCACTTCTAATCAAGATGGAGTAACAGGGGCTAAATTTACCCTCCTACCTGAAAAACCAAAAACCAAAAAACAAAAAAAACAAAAAAAAAAAAAGAGGAAGAGAAAATATATGAAAGAATAATTTTCAAGACACTGCATATCAGATAAGAAAGGATCCCTGAGATATGGGGGAAAATCAGTGGGCCCTACAATTGCCCCCACTTACTGCCTGGGGAGGAGGCTCCAGGTCATGGGCAGGAAGGTGAAGAAGAGCCCAGTGGACTCCCTGGGTGGAAGAGATGGAGCTGAAGGTCCGGGGAAACCATTTACAATAGAACTGAAACATAAGAAACATTCAGGGATAACGTGACAAAAAAGATGTGAAAGACCTATACACGAAAAACTACAAAACACTGCTGGGAGAAATGAAAGATGTAAGTAGAGTGGAGAGAGATTCATATACTTGAAGACTCAATATTGTTAAGATGTCAATTCTTCCCAAATTGATCTACAGATTCAATGCAATCCCCATAAAAAACCCCAGCAGGGTTTTTTTTTGTTTTTAAGTAGAAATTGCCAATCTGGTTCTAAAATTCACGCGGAAATTAAAAATATCCAGAACCGTCAAACCAGTTGAAAAAGAATAAAGCTAGAGAGCTAATACTACGTTATCTCATGGCTTATTATAAAGATACAGCAATCAAAAGAGTATGCCATTAGCCAGGTGAGGTGGCACATGCCTGTAAGTCCCAGCTACTTGTTAGGCTGGGGCAGAGGTTTGTTTGAGCCCAAGAGTTCTAGGACAGCCTAGGCAGCATAGCAAAACCTCATCTCTTAAAAATAAAAATAAGGCCAGGCACGGTGGCTTAAGACTGTAATCCCAGCACTTTGGGAGACCAAGGCAGGTGGACTGCCTGAGCTCAGGAGTTCGAGACCAGCCTGGCCAACATGGCGAAACCTCGCCTCTACCAAAAACACAAAATTAGCCAGACGTGGTGGCGCATGCCTGTAATCCCAGCTACTCGGGAGGCTGAGGCAGGAGACTCACTTGAACCCGGAAGGTGGAGGTTGCAGTTAGCTGAGATCACGCTGCTGCACTACAGCCTGGGCCACAGAGTGAGACTCTGTCTCAAAAAAATAAAATAAAATAAAAAAAGAGAATGAAAACAGACTGAGAGGAAATATTTGCAAAGTTTGCAAAGCATGTGTCTGATAATACTTACATCCAAAATATAGAGAACGCTCAAAACTCAATAGTTTTAAAACAGACAAATGATTTTAACACACTTCACAAAAAAGATATACACATGACAAATCGGCACATGAAAAGATACTCAACATCACTGATCTTCAGGAAAATGCAATTTAAAAATATAATAACGTACCACCATACTCCTATTAGAATAGCTAAAATTAAAGAGACTGCCCATACCAGTGTTAACAAGAATGTGGATGAACTGAACTGGCATACTCTGCTAGTGAGAATGCAAAATGGTACAACCGCCCTGGAAAAGTTTGGTATCATAGTTTCCTTAAAAAGTTAACACACACCACTCCTAGGGTAATAAGATGAAGAAAAGCATTAGTCCATACCTACAAACTTGTATGTTAATGTTCATATAATTTTTTTATAATAGTGAAAAACTGAATGCAACACAAATGGTGAATGTATAAACAAACTGGTATATCCATGGAATGAAATATTACTCAGCAACAAAAAGGAATGAACTACTGACGCATGTAACAACATGGATGGATCTCAAAATATTTATGTAGACTCTAAGAAGCCACACCAAAAGAGGATATGCTGTATGATTTCCTAGATATATGAAACTAGATATCAAATGCAAACTATGATTTCTTAGATATGAAAATCTAGAAAATGCAAACTACAGAAAGCAAATCAGCTGCATGGGATGGAGAGAGGAAGAAATTACCAAAGGGGCATGATGACATTTTTGGAGATAATGAATATACTTATTATCAGAGGTGATTTTATGATGTATACATACATCAAAACTTACCAAATTGTACATTTTAAATACGTGCAGTTAACTTTATGTTAATTATAACTCAATAAAGCTGTTAAAATGTTTTTTTAAAAACACCTGATTATATCATGAAATGTAGAAACAGAGCACTAGTTAGCAAGCTCGTTAGGATATGGTCTTTCCAATAATACCAGCAACATCAGTAATGCTTCATATACAGTTTCCTAACTTTAATAATATATTCAGATGCCTTGACGGTATGTAAAAATGTTCAGAAACATAAATAGTGATGTTAGAGGCTCAATTAATATTGTGACATCTTTTCTGAACATACAGAGTCTTACTGAATGTTACTCAGGTTTATGCTTCAAAATGAAACTACACACAGTACCAATCAATGAGTATATCTGTTAATACCATACTTCTAGACAGTGGGGTCTTAACATGGAGGAATTCAACTATGATACGGTAGGTCATAGTAATTGGTAAGTCTTAAAAGATTTTTTCTGTAGGAGATAGGTATAGAAGAATAATACATTTTTTTTCCATTCTATTTTTCTCATGTTTTTAAAGTACAACATAACCTCTACTTATCGAGAATGAGGCAAAGACCTCTACAAGCCGGCTAAACCTATTCACTGCATTTACAACACTACACGGCACAATAACCTTCACATACTATCCAATGGTTATTTCTCACCTTTCCTCCTTTGTTACACTGTTCTTTTGACTATAATGCCTTCCTTTCTCCCCTTCATCTAATTAATGACCACACATTCTTTAAGGCAGTTTCTCAAAGGTGGTGTCTGAAGAAAAACCAGAATCAACTGAAGGGCTCTCCCTCTCTCTCTCTAGCATACACACATGCACACATGTGCGAAGGGCACAGGGGAACTTCTGGGGGGTGGGTAGGGGTTAATGGACAATAAACGCTGTTGAATCAATGTTCAGTGACAGCTAAAAAAGATAGAGAGACGCGACAACTTTGCTTTTTGTGTTACAGAATACTCTATGACCTATAGAAGGAACCTGAATCTTTGTAATGCCTATTAAGAAATAATTAATTTGTGCTCTATATCTTATTTTAAGAAGCCTAGCCTGAGCCTGTGTCAACGCATTTTTGAAGCACAACTTAGAAATACGATCTAAATCGCTTGAGCCTGGGAGGCTGAGGCTGCAGCACACTGTGATGGTGTCACTGCACTCTAGCCTGGGTGACAGAGCAAGACCCTGTCTCGAAAAAATAAATAAATACATACATACATAACATTAAAAAAAGAAAAGAAATACAATAAAAAAATACTGTTAATGGAATATCATTGTATCTGAACAAGCAAGTTTCAGTTAACTGTAAAAAATAAAGCAAAAAACCCTACATATGTGGAATGTTTCATTCCCCAATGACCACAGGTATTTAAATAAGATATATTGGATGTTTTAAATTTTCTAAGTGAATAGTTTAGGCTATTTATGAGTTTTTACTTAACAGGCTAGGCACCTGCAAACCATCTCACTAATATTACCCCATTTAATCTCAATAACCCTGTAGGGAAGGTAGTATTGTTCTCATTTAATGGATGACAAAATTGAAGTTGGGAGAGTAAGCAACTTGCCCAAAGCTATAGAGAACCTTCAGTTTGACTCAAATAATTGTGCTTTTGTCCATTCTAGATTTATCACTCAAGACTGTATTTTTAAATAGGATCATACACTTATTCATTAATAAGCTAGGCATTTTCTTTTTTCTTTCCTTTTTTTTTTTTTTTTAAAAAAAAAAAACCAAGTGGGGTCCCACTTGGTTATCCAGGCTAAAGTGCAGTAGTGGCATGATCCCAGCTCACTGCAGCCACGAACTCCTGGGCTCCAGCGATCCTTCCACCTCAGCCTCCCAAGTAGCTGGGATTACAGGCACAAGCCACCATGCCTGGCAAGCTATGCATTTTCTTCTTTTTTTTTTTTTTTGAGATGGAGTCTCGCTCTGTAGCCCAGGCTGGAGTGCAGTGGCGTGATCTAGGCTCACTGCAAGATCCGCCTCCTGGGTTCACACCATTCTCCTGCCTCAGCTTCCCGAGTAGCTGGGACTACAGGCGCTCGCCACCACGCCCGGCTAATTTTTTTTTTTTTTGTATTTTTAGTAGAGACAAGGTTTCACCGTGTTAGTCAGGATGGTCTCGATCTCCTGACCTTGTGATCTGCCCGCCTCAGCCTCCCAGCTATGCATTTTCTAAATAGTCACTTCAGCATTCTGAACCTAGCACAGGCAAATTGGAAGTTCAAACTCAATGGATGATATATCAGCCCTTAATAAATCTCATCTCTGTTTTATATGTAAGAACATGCTCATAAAGATTAAAGATACATTGCGTTTTCCTCTCAAAGTTCACATGGACTATTCTGCTAACTACAGGACAATTTACCTTCTTGCCTTCAAGAGCCACTGCACTGGGTTACAAACTTAGAAGTATAAGTTTAGTTTTAAATGTTGTTTTCTGACCCTCTACAACCTATACAGTTTGAAATCTGTAAAAGGAAATTCAATGAAATTCATAATTGTAAATAATCCAAAACCTGGTATAATGTTTAAGGACTGGACCTGGAGTCAGACGGATTTCAATTGTGATGATACGTCTGCCACTAAGTAGCTGAAAAGGTCTGGCAGGCAGCTAACACTGCAGTGATCAGAAAAAATCAAGAGTCATATTTGTTACATTTACATAATAGATTTCCCAGATCTGTCTTTTAATGTGCATACCTAAGTTACAAACAAAACCCATATCTGAAAAGCTGCATGTGAACTGTGCAGAAGGGCTTACTTGTTTGTATTCTCGGCAGGCAACAGGGCACCCAGGAATATCCCCCTTACCTCTCCTCATGCTGGGGCAAAATAGGTATCTCCCTGGAACCTAAGAGTTGGAACTTCTGTTTCCCACAGAAGCAGCATAGTAAATGGTGGCTAGAGTTAGGACCTGTCATATTAAAGGTGAAACAGGCATCTGTAGGCTGATCTTGGAGCTTATCACAGGAAAATACCTGAGTTCCAAAAAGCCAGCATACACGCACCTCTGTAAGACAATCCACTTCAGCCTTGGATGAGAACACAAACTGAACCCCAAATCCAAGGTTCTGTCTGGTGTGAAGAGACAAATACTATCCTAGTAAGTAGAGCTGAGCATTTCTAAAGTGGCAGCCTCTCCTTCCAACCTTACCTATGGCGAGTTTTAAGTTCATTTTTGTCTTTTTTTATCCAAGTCCATGGCTCTATAAGTGCAACAGTAAGCAATAAAAAGCAGCATTTTGATATGATGCCCATAAAGCCCAATATATCACATCCAAAACATCACTTTCTGTCCTGCCAGCCATTCTTCATCTCCACGTGGCACACCACCCACCACACCCATTTTTATCTACCACACACACATTTATCTGCGCAGCCTGTTTCTCAGTTATTTCTCAAGGCTTCTGCACACAAACAAGCTCTCTTGCATCTGAGCCACCAGGCTTCTGACCAGTCGTCACACTTCTATTCGGAATGTGTACCAGTGAGTTCCTACTACGTGCGAAGGTTAGTGCTAACCTGTTCTTTTTCACAAGGCTCACCTCATCGAATAAATAAATCTGAGACTGTGGCCTTCAAACTCTTCAACTGTGAACCATAGTAAGAAATAATTTACATGCAACCCAATGCACACGCCTACCCTTCACACACCCCCTCAAAAAATAACTCAGAAGTTTTACATAATATTCTTACTATGGTCTGATCAATTAATATTCTTCACCCTATTCCATTTAATATTTTTAAAAGTCCTGTTGGCAAAGAGATATTAGCACTCCAATGTTCATCGAAGTTATTCACAATAGCCAAAATGTAGAGACAACTAAATGTTCACTGACAGAAAAATGAAGAAAATGTGGTACATACAAGCAATGGAATATTATTCAGCCTTAAAAAAAAAAAAAGAAAATCCTGCAGTAAGGGACAATTTAGATGAACCTTGAGGACATTATGTTAAGTGAAATACATCGGTCACAGAAGGACAAATACTGCTTGATTCTACTTATATCAAGTACTAAAAGAGTCAAACTCATAGAATCAGAAATCAAAATTGTTGCCAGGAGCTAGATGGAGGGGAAAATTGAGGAACTGCTAATCGGTGAGCATGGTTTCAATTATGCAAGATAAACTAGTTCTAGAGATCTGTACAACATTGTCCCTGTAGTTAACAATACTATATTTGTGAACTTAAATATCTGTTAAGGAGGTAGATCTCGTATTGTCTTCACACACACACACACACACACACACACACACACAAAGTCCTGGTTGGAATCTTCTAAATGTATGTCAACCCACTACTGAATCATGACCTGCAGTCTGAAAAATAATGCTCTATCTTACAAAAGGGTGATTAGATTACGTTGACATGATGCTGCTGCTAGAGGAATGGTTAGAGGCATCAGCAAATACTTAGGCATGATGAGACCCTCCCATCCTCACCCCGCAAAAAAAAGTCACACCTTCTCTCTGCACATAAGAGATGTAGAGAGGTGGCCAGGCACAGTGGCTCATGCCTGTAATCCCAGCACTTTGGGAGGCCGAGGCAGGTGGATCACCTGAGGTCACGAGTTCGAGACCAGCCTGGCCAACATGGCGAAACCCTGATTCTACTAAAAATACAAAAATTAGCCGGCTGTGCTGCTGGGTGCCTATAATCCTAGCTATTCGGGAGGCTGAGGCAGGAGAATTGCTTGAACTCTGGGAGGCGGAGGTTGCAGTGAGCCAAGATCACGTCATACACTCCAGCCTGGGTGTCAAGAGCGAGACTCCGTCTCAAAAAAACGAGAAAAAGAAATGTAGAGAGGTACCACAATGGAGAATTAGTATCTGCATCCCAGATCAAGGGTGGGAGGGAAAACTAGCTTGGGGGAGACCAAGGTTTCACTGAAGTGCCATTGCAGGAGGAAAAAGTAGAGTGGGGCTTCTTTTTCTTTAATCACCTGGGCAGTCTTCACAATCTTAATTCTTTCCTTTGCGTCGGGCAGCTGTCAACACTTCAGGGCAGGAATGTTATTCTTCTCAAAAATTCTATACTCCACCCAGAGACATAACTGAAGCAAATTTAAAATAATAAAAAATGAGCAGCGGGTTATGTTTTTCTTCTAAGATGACTTCTCCACCGCAGTTTCTGTTTACTCCCCACTCCAAAAGACATTAATATGTTAGTGGGGCAGGGGTGGGGGGGGAACAAAGGAAGACGTGGAAAACAAATAGTCTAGGGAAATAGAAAGGATAGATCATAAAATAGTAAAATGTTGGTAAGAGCAGCATTTCAAATGAGGTTTAAAAAATCAATTTATAGCTTTGTATTTAAAGTATGACAGAGTATTTGGAACAAGAAATGTGAAGGCATAGTCTCAACAGTCACTAAAGAAAGCTTTCAGTGAACATCATTTACACATTTTAAGGTAAGAGCAGTGTTATCGAATCTTTTTTTGGGGGTGGGGGGCTAGGATCTCACTGTCACCCAGGCTAGAGTGCAGTTGAACAATCACAGCTCACTGCAGCCTCAAACTCCCAGGCTTAAGCGATCCTTCTATCTCAGCCTCCCAAATAGTTGGGGCCACAGGCACATGCCACTAATTTTTTATTTTTTGTAGAGATGAGGTCTCGCTATATTGCCCAGGCTGGCCTTCAACTCCTGGGCTCAAGTAATCCTCCTGCCTGGGCCTTCCAAAGTGTTGGGATTACGGGCCACCACGCCCAGCCATTATTAGAGTCTTAATACAATACCAAAATCTAATTCTCCACAGATCTGCTCAGTATAATTTTTTCAAGAAGTGTTATGACCTGGCTGAAATGCTGGGTCCAATTTTCTCTCCTTTATAGATGCATAATACAAGTTTGCATTATTGCCACTCTTCTCCAAGCCCCTTGATCTTTTGGAGTGGGAAGGAGGTAAACCTATTGCAAACCTCTCCATGAAAGCCTGTTAAAGCAGAGACACGTACTTCAAGGCTCTACTCTTCAGCTCTTCTCACTTCAATCTACCCAACAACTACAAAAGTTACTTAAAATAGGTAGTTCTAAATGCTCTTCCTGCCAACAGGAGAGGCCTTTTTTAAAAGGGTAAGATTAAGGATTCCTGGAGTGTCCTGCAGGAATACACCAAATGGGACAAAGATGGATAAGGGGTGGTGGGGGGTGGGGTGTTGTCTCCAGAATGAGTTGCTGAGCTCCAACTGTGCTGCAAATTTCCTGTTGATGTAGTTCTCCCTGGGGCAATGACCACCAAAGACATGACTGCCTGTCTTTGCAGAGAGACCTAGTTAAATGTCAAAAGAAGCACAGGGCCCGGCACATTGGCTCACGCCTGTAATCCCAGCACTTTGGGAAGCCGAGGCGGGTGGATCACCTGAAGTCAGGAGTTTGAGATCACCCTGACCAACATGGTGAAACCCTGTCTCTACTAAAAATACAAAAATTAGCTGGGCGTGGTGGCAGGCACCTGTAATCCTAGCTACTCAGGAGGCTGAGGCAGGAGAATTGCTTGAACCCGGGAGGCAGAGGTTGCAGTGAGCCGAGATCACACCACTGCACTCCAGCCTGGGTGACAGAGCAAGATTCTGTCTCAAAAAAAAGAGCAGCACAAAAACATGTCAAACTTTGAACTGCTCTACAATGACTAGTTACCATACAGTGGGAACTTCAAATGGTAGTTCATTCACTCATTCATGCCACAAGGACCTGATGCCAACTACACCGGCACAAGGCTGGGCCCTAGGAAAACAGAGGTGAAAAAGAAGCATAATATCCCTGCCCTATTTCGTCTTACATTTTCCTGTGACACACAATACAAAAATGAATATACAAAATGGCAGATGCTGTAAAGAAACTATGAACTTTACAGTAAAACTGAAGAATCATCACCAAAACACATGCTGTGCTTTTTCTGTTCAAAGAAATGTGACAAACCACTTTTTGTAGAAATGTGAATTACTAGTCATCATACTTTCCTAATTTAAAACAGCACAATTTCTTCGGCTGTAGGAGGTAGAATTATCTCCCAATCTTAGAAATAAAAAAAAAAAACAACTAACTTTTTGAAAGGAGATATTCTGCACTGGTGTAACAGCACCTCAGCACTTAGGCCAAGAGTGATAACAACACTGGCCAAAAGATAAACAATTTACACAGGTGGCAAGCCATCTAAGGCAAAAGCTAAAAACAAGAAAAACAGAGATGGATTTCTCAAGAAGTCATTTAATGTGTACTGCGTACACACGTAATTTTCAAAAACAGAAAGGGAAGGCACAAAAAGTTTTGGCAGATGACACTAAACCAACAGTTTTAACATTGCTGCATTCCAGATCATTCCAATAAACAATGGTTCAACATACTGAGAATCTAGAGACACTTCATCTCTAGGCAGAACACTGGTTTGTAAAGTTTAGTTGCTGGACCTAGGCCATGGAAAGACACAAGCAAATCCTAATGTTGAAACTCTACATGCATTCCCACTTAGAATTAAACAGGAAAGGGAAGGTTCCTCCCCCATGTAGGAAACTGAGCCGTAATTTACTGGTTTCAATTTATAGCTATTAAGTGTGTGTTTTGGAGGGGAGGGGAGATGAGAAGTTGGAGAGGTTTAAGGAAAAGACACCTGCATGAGGTAGGGCAGAAGTGGACATCCTGAAGACCTGATTTCTAAAACCAGCAGGCCTACTAGGAAAACTTAGTCTCTTTCATATTGACCGCAAAAGCGAATTTTGAGCCTGTAAGGTGGATCGTGGTAGTTGCCGGTCTGCAGATACACTAGGTTGAAGACTCGCAGCACCCAATGTCACTTTTTCATGCTCACGCCCTCCCAGCGCCCAATCCGAGTTTATGGAATGAAGGGGAAAACCCAAAAGAATGAATGACCGAGAAAGCAGTCTAGTCAGGAGGATGGCCCTGGACGCCGACTAGGCGAAGGCAGGGACGATGCTCCCGGGGCCGGGAGGCGCTCGAGGACCCCGGGCACAGTGGAGAACGCGGACCGCGATAGGGCCGGGGGCGTAGGGCCAGACAAAGGCAGCGCGGGCGGCCAGACACGGGTGCCCGGCGGGGGCGGGGGCCGCGGGCGCTCACCTCATCGCCCCACTTGAGAACGTCCTTGTGCCGGTCCTTGACGGCGTGGTAGATGTGCAGGAACTGGAGAATCCCGTGCCGCCGCACGTGGTCGGCATGGCGCTTGGTTTCCTCCCAGCTCAGCGGCGAGCCCTGGGACAGCAGCCCCATGGCCGCCCCCTCCTCCTCCTCCTCGGGGCGCGAGACGGACACTCAGCCGCCCGCAGAAGGCGGCTGCCGCTCCACCCCGCGGGGGCGCTCTCGGGCCGCAGTCGGCGGAGGGAGGGTCCTGCCCGCTCCGGCTCCCCGGCGGCGGCCCCTGGCGCCCAGGTGACAGACTCTGGGTCCGACGCACCGCGCGGACGCGAAGGCAGAAGACCAAGAGCAGGCGGGACGGCTCTCGGCCCGGCGGCCTCTCCCTGGCCGGCTCCCCGCTGCTCCTGCTCCCGCTCCGATGCGGCGGCGGCGGACCCCACGGCCGCGCTGCCGCGGCGGCTCCCGCTTCTCTTTGCCGGTCTGGTGCACTGGCTTCTTCCTACTTGTGACCAAAACCTGCGCCGCCGCCGAGCATGCCCAGTCTTTGCGTCCGCTAGCTCGCCGCTCCTGGGCGCGATCCTTCGCTCCGGGTTTTATAGACTACGGGCGAAGGCGGGGAGAGGAGGCGGTGCAGCGGCAGAGGCGTGGCCTGGAGCCCGGTGGGAACCGCGGAGGCTGAGGAGGCGTGTGCAAGGGTGGTTGGGACGCAGTTGAGGGGAGCAGCTCGCGAGAAGGGGGCGTGCGGTCGGCCTCGCTTTACGCAAACGCGACATATCAAAATGCATTTTTTTCCTAATCAAAAGAGATAAACTTGGGGTTCGGGAAGAAAGTTGATTATTTGAATCAATGACGAACTCACCATATTATGTTTTAGCTGGACAGGGCCTCACACTTTAGAGTGAGAGCGGCAGAATGTGTTGAGAAAAGTATTAACATGGTAGTGAAGTGAAACAGTTCAACTCTAGGCTCCATCACTTACTGACTGTGAGACTTGGGACGAGTTCTTCCCATATCTGCATAAAATTAGATTAATTCTATCTTTTATAGATGTCGTAATTATGTGCATAGTGTACATGTGTATAGTGTTGATGGCCAATAAATTGACCTGGTTATTAAGAGGTGACATATGTTCTCTGGATGGCACAGACACCATTTATTGCAAAAAGTCTCCAGATAGACCATACGAGGAACCATTTACTGCAAAAAGTCTCCAGATAGACCATACGAGGAACCATTTATTGCAAAAAGTCTCCAGATAGACCATACGAGGAACCATCTCCAAAAGTTTATCCTCCATCTAAACCTAAAATTCATCCCTTAAGTGATCAAAATGACGTTCTTGTGAGCCTACTGTGGGGTGGGATTGAAGATAGTGGGAACATCTAGAGTTGGCCTTATCTTGGAGGGAAAGGAGAGGAAAGAGGTACCATGCCCCCAAGTGATTGTTTAATAAATATGTGTTGACAGAGCAATGACCTGTCAGGGGAAAAGTGACGGCAACTAGATCATACATTACTTTCCCAGAAAGTGTGTATTTATCATACCCTCTTCCCTCGCACTACAGAGTTAACATTTAGTAAGCACTTATTAATTGCTGAATGAGTGAGTACATGATAGCAGGATTCTCTACTCCCACAGCCTTTATATTGGATGTGCCCCTCACAGGGCTTGGGTACATGAATACCCAAGGTCTGGCTGGGATTTCCACAATGGTGTGTGTGTGTGTGTGTGTCTGTGTGTGTGTGGTAGGGATGTTTGAAGCTCAGGAGATGATGTTTCCATCCTCATCACACAGCTGGGATAGAAATCAAACCACATTCTAATTTTTCCACAGCCTTTTCAACAACTTCCTTTGCCCTCCCACCAACCTCACCAGACCTGTATATGGTTCTGGCACTCTGTTGTTTTTCCTGCTTGAAATTCTCCATCTGACACACTCATGTTCATCTTTTGAGTCACAGTTATTCCTCTCTGTGTTTTGGTTGCATTCGCACATTAATGATAAAGTCATTTTAAAGATAGCTCCACACTAAATAGTGAATTCCTCTGGGGCACAGATGACTTATGCCTTTTGTACCTTTAATTCTAGAAAAGTGCTTGGTGTAGAGTGCGTGCTTAATAAATGTTAGCTTCTCCGTGAAAAGCAGGTAGTGGGAGAGGGGGAGAAACAGTGTTTCACATGTTTTAAACATCCAAGGATCATTGGGTTATTCTCATAATCTTATCTCACATTTTCATAGACCTGCATTGTTCAACACGACAGCCATCAGCCACATTGGCCAATGCACATTTGAAATGTGGCTAACATGACCGAGAAACCAAATTTTCGTTTTAATTTAATCAATTTAAATGTCAATTTAAAAACTGATATTCCATTCAGTTACTAGAAAACTTTTAAGCAAATTTGAAACAAGTTGGAAATGTGAATCCACTTTTTGACTGT
This sequence comes from Nomascus leucogenys, assembly GCF_006542625.1. NCBI lineage: Eukaryota > Metazoa > Chordata > Mammalia > Primates > Hylobatidae > Nomascus > Nomascus leucogenys. The sequence continues at coordinate 61,821,662 of NC_044402.1, read as the reverse complement.
AAATTTTATGAAATGTAATTACAGATCAAGTATTTCCAGTGAAAACTTAGTGGCCCAGATGTGCTGTGAGTGTAAGTCACACACCAGATTCTAAGACAGTAGAATAAAAAGATGTAAATATCTCATTAAAAGTTTTATATTGATTACATAGTGATATAGTATTTTGGAAATTTTGAGTTAAATATGATGTATGTTACTTAAATTAATTCACCACCCCCCGCCCACTTTTATTTTTAGTTTTAAAGGAGGCTACTGAAAAATTTAAGATTACATATGTGGCTCTCATTCCACTTTATTGAAACAGTACTGATGTAGACCTTGATTTACACTTTGCAAAGCACTTTTCCCATACACCTGCTGCACACCGTACACTTTTCCTATGCACCTGTTAGGAATCATGGACCTGGGCGGTTCAAGAATAGACTAAATTCTAGTCTAGCCAAAGCCCTACGTGACACTGAACCTAGTAAGAGTTTAACACTGTAACTGGAGTTATTCTGTCCTAGATCCCGGCTCACACTCACATAAGGGACCTCCCTCACCCTACTCCCCGAATTCTGAACCAGCTCCCCCAGAGGGGGGTCCCAGGGCTTTGGACAATCCCAAAAAGGGCGCAGGCACTTCTGCACCACAGGGCAGTTATGCCCAATTTAAACCTTGATCTCTCAGTGTCTTTAGCTTTTTCTGTTACAAAGAAAAAAAAAAAAAACCCATCACGGATCAACTGAAGTCATATTTAACAAGAGTTACTCCCCTCTGACAATGCTTTGCTTGCATAGATCCACTACTGCTCGATTTCATTCTGTACACTGAACCCAGGGCTAGGCTTCCACATCTGGAAGTGAGTTTTCAGCAGACAGCTCCATCAGGGCTGTAACGATAGCTGAAGGGGAAAGAAGGAGCTCATATCTTGCAGAATCAGCTCTTCCCTAGACCATGACCAAAGGCCGATTCCCAGCAGTGTCTTCCGCGGAAAAACGCGAGACCCGCTCGCCGGGAACCCATGTCTGCCCAGCGGCGCCCTGGCACCGCAACCTCGCCTCGCAGCCCCGCGGACCGACACAGGCCCCGCCCCCAGAGCCACCCGGAAAACCTGGACCGTGGATATCCGCATCGGGGGACGCCGTGCAGTCGTGAGGCCAAGCTGAGCATGCTCGGAGAGCCGGTCTGTCGCGGGAGGAAGCGGTGTGGGCCGCGGGCGGTGCACGCCGCGCCGTTGTTGTGATACAGTCCCCGCCACGTGACTGCGCGGGCCCGCCTCCCCCTCGCGCGGCACCGCCTCCCCGTGACTCAGCACTTTGTGAGGGCTCCGAGCCGGAGGTCAATCCGGGGGGGCCTTCTCCGGGCAAAGTCTCAGTCCATCACTCCTGACCTCAGGGCTGCTGCTGCTGCTAGGATTGCAGCAGTCATTTCAGACACGATGGGTTTCGGGCCTCCAAGGACCAAAAAATACATCATTTTCCCTGTGGTCACGCCATTCCCAGTTTCCCCTGAGTCAGCGTCTTCGCGAGATCAAATAAGGAAAACAGAGAGTGCCTAGGGGAGTCTGAGGAAGGCACTTATAGGTCATCCGCTCCTGCCTTTACCGCTCTCTTTGGCTTGAGTATCCCTTGACCTCGGTGGTCTGTCGCGTGGGTCCCAGTATATCACATTCTATGCCAGCACTTTGAGCTGGTATCCGTAAAACAGTACTATTTTTGCCACATTTTATAAGTGAGGCAACTGAGATCCAGTAATACTAAGTAACAGGTAGTGGCTAAGCTGGGCTTTGAACTCCGGTGATATTTCAAAGCCGTCTACCACACCACTCAGCCTGGGTGAAGCAGGTGGCTGCCTTCAGTGTGATTCTTCCTGGGACTTGATGCCAACCTTCATTACATCCTTTCTTCTCCCTTGACACACCCTTTCCCCAAAACCCGCGGATCTGCCTGTGAAGTCCTTAAGATTTTTGTCTGTTAAATTTCTTAATTGGTAGAAACAAATGGTTATTTCTTAACTTCAGTGTACATGTTAAAGAACAACAGATACAGAAGGAATTTTCTCCCTACAATTGAATTATACTTGGAATTTGACTTGATCTTATTCAAGAAGATCCCTGGGGGCTTTATGATGCAAGAGCAGTAGCCAAAAGTCTGGGGCTTTGGCCCCAACTCAGAGGGCTACCTGCTGGGTCAATCTAAGCAAAGTTGGGATAATCATTGGAGAGTCCTTTCCTCTCATCTGTACAAATGAGAGTCTGGAGGAGATAAACTTTCCCTTCCAGCCTAAACATTTTCTGATGTTATTACTAAAATTAGTTGAAAGAGTTCAAATCTTTTTGTATTGTGTAGTATTTGTAATACAAGCTGCTGAGGTGTGCTATTGTCATTGTCAAAAAAGCAAGGCACCTCTTGACCTTTTCCAAGCCAATTTTTAGTTTACATGGATTTTTGAAAAATATAAATGTGCTTGTTTTCATGTAGAGTTACAAGAGGTCTGTGAAGTTCAAGTGAAGAACTTTTTTAACATGGAGAAGTTTGAGTGTGCTAAAGAAGATGGGTAGGAGTCAAAAGGGGGAAAGACTGAAGATGTGGGAACGAGAAAGGATGTTTTCAGAAGCAAGATGTCTCAGGAGACCTGACTTGTTGGGATCCAGAACACATGGGAAGTGGTGAGCTTTTATTTTTAGAAAAATCTCATTGTCTTCTTATAGAGGATAAAGATGCCATAATAATGTATTGGGACAGGGTGAGTGATATCTGAGTCCTGTAGACTCACTCTTCTCACTGAAGAATAATTAAAGACAACTTTTTATTGTGGACATTTCCAATAAAGCACAAAAGTTGAGAGAACACAGTGTAATGGCTCTTCATGTACTTTTTTCTTTTTCTTTTTTCTTTTTTTTTTTTTGAGATGGGAGTCTTGCTCTGTCGCCCAGGCTGGAGTGCAGTGGCATGATCTTGGCTCACTGCAACCTCCACCTCCTGGGTTCAGGCAGTTCTTCTGCCTCAGCCTCCTGAGTAGCTGGGACTACAGGCGCCTGCCACCACACCCGGCTAATTTTTGTATTTTCAGTAGAGACGGGGTTTCACCGTTAGCCAGGGTGGTCTTGAACTCCTGACCTCAGGTAATCTGCCAGCCTCGGCCTCCCAAAGTGCTGGGATTACATGTGTGAGCCACTGTGCCCGGCCCTAGTTTTTGTATTTTTAATAGAGATGGGGTTTTGCCATATTGGCCAGGCTGATCTCGAACTCCTGACCTCAGGTGATCCGCCTGCCTTGGCCTCCCAAAGTGCTGGGATTACAGGCATGAACCACAGTGCCCACCTCTTCATGTACTTATTATTCATCTTTGTATGTTACAGTTACTTACCTCCTCCCATTAGTTTAAAGGAAATCTTACTCAAGTCTGACCTCAGGACCTGAGCTCTAAGTGAAGGTTGAAGAAAGAAAGAGGAATGTAGAAGATGAGGTTTGAGCAGCTGATATGGGAGGTGATCTAGAAAGATAGAAAGTAATGAGCAATACCCTAATATCCGTAAACCAAAAATAAAATTCCGAGCCCTCCAACTAACTGAATGGACCACTCCTCTAGGCCAAGAACATTCTAAGGTAAACCTGAGGCCAGGCACAGTGACTCACACCTGTAATCCCACCACTTTGGGAGGCCGAGGTGGGCAGATCACCTGAGGTCAGGAGTTCAAGACCAGCCTGGCCAACATAGCGAAACCCTGTCTCTACTTAAAAAACAAAAATTAGCCTGGTGTGGTGGCATGCGCCAGTAATCCCAGCTACTTGGGAGGCTGAGGTGGGAGAATCGCTTGAACCAGGGAGGCGGAGGTTGCAATGAACCAAAATTGCGCCACTGCGCTCCAGCCTGGCTGACAGAGTGAGACTCTGTCTTAAAAAAATAAAATAAAATAAATTAAAAGTAAACCTGAAATATGAAACACTACTTCAGGCCATGATGGAACAGGTGATCGGACATGCCTAATTATAACAGCCTCCCTTTAGATTTCAGGCACAGTTGACCAGCATTGACATTGAAACAGAGACCTGAAGACTGACTAAACAGGTTCTTTGGAACAATAAAATACCAACATGACAGATAATAGGCCCTGAAGAAATCAAGTATTTTATCCCAAAATACAGTTCTTTGACATATTTTGAAATGGCCCTGCAAAGCTGTTTCTTGTGGGGAAAATCTACATCCTGTTGAGAATCCCCTTCCCTTTCCAGGTCTTTTTCCTGATCCAGAAGAGAATTAACGGAGTCTGGCACCTTTTTAAGTCTCCCAATAAACATTTACAATCTATTCTCTTTGAAGCCTGCTACCTGGAGGCTTCATCTGTATAATAAGAACCTTGGTCTCCACAACTCCTTAGTTAACCCAGACACTCCCTTCTATTGATTCTAGGTCCTTAGGTAAACTCAACCAATTGCCATTCAGAAAACCTTTGAATCCACCTATTCAAACATTAGGGGGGACCTGGAACTGACCGTCTGATATGCTTTGGCTGTGTCCCCACCCAAATCTCAACTTGAATTGTATCTCCCAGAATTCCCACCTGTTTTGAGAGGGACCCACGAGGAGGTAGTTGAATCATGGGGGCTGGTCTTTCCTGTGCTATTCTCGTGATAGTGAATAAGTCTCACATGATCTGATGGGTTTATCAGGGGTTTCCCCTTTTGCTTCTTCCTCATTTTCTCTTGCTGCCACCCTGTAAGAAGTGCCTTTCACCTCCCACCATGATGATTCTAAGGCCTCCCAGCCATGTGGAACCGTAAGTCCAATTAAACCTCTTTTTTTTCCCCAGTCTTAGTTATGTTTTTATCAGCAGTGTGAAAATGGACTAATACAGTAAATTGGTACCAGTAGAGTGGTGTGTTGCTGAAAAGATACCTGAAAATGTAGAATCAACATAGGAACTGGGTAACAGGCAGAGGTTGGAACAGTTTGGAGGGCTCAGAAGAAGACAGGAAAATGTGGGAAAGTTTGGAGCCTCCTAGAGACTTGTTGAATGGCTTTGCCCAAAATGCCGACAGCAATATGGACAATAATGTCCAGGCTGAGGTGGTCTCAGATGGATCTGAGGAACTTGTTGGGAGCTGGAGTAAAAGTGACTCTTGTTATGTTTTAGCAAAGAGACTGGTGGCATTGTGCCCCTGCCCTAGAGATTTGTGAAACTTTGAACTTGAGAAAGATGATTTAGGATACCTGGTGGAGGAAATTTCTAAGCAGCAAAGCATTCAATAAGTGACTTGGATACTGTTAAAGTTTTATAAGAGAAGCAGATCATAAAAGTTTGGAAAATTTGCAGCCTGACTATGTGATAGAAAAGAGAAAACCATCTTTTGGGGAGAAATTCAAGCCGGTGTCAGAAATTTGCCTAAGTAGCAAGGAGCCTAATGGTAATCCCCGAGACCGGAGGGAAAATGTCTCCAGGCCATGTCAGAGACCTTCATGGCAGCCCCTTCCACCACAGGCCTGGAGGCCCAGGAGAAAAAAGTGGTTTTGTAGGCCAGGCCCAGGGTCTCCATGCTGTGTGCAGCCCAAGGACTTGGTGCCCTGTGTCCCAGCCACTCCAGCCATGATTGAAAGGGGCCAATATGCAGCTCAGGCTGTGGCTTCAGAGGGTGGAAGCCCCAAGCCTTGGCAGCTTCCACATGGTGTTGAGCCTGTAGGTGCACAGAAATCAAGAATTGAGGTTTGGTAACCTCCACCTGGACTTGAGAAGATGTATGAAAACGCCTGGATGCCCAGGCAAAAGTTTGCTGCACAGGCAGGGGCCTCATGGAGTACCGCTGCTAGGGCAGAGCAGAAGGGAAATGTGGAGTTAGGGCCCCCACACAGAGTCCCTAATGGAGCACTGCCTAGTGGAGCTGTGAGAAGAGGGCCACCGTCCTCCAGATCCCAGGATGGTAGATCTACTGACAGCTTGCACCATGCACCTGGAAAAGCCACAGACACTCAATGCCAGCCTGTGAAAACAGCTGGGAGGGAGGCTGTACCCTGCAAAGCCACCAGGGCAGAGCTGCCCAAGACCATGGGAACCCACCTCTTCCATCAGCATGACCTGAATGTGAGACCTGGAGTCAAAGGAGATCATTTTGGAGCTTTAAAATTTGACTGCTCCGCTGGATCTCGAACTTGCATGGGCCCTGTAACCCCTTTGTTTTGGCTAATTTCTCCCATTTGGAATGGCTGTATTTACCCAATACCTGTACCCCCATTTTATCTAGGAAGTAACTACCTTGCTTTCGGTTTTACAGGCTCATAGGCAGAAGGGACTTGCCTCGTCTCAGATGAGACTTTGGACTGTGGACTTTTGGATTAATTCTGAAATGAGTTAAGACTGTGGGGGACTGTTGGGAAGGCACGATTAGTTTTTAAATGTGAGGACATGAGATTTGGAGGGGCTAGGGTTGGAATGATATGGTTTGGCTGTGTCCCCACCCAAATCTCAACTTGAATTGTGTCTTCCAGAATTCACACCTGTTTTAGGAGGGACCCCGGGGGAAGTAATTGAATCATGCTGGCTGGTCTTTCTCATGCTATTCTCGTGATGGTGAATAAGTCTCATGAGATGTGATGGGTTTATCAGGGGTTTCTGCTTTTGCTTCCTTCTCGTTTTCTCTGGCTGCCACTATGTAAGAAGTGCCTTTCACCTCCCACCATGATTCTGAGGCCTCCCCAGCCATGCGAAACTGTAAGTTCAATTAAATCTCTTTCTTCCCAGTCTCAGGTATGTGTTTATCAGCAGTGTGAAAATGGACTAATATAGCCCCCTCACCCCGAGTTGTCTCATGTTTCCCAAGTGGTCTCACATTTTCGGGGCATGTTTCTGGACTGAACCACCATCTTTCATGTATTGATGTCTTACATCCACCTAAAATGTATGAAACCAAGCTATATGTAGCCCAACCACCTGGGCCACATGTTCTCAGGATCACCTGGGGCTGTGTCACAGCCCATGGCCATTCATATTTGGCTTAAAATAAATGTCTTCAACTATTTTATAGAGTTTGACTCTTTTTGTTGACATATCTTACTGGAAACCAATTTCTGTCATTCTAAATTTGGAGATGGTAGATCTTATCCAGTTTTTTCACTCCAAATTATCCAGCTATTGTTCCAAATTATGGGGCTTTGTATTTAAAAACAAAACCCAAAGCCAGAAAAAGATGCCTGTCACATATGGTATAAATGATTTGACAATGACTGTGCCTGGGTGATTAATATTGCTAAACTAGGCCAAGTGTCAAAATGTGAGTAAGGTTGCTAAGGCATGTATTTACCTTTTTAAAGATATCTGATCTTAGTCTCTGCCTTTTTTCTTCCATTTCATTCACCTTAGTTCACATAAATATATGTAAAGTTCATTCTAGATTAGATAACAACAAATAATTGAACTTTGGCACAATATAACCTATCATTCATGGATGATGAAAGGTGAAAAAGTGCTAGCCATAATTACATCTATGTAGAAAGGCAATTGTACTGAATAATTGAGCAATTTTGCTTAGATAAATCCAGTTCCTAAAACCAAAAAAAAAAAAAAAGTGTACTTCCCGAAAGTATTTTTTCTCATACAATACCCCCGCCACTTATTTTAGTACTTAAACTTAAATGTAGTAAGTACCTTAAGGAAAAAAAATTCAACTCACTTAAAAACTTATCTTACAATACACAGGACATCCCCACAACAAGAACAGTCCTACTCTAAATGTCAGTAGTATCAAGGTTGAGACACTCCTCTATAGGTTGTGAAAGGAAAATAAATCTCGAGACCTCCAAAGCACTAAGCCAAGGGAAAAATCAAGCTGGAAACGATGTCAGGCAAACCTGCCTGCACCTAATTTTATTCCTAAATAAAATAGCTACAAAGATAAAAGGCTACATACCTCCCTCACAATTTGCCTACAAGGAATTTCCTTGTGGACAAAGGACAGACAGAAATCAGTCATCCTTCTGAGGCTCATCTGAGACAAATGCATATCTGATTGCTTCCTCTGCCATATTGTTTATATAAAAATGCAAATTCACTGAGCCAGACTAAATTGTGTATTCGGTGAAAGGCTGATCAAAAACTCAAAAGAATCCCCCTCTGCTCCCCCCAGCCCTGTGTGCCTTACTGGACCGAACGAAGGTACATCTTACACATAATGATTGATATCTCCTGTCTCCCTAAAATGAATAAAAGCAAGCTGTACCCCAACTACCTTGGGCACAAGTCATCAGGACCTCCTGAGGCTGTGTCACAGGCCTGTCCTTAACCTTGGCAAAATAAACTTTCTAAATTGACTGTGACCCGTCTCAGATATATGGAGTTCACGACGTATTACGATGAACTCTATTACACGAATGCTTGTCTTTAAATATTTGCAAGGGTTTCCAAGGTCATCAAAATGAATAGTTGAGAAGAACTGAACATTTACAATGGTTAGCGTCATTTTATTTGCAGTTATCACAGGCACAAATATGTATATATAGTCACCTAGTATACTCCTCTCTAATGTGCTGATGGAGCCTGTGATGGGAGGGGTTAGGGCCCTTTCTTAATCCTGTTTCTGTTTTTCTTGTGGCCACTTACTTGTGAAAGGAAAATAAATCTTGGGGCCCCAACATCACTAAGCTAAAGGGAAAAGTCAAGCAGAGAACTGTTTAGGGCAAACCTGCCTCCCATTCCATCCAAAGTTATCCCTCTGCTCACTGAGATAAATGGGTATCTGATTGCCTTCTTTGGAAAGGCTAATCAGAAACTCAAAGAAATGCAATCATTTGTCTCTCACCTACATGTGACCTGGAAGCCCCCTCCTTGCTTGAATTGTCCAACCTCACCAGATAGAAACAGTGTACGTCTTATGTATATTGATTGATGTCTCATGTCTCCCTAAAATGTATAAATACAAGCTGTGCCCCGACCACCTTGGGCCAATGTTGTCATGACCTCCTGAGACTGTGTCATGGGTACGCGTCCTCAACCTTGGCAAAATAAACTTTTTAAATTAACTGACACCTGTCTCAGATATTCAGGGTTCACATTTTGGCAACCATGAAGGGATTCTGAGTGTTTGCGCCACTGACATTTGACAAATCTCCTATCAGTGCCTGGTACCAGCTCGAGCTAGCTTTATGGTTCAAACCAACAGGACAATTTGCTGAAGCCTGGAAGCACCCCCTCCAGAGAATCCCTGATCTCCCAAAATTTGGTCAAGATCTAAAGTTTATTTTGTTGTACAACTTCTTTTGGAGTTTTACTTGCTTCCAGTACAAGGCAAGTTTTTCCTGCTTCCATGAAGATTGAAGACAGATAACTCCTTTATAGAGTTTCAGCTTGCTTCCAAGGGAAGCCAAATTTGAGATTTTTCCTGCTTCTAAGATGGTAGAGAACAGTCTTCAGCTTGGGACTCATCCCTAAGTAAGTAACTAAATTGGAGTTCGTTTTGGCTAAAGTTAAGATGAACAACTAGCTGGTCTGAATTTCTCCTTACCATTAGAACACTCAGTAATTGTACAAGTTGTGCCATTGTTTTTTTGGCTTAACTGCTTTTTTGCTGTTGTTTGTTTCTGTTTTTGTTGTTGTTTCGGTCTTTTTCCCATTGGGTTTGATCAAACTATCTGACTTGATCAAATCTAAAGGAAAGTTCCAAATTATGAGGAATAAATCCTCTGAAGTGGCTAAATTCTCACAAAAGAAAAGAGAAAAGAAAAAAGGTGGTGTGGTGGAGGAAGAAAAATGGCCAGCAAAAGAAAAAAGATATTTTTGATTTTGACTACTTAAGGGGCTTTCTTTACATAGCAAGGCCACCTCTTTGCTAGCCAGGCCAAATTGAAAGAGCAATGGCTGTTGCCCTACACTGCAGTTCCATAGCTAAGGGTTCTGCCATCTTTTTTTCCACCACAACAGCCTGATTTTGGTTCCTAAATCAAGCCCTTTCTGGTTTGATACTTGGTACTTCTGCAATAGCAGCAATTTGTTCTAGCTGAAATATGGTAATCAAATTTAAAAACTTTTTTAAAAGGAGCTCAGTGGTTAAAAGTTAGCTTAATTAAAAGCTACCATCCAAGATGTGTGTGTGTGTGTGCACGCATGCATGTGTGTGTGTGTGGTGGGGGGTGGGTGTTTGTATTTAAAAGGACATCATGGTTTGTTTGTTTTTCTTCTAGGACTTCGTCTCTTTTTTTGAGCAAAATATTTTTTTCTTCTCAGTTGGCTGAATTCTGTTTTCTTCATTTACTTCTGTTGTCTCTCCTTTCTCTTGCATCCTCTGCTGCATGAGGGGCCTAAAATAGTTTATAATAGCCTGGGGTTCCTTAAAGAAAATGGAGAAGGCACCAGACTCCCTATTGGGAAGAAACTCGTTTTTCCTTATGGAACTCCAAGAGTGTAAACAGACAACTTGTATCAGCTCTCAAACTGCTTGCATTTGTATTGTGTTACCTGATTTATTGACTAAAATAGGTATTGCAACAGAGGCTACTCTTCAGTTTTTAAGGAAGAGTGTAATTTAGACACTTTGAAATGTCTTCGCTTAAAAAAAATTGTTTTAAGTGCACTGAAAAAGCATTACATGGTCTAGCCTCATAATAATTCTCCCTTTTTGGAGACCCAGGATTCAGTGTGGACTCTGCCCAGATTTCAGAGATCTAGGTAAAAAAGAAATAATCCCTTTCTGAATAAAATTGGTCTCCTCATACAATCCTATGATAGAGTTCTATAATTTTATGTTTGATTTGGCATCCATCTTTAGTCTCCCTCTATCACCACTAGACTTTTTCTGTCTGTACCTTGAGATGTAAATTTTGCTATCTGATTTTTCATCTAAGAGTTGTTTCCTTCAATATGCAGGTTTAGGGCTATTTAGCTGACAGCTGCCAGGCTAATGAAACAGGTTATCAAGAGTTTGCAAGTCTAAGACAGGGGAAAACAAAAGGAGGTCTTAGGAATCTATAAGATGTACTTCTATCAGTATGCCTAATACATCTATGTATCTATTATGTGTTATGTACACCTTTCACTACTAAAAATATACAAAAGAGCTGTAATTAATTGGCTTACAGAAAAATAAAGGTGCTGAAATCAAATGCTTTATCAGAAAAAAGAAGACCAGCCAAATGCTTTTTCAAGTTGACGTGATTTAAGTAAAATCTGTAATAAATAAGCTAGCTTTAAAATTATTGGCAAAATAATATTAGAAATGTCTTAAGAATTGCCAGCATACATTTTTGTTTGCATTTATGGATCAAGTCATTTCATATTTATCCCTGCCAAATACCATAAGGTGTCAAAATTTGGCATAGGGTTACAAAAGCATAAACCCAGCCTAAAACAGAATGATCTTTGTTTGTGTTAATTTTTAATAAATAAGACATTGATATTGGTTTAATGAAAATAGCTACATCTTGAATTATTTAGTAAAATTACCATAACTTCTAATCTTGTGGCCTTAGGGAGTCTAGTCCACAGGCAATAAGGTTTCTCTTGGGAAATGACTGTTATCTTTGTTTCAAAGCTAAACTAAACTAAGTTCCTTCCACAGTTAGTTCGGCCTATGCCCAGGAATGAACAAGGATAATTTGGAGGTTAGAGGCAAGAGGGAGTCAGTTAGGTCATATCTTTTTCACTGTGTCAGTTATAATTTTGCAATGGTGAGTTTCATAACTTTAAATGATGACTATCACAGTTTTCATAAATAATCTAGGTAAACAATTAAAATAATTAGGTAAATGTAATGGGATAAATACTTACAGATAAACGTGTCATAATTTAGAATCTAAAGTTGCATTAAATTAAATAATGGATATTTCATTATTTGGGTATTTTACAATGAAAATATATTATAGGAAAATATTTTTTCTAAAAAACAAAATGTGTCCTTTTTAAAAGGTGAACAATTTTTGTCAAATTCAAAGCTTATTTTAAGGTTATATATAAAACAAGATAAAAGAAACCAGGAAATGAGGCAGATGTAAAGAAAGTTGCAGAAATAAAAGGTATTTTTTGCTAAGAAAGCTCAAAGAGAAATAATTTTATATGAGAAAGAATCTTGTATGGTAAATTTAGTTCTCGAATAAGATGACTGGTTGTTTAAGAAAGAGGGGTGTTCAGGACAAATCAGAAAGTCCAAGCATGTCATGAGTCATCTGTGTAAGTCACAATAAGAGGATTTATTAAAAAAAAAAAAAAACTTTCAGCCGGGCACGGTGGCTCACACTTGTAATCCCAGCACTTTGGGAGGCCGAGGCAGGTGGATCACCTGAGGTCAGGAGTTCAAGACCAGCCTGGCCAACATGGTGAAACCTCATCTCTACTAAAAAATACAAAAAAATTAGCCAAGTGTGGTGTCAGGTGCCTGTAATCCCAGATATGCAGAAGGCTGAGGTAGGGAGAATTGCTTGAACCTGGGAGGTGGAGATTGCAGTGAGCCAGGATTGCGCCCTGCATGCCAGCCTGGGTGACAGAGTGAGAGTCTGTCTCAAAAAAAAAAAAAACTTTTATATGATCAAGTTGTATATGATTAAAGGGAAATTATAATGGTCTTTCTAGAAATTGGGTTTGATGTAAAAAAAACACACTTATACACTAAAGAATTGATTAGAACAATAAAATTTTCTTAGGAGATTGATTTACTCTTTTTCTTTTTTTTTTTTTCAGAGACGGATTCTTGCTCTGTCACTCAGGCTGGAGTTCAGTGGCGCGTTATTTTTGTATTTTTAGTAGAGACAGGGTTTCACCATATTGGCGAGGCTGGTCTCGAACTCCTGACCTCGTGATCTGCCTGCCTCAGCCTCCCAAAGTGCTGAGATTACAGGCATGAGCCGCCATGCCTGGCTGGATTTACTCTTAATAAATTGTAAGACATTTTAATTTTTTTAACCCAAAGTTCAACTTTTATTGCATCTCACCATTTTTGGTTTTCTCTCCCCTTTCAAAAGGTGTAAAATAGTAATGCTCACCTTCATCTCATTTTCAGCTCATGTGAGTTTTTTTTCCCTCGAATTCTGTTTGTTGTGGCCTGATGCTAACAATAAAGGTCTAAAGGAAATGTTTTCTTCCAACATAATATTTTGTGCACTGCAGAAGGTCTTTTGTTTTGCTTTTTGGTAACTGACTAACAGATTTTACATTTTATTGAAATAATTCCTATGCCATTATTATTAAGTTTTGGTTTGTTTAGAAAAAACTGAGATTAAAAGAAAATTTTTTAAAAATTAAAGGTATTACATCCATGTATCTTTCTGTATGTGCTTTTAAAGTACTTGTGACATTGAGTTACAGGGCTTTGACTCCTGGGTCTAAAAAGGACACCAAGTCTTGCTAAATGTTAAACACTGACAGCAATTAAAGCCTCATCTTCAGGCCTGGTAGAAGATGTCAATCGAAATAAACTGCATTCCTAAAACACAAGGCCAGAAATTAAAGCTACTCAACTCCTCAAGGCCCAGGGACTGTTTTGTGGAAGAGGTGTGTGTTTAAGATTTTAAGGACTGATTTTGATAGAGAAAATAAGTTCAGTTTCTCTATAAATTAACTGTTAATGTCAAAGGCATACTGATGCAAGACCATCATATGGTACCCTGTGTAGGATTAACAAGGTTTTCTGGAAACATTGACCGACTCCTTAATAAAGGTTATAAAGGTTATAAAGGGCTTATTGAAGTTATATCTTATGGTCAGGATTAAAATTTTATAGACTGTGTATAAAATTTTGGAAAGCAAATTTAATTGGCTTCATGCTGTTTTTATTAGGGCTTGTTTGGGAAATTAAATCTCCTCTCTAAAATAATGAAGGTTTTTGCCTTTTTTTTTTTTTTAATCCTTGAGTTATCACTTTGGTTAAATAAATGACTTTTTACAATGACCTGCGATCTTATTTTGTGATATCAAGTGTTTTCAATCTTTGATATTTGACAAACTTTCCAAAATCAAATTATAAATTATGTCTTTTTCTGACCTAATTAATCCTTTAAGATATTATGTTCCCTAAAGTCCAAAAATGACATATTTGGCTTATTTGATATAAAAATTATACAGGAAGCATTGTGAAATATGAAATGGTATTTAGTTTTCTTTGGGCTGTATTTGTATAAGTGTGTTATTGGTATCTGTTCCAAAATAATAGGAAACTCCTAAAATTCTGACATGACTTAGTGTATGTTATCAGTAATTATAATTGTTATGTTAAATTATTGTATGCCACAGAGGTAACAAATTTTCTTGTCAATTGTGTCTTTGACTGTGGCTGCCCTAAAACTTTTTGTCATCCATGGACAATTGTTGTCTTGTTTTGTTCCTCTTTTGAAGGTAGTTTTATAATCAGCTATAAAACTCTTAACGCGTGTCCTTGAATGCAGTTTTCTGATAACTTTGGAGACTGTGACATTAGAAAAGAGGAAAAACTTTCAGGACTCATGGAGAGCTGAAATGTTCACGAATATCAAGCAGAACAGAAATTAACTGCATGGACTGAACCAATAGAAGACTGAAGTAATCTTTTTGACTTTTTGCACAAAACGTTGCTGATCCTTTGTTTTGTTTTTCAGAGTCAAGGAAACTTTTTTTTTGAGCTATTGACAGCTTTTAACAAGTATACTCCTATGAACAAAATTTGGAGCTTGTTTCTCTCTACCTGATTTCTCCAGAATTTGGACACTATTTGTAAGTATTCGTGATTTATGGCAATATAGTTATTTGCATAAGTGAAATAAGAATCTGTTTTTATTTGTAACAGGACACAATTGGAGAAACTGGTTATTTTACAGTCTTTGGCTGGAATGGTGTGCTTTCCTTTAAGGTATTAAACTTGACTTATAGAGCCAATAAAAAATTCTTGGGGAAACTGGCCTCATACCTTGTCTGCACAGTCCCTGAACAGTGTTCCTGACCTGTGGTAAGTAAAGAATGTCACTTTCTGACAGGCCCAAGAGCCCTAAATTATGTTGGGACTCAAAAGGAGAATAAGTCACCCAACTCGTAGGTATTTGATGGTACAAATCCGTGGCTGGGCTTGGCTTTAAAAAAGCCTTATCTGAGATTGCTTCTATGGAAGAAGTCCATCAAAGCTAATTTTAAAAGCCTATGTGAAAAATAATTATTCTTGCTTCACTTCATACAAATAATCTGGCCAAGTATAATAAAGCAAATTGGTTCTTCTATGATTTGTCTTTAGTAAAAATGGGAAACTAGAGAGAGAAAAAATATGTTTCAAAAACTATAGTACACCTGTTGTTAGATTTTAGTCTTGCCTAATGTTTTTCTATTTTTATTATTTTCTACAGTTTAGACTGAATTCTTATTTTTCCTGGCTACAAGTCTCCAAAATAATGTTTTCAATTTTTTTCCTTCTTTTCCTTCCCCTCACCCCATTTTTCCTAATTTGAAATAATTGAAAACTAAGCTGTACTTTCTAAAGTCCTGCAAACTGAATCTAGACAACTTAAACTTCAGAAGAAAATAAAAGCAATCTATTTAGATACATAAGCCACTTTCATACATACCTACGGATGTATGGACTTCAAAGTAATGTGGTCCATATAGATTTTCTAGGATTGTTCTCTTGTTTGTTGTTTTTCTCCCTTCATCCTACTATTTTCTCTTCACAGGACATGAGACTTCTCAACCTGCTAAAAATGAACTTTCCTAATAACTTGGGACCTACCCCTGTAGGAATAAACTATCCTAGCCATGAGAGCAGAGACTCATTTTCTTCTAAAATGCTTTCTTCAAAAGATTTTTAAAAAGAAAATGGAAGAAGTGTGAAAGGAAAATAAATCTTGGGGCCCCAACATCACTAAGCTAAAGGGAAAAGTCAAGCTGGGAACTGTTTAGGGCAAACCTGCCTCCCATTCTATTCAAAGTCACCCCTCTGCTCACTGAGATAAATGCATATTTGATTGCCTCCTTTGGAAAGGCTAGTCAGAAACTGAAAGGAATGCAACCATTTATCTCTCACCTACATATGACCTGGAAGCCCCCTCCCTGCTTAAGTTGTCCTGTCTTTCTGGAGATAACCAATGTACATCTTACATATATTGATTGATATCTCCTGTCCCTCTAAAGTGTATAAAAACAAGCTTTGCCCTAACCACCTTGGGCACATGTTGTCAGGACCAACTGAGGCTGTGTCATGGGTGCATGTCCTCAAACTTGGCAAAATAAACTTTCTAAGTTAACTGAGACCTGTCTCAGATATTTTTGGGTTCACATACTCATCCAGCCCTGGTGTACCCTCTGAAGAATGTTATGCCAGTGCATGAAGAAACTGGTTATATACTTGTACCATTATTAACATTAAACTATAGAGCACTTAGTGCTCCTGTCTATATTTCTTAAAAATTCTTAAAATTTTCATTTCTTAAAAATTCATTTAACAAATGAAAACTCAGATTTCTTAGAAGCTTTGTTACTACTCGACAGGAAATGTGGCATACTGTGTATTAGAACTGAGGGAGAATCCCAACTCTGGTCCCTCCTAGCTCTGTACTCCTAGGCAAACTACTCTGCTTCAATTTCATCATGGATGTAATTGGTAGTGAGGAGAAGCAGTAAGTTGCCGAGTGGTTGTGAAGATCAAAAGTAACATATATGGAGCATCTGGCACATATTAGGAGCTTAATAAATTGGTACTTCTTTTACATCCATCAAGGAAAGGTAGGAATTTCAGGAGACACAACATTGCTAGACTGCAAGTAGCAGTGAGCTTGGAAAACACTAGCCGTGGATGCTTTTGCTGCTACAACGGTAAGAGGTCTCAATCTCTTCTTACTCAAAAGCCCAGCATTTGTAAAAGCTGGGGTTAACAGCTTTCATCTGGCCACCAAAAGCCACCTCGTTGGCACTTTAATTTTTAAAGTTTTGTGACTGCTACCAGTGTTTTTTCTTCAAGTATCATTCAGACAAACCTTCGCTGGCTCCTCTACCTTCTTCCTCTCCAAGCAGAAACCTGGATTAAATATAAAACAGCTTGCTCATCAGCAGCAACCTCCATGACCTTGGGTAGGGGCGTTGTGGAGTCGTGCTTCAAGGCTGGCAGACCCCAGCTGTCAAGGAAAGGTAGGCCAGTGAGTTCCTCATCAGATAGTTGCTATGAAGGCTCATTTGGTGTGGGCAGCTCTGCCCTGGCACAGCCAAACTGTCATCCTTCAAAGGAGTGTTCTGCCAAGGGGATGGGTACCAGACAAGTAGGTTGCTCTGTTTGTCTTTGATCTGGAGAAGGAAGGGGAATCAAGACATTATTCAATGTCTGTTATGATCAGAAAGGGTTATATTTATTCCTCCCCACAAACTGAGTAAAGCAGAGCTTCCCAAAAAGTGTGCACAGAACATTAATGTGCCCTGTATAGTTACCAAGTGCCAAAATGCCAATTGCCGTCAGCCTTTGTGAAAGCAAAACAGGACTTCATTCAGGTGATCAGAGCTCCCTGATCTGGTCACCTCTTACTGTAGATGGCAACATCCTTTGCAGTAAAAATATTCTCATTTTCAAAGTGTACAATGTTATGAAAAAGTTTGGGAAAGACTACTATAAGGTATTACCTTGGTTTACAGCGGAGGAAGTTGAAGCTCACAGATTAGGAAGCACACCCAAAGATCACACTTGCAAACAGCAGAACCAGCATTTGATTCCAGGTTAGTTTGCCTTCAAAGTCCAAGTTCATTCCACTTTCCTCACATTGCTGAAAACAACACAAAACCATAAAAACAATAACACCAGGAATCTGAGTAGATCTTTTTGGTTTAGGAAGTGCTTTGACAGAAGAAAGGAAGACATTAGAGGTGATGGAACGAACACTTCTCATATGCCTACAATGTACCTCGTGCTTTACATTAAGAGTCTTATCAACAGTTTTAATTTGTTTTACATAACTTATAGTAGATAAACATATATGTTTTCTACTATATTTGTAAAAATGGTACATTTTTTACAAATTTAATTTGCTCTTTCATAATTTTCTCTCCATGCCCCACTAGTTTTTTTTTCCTGTTTGTTTATTTTTGTATATTTAGGGGGTACAAGTGCTGCTTTCTTACATGCATATGCTGCACTGTGGGCTTCTAGCATACCCATCACCTGAATGGTGAACACTGTATTCAATAGGTAATTTTTCAGCCTTCATCCCTCTCCTCATTCTCCCACCTTTTATAGTCCCCAGTGTTTATTATTCCACTCTTGTCCCCCACTCCTTCTAATAACTGATTCAGTTCTTAGAGAAACATTTAATGATAGAAACTGGACTTAATCCCATTTCTTTTGACTGCAAATTCTGGACCCTCCTTGCCCCAAGAGCAATGGAATAATTAATTCAAAAGAGATTTTCAACATAAAATAGTCATATTTACTGGACCAAGACTGTACAAAATAAACTTTTAAATTTCATGCTATTTTTAGGTTTTTCAATACATTTCTATTTCTCTCTATAACTTCTGATTTCCTAGTTCATAGTTTTTGGGTTTCAGAAGGACATCTATGTCATGTGCTGGTGGAGGAAGATACGGGGTAAGACCAAATGGCAGATTGGTTAGGAGTTGAATCCCCAATCACTTGAAGTAGAGGCTTGAGAGATTAAAGTAACTCGAGAGTTAGCATAGCTAGAAGACTCTCCAGTGATGATTTCTTTTTAAAGGAAATTGTCTCTAAATACAATCCTTAACGTAAATCCATGGAAATAAAACAGTATCATTTCATCATATAATTCACCAAAATTCATGGTATCGAAAATGAAAATTCTCTGTCTAGAGATGTCTCTCAAGCACACAACAAAGCCATTTTGTCCTGTCCAGGAAAAGCCAATGGAACTGTCGTGAGAGATCATGAACCATTTCCGTGTCCAGGGAACTAATCGCTGCTTATGCTGTGTTCAGTGAGGTCAGGGGCACAATCCTGTAGTTGTAGGCATTTGTGATGGAGAAATCTGGTAGATTTTCTGAGTCATAATTTGATTGCAATGGTGATGGCAATAGCTGAAACCTTGACTGTGAGAATTTGTCCTTGAAGATAAATTATTACTGAGGTTACATCTGACATTATTTTCTTTTTTTCATTATGCAAAACAAGTAACTAAGAATGTGGTCAAACCCCATCTCTACAGAAAATACAAAAAAAAAAAAAAAACCCAAAACAAAACTAGCTGGGCATGGTGGCGCAGGCCTGTAATCCCAGCTTCTCAGGAGGCTGAGGCAGAAGAATTACTTGAATCTGGGAGGCAGAGGTTGCAGTGAGCCAAGATTGTGCCACTGTACTCCAGCCTGGGAGACAGAGCGAGACACTCCGTCTCAAAAAAAAAAAAAAAAAAAAAAGAAAGAAAAAATATTTTACAGTTGTTTTTAAATGTTTAATAGCTTGGATTATATATATGTTCATAAACCTGCTGTCAAGTTAGTACCAGTGTTGATCTGGGTTGCAAGGAACTTAGTTTGAAAGTTTGGATAATATGTAAAGTGCCACAGTTATATAACTAAGGCAATTATCTGTCAGTTAGATTAAATTTGTGTTTGTTTAACAAATACTAGGCACCCACTGTGTATGGGTCCTGTTTTCGGTGCTGGGGATATTGGGTGAATAAGAAAGACAGCATTTCTGCTGTCATGAAGCTTTCCTTCTAGAAAGAGAAGACAGAAAATAAACACAATACATTGGATCACTTTAGGTGCTATTTTGAAATAATAGAGAGCACCTGTTGTTATGAATGTGTCAGACTGTCTTCTGGTTAGTTTTGCTAATAATTTACCTACAGTTGCAGTGATTCTGCAGGTCAAAAATGCTGCCAGCTCTTAGAGAATTTTCCTTTGCTCCTGCTGAAGATAAAATCGGACAGTTATAGTAGAGAATTTTTTTTTTCCCCGTTTCCCTTCAAGTAGGGCATACAGCATTCTTCTTAAATATGGAGTGGGTTAATCAGCATAAATTGTAATTGGAAGACAGATGCTTTAGTTCTCTTTGAGAATCCCTAGTTTCTGTTATGAATCTATAGATCCTTAGAAACACAGTATTTAACGAATGCCTAAAGCCTGAAGGGTTTATGAGAGATTTATGAGATTTACTCAGCACACCAAAATAGTGTCATAATGTTAAAGAAATTTGACTGATATTTTAAATTGACTTACCATGTTGTTATGTGGTGAAGGTTTTTATTTTTTTCAGAATTTACTTGGGATACAAACAATAATGAGTGGCATGCCTTTGATAGTATTACACTATAATCTTTAGGAAGACCATGCTGATATAAAGTTCCAGGCACAGGATGGTAGAAAACATAGCGAATGTAAAACAAGAGGAAAAAGTACAAGTAGTCATGTTTTTCAGAAATCTGGTACATTTGATGATGTCAAATACGTAAGAAATAAATAATTCATATTAGTATATTACACTCAAAGTTGCTTATAAATCCTGTTTTTTTTCCCTCATAAGAAAATAACATAAATTCTGCTTAAAGACAGACTCCTCAATAAGGGTTTCTTCTCTTTTATCCACTCTTGTATTTTCTAGATGTAGAAAGGAGGTTCAGAGTCATTACATTTTCACTACAGTAATATGTTTTGGGGTTTTCAAGTTTTAGTTTTCAAGTTATGGCTGGTTTATACAGCTTCAGGGCTGTTCTGTATTCAGATGATTATAAAGTGGTTGGTTTGAAAGGCCAACATAAGTCTGCAAATATTTACTTCAACTTTTAAAGTCTGTTAACAGCTCAATTCAGGTAACATGTTGTTGCATGATTAAAGAAAGCTGAGTTTCCTTTAACTGTACTTAGAAAGAATACTGTTGAAGTAATAAACAACAATGGCTATTATGTTTTTTTTTTGAGGCTTATAGTTTTAGTAATCGCATTAGTGACTGCATTCCAGAGGTCCAGAGCTTAGAAGGACATACAAGCTGTAGTAAAGATTGTGAAAAATTACCAGAAATAAAAAAGGAGAAAGAGAGAGAGAGAGAGAGAGATGAAGAAAGGGAGAGGGGAAGGGAAGGGAAGACCAACAGCCTGGATTAGGGGTTTGGATTTCTTACTTACTAGTTCATTCATTAAGTCATTCATTCCTTCTTTCAAAATATTAGTGTGCTGGTGATAAGACTTTAAGCAAATAAGTGAACCTCTTAGCTGAAGTTCTGGGAAAAAATTTAAAAAAATTTTTTTTTTTTTGAGATAGGGTCTTCCTCTGTCACCCAGGCTGCAGTGCAGGGGCACAATCTCAGGTCACTGCAGCCTCTGCCTCCAGGGTTCAAACGATTCTCCTGCCTCAGCCTCCCGAGTACCTGGGACTACAGGCACCCGCCACCACACTTGGCTAATTTTTGTATTTTTAGTAGAGACAGGGTTTCACCATGTTGGCCAGGCTGGTCTTGAACTCCTGACCTTGGGTCATCCACCCGCCTTAGCCTCCCAAAGTGCTGGGATTACAGGCATGAACCACTGTGCCCAGCAAGATTTTTTTTTTTTTTTTTTTTTAGTAAGAAAAACTGGAAAGGATAATAATTCTGTCTGTGTCTCACAGTTATTGTGAGGCTTAAACAACAACATATATGAAAATGCTTTGGAAAAATTCTCTAGAGAAGAAAGTTCTCCACAGGTGCTATTAATAAAAGGCATATGCCCATTTACCATCTTATTTCTGAAATCATATTTGAGGTATTTCAAGCAGCCTCCAGTGGGGCTCTGGCCCAGTAGCTCACAGTGCAAGATGAACAACATGTTTATCTGGTGAGAAAGCTAGCAGAGTGTCTTAATATTTCAGCTGAGTGTATGAGGGCACAGTTGGAGCACAGCAATCTCTCTTTGATTAGTGCACAAAAACTACTGATTTGCATATTTAAGTTATGATGCCTCATTGTATGGGAAGAAGTTGGGCAGATGATTCATCTGGAAAAGATCAAGGAGGCTGATTCATTTAATTCAGGGCTTATTTATGCGAAGCTGTTTTTGAATGTTTGCAGATCTGGATCACATAATTATGGCATTAATTGAGACATTAGCATGTGTTCATCATTGTGTTCAAATTCGTAAGCATCCTGTTATTTAATTCTCACTACAACCATTTGAGGTGAACAATAATATCCTCAGTTTGCCATTGAAAAAAGTAAATTTGGATGACTTGAGCATTTTTTTTTAAAGTTTACATATCTAGTAATTAGCTCAGGGCTGTCCTGCAAAGTTAGCTGTTGGCTCTGAGGACACCAGGGTCAGTGACGTGGGGTCAGTGATCTTACCCACACCCCGTCCCTATTTACTGTAGCATTTGCAGAAGATGCTGTGTTCCTTCTCACCTCCTGCGATGGTGGCATCATCCTGGACGGCAGCTCTCCCTCTAGTTGGGTCAGTCCATCTCTTGCTTCTCAGTGATGCTCTAGTTCCAGCAGTCAGTGAATACTCCGCAGGGGTTAATGGAGGAGCTGGGAAGTGTAGGGGTTCAATAAAAGGAAAGATGAATAGATTTAATGAATATTTATTAAGTGCCTACTAGGTATCAGGTACCGTGCTAGGTACTGGGACAAAGTAACAAGCAAAAGACAGGATATTTCTCATAGAGCTTATAGCTTAGTTGGGTGGGAGGAGACTAGTGTTAAATGAAGAGCCACATAAATGAATGCACTGTTCCCGGAATGAACCGAGGATCAGGCTGCTTATTCTCATGGCCCAATAACGAGATGCAGATGAACTGGGAAAGAAGAGAGTTTACTTCTGTAACCGGGTACAGAGAGAAGGCCGGGAAAATATCAGCGGACCAACTTAAAGTTACAAAGTTTTGCAGAGCTTATATACCTTCTAAGCTACATGTCTACGTGTAAGTGTGCATTCATCAAAAGACATATGTTATTAATTTCTTCTAACCTATAACTAAAGTCTGTGTCCTAAAGACCTTCCTCTGGAGCTCAGTAAATTTACTTAATCTAGATGGGTCCAGGTGCCAGAGGTAATTACCCTTATCTTGTCTCCTTGCTAAATCATGGAGGTTTGGGGAGTTCCTTCAGACCCCAGTAAAACTTGTTTAATCCTAAACGGATCCTGTTAAGAATTCCTTTGTTATCTTGTCATGCTTCAAGGCCCAGGCAAAGCCTAGGCAAAACTCTCAGTGGGCTTTAGTTACCTTCCAGCCTTCGTATAAGGACAACGGCTCTATCATGCTTTCTGTTGTTGTTGTTGTTAGTTTGTTTGTTTGCTTTTGAGAGGAAGTCTTGCTCTCTCGCCCAGGCTGGAGTGCAGTGGCATGATCTTGGCTCACTCCAATCTCGGCTCACTGCAACCTCCGCCTTCAGGGTCAAGTGATTCTCCCGCCTGGGCCTCCAGAGTAGCTGGGATTACAGGCACCTGCCACCATGCCCGGCTAATTTTTGTATTTTTGATAGAGACGGGGTTTTACCATGTTGGCCAGGCTGGTCTCGAACTCCTGACCTGAAGTGATCCACCGGCTTCAGCCTCCCAAAGTGGTGAGATTACAAGCATGAGCCACTGCGTCCGGCCTTCTATCAACTTATTATTTATTTATTTATTTATTTATTTATTTTTTGAGGCGGAGTCTTGCTCTGTCCCCCAGGCTGGAGTGCAGTGGCGGGATCTCGGCTCACTGCAAGCTCCGCCTCCTGGGTTCACGCCATTCTCCTGCCTCAGCCTCCTGAGTAGCTGGGACTACAGGTGCCCGCCACCATGCCTGGCTAATTGTTTTTTTTATTTTTTAGTAGAGACGGGGTTTCACCCTGTTAGCCAGAGTGGTCTGCATCTCCTGAGCTTGTGATCCGCCTGCCTCGGCCTCCCAATGTGCTGGGATTACAGGTGTGAGCCACCACACCCGGCCTCTATCAACTTTTTAATATTTAACTTAACAGTCAGTGCTGAAACAGTTGTCGTGGAGGCCTGTGTGTTCAGCTATTAGTGAGACCTGGCCTGCTACAGCACAATTTAAAATTGTGATGTTTCATGACAGTGAAAGAGGGCTATGACAAAGAATAAGGGGAAGAAGATATAGTTTAGATGACAGGGGTGTGTTTTTCAGAAAAGGCCTCAGTGAGGAAATGGTGTTTAAAATGACATGCTTATAAACTATGTTTGAATACTGAAATACTTGCATATTGATAATTCTAAAATAATACAACTATTAGCCTTTGAAATTTGTAGTTAATAGTAGGAAATACATTTATTTTTATTACTTATGCACAGTTTTCTTACCATTTTTAAAAGTAAATTGCAGATATAAGTGAATACTTCTATATATGCTTTAGTTATAAATTCCAGGAACTACTGTTTGATTATCTTCATATCACCTGGAATAAGCCATGAGCATTACTGATTTTTACAGATAAAATGTCTCTTGTTTTGTGAAGGATTTTTCTGTATTTCCCAATTAACTGTTTCTATATATATAATAAAAATTATCTTCTCACCATTCAATGTGTCTGTTTTAAGGTTAATATTGTACCAAATGTGGACTAATCCTCATTTCTAAAGCTTATGTAACCACATAGTGTTTTATGTCCAATAAAATGTTATTTATGTACTCGGTTTACAGCATACCTAATTTTTCATAGAGGAAATGGACATTTTGGCAACCTTTAATGGTGACAAAATGAAACACTTAGAATCTTTTTTTTTAGAAAAATAAGATATGTACTTTCTACCTTTTGGATATGAATTTTCACTTGTTTTCTACTGACAGTTACTTCTCAAATAGTGTACATTACAAATAAAGTTATCATAATTAGTGGGAAAGAATATTGATCAAAATATTTTATATTCCATCTTTGCCTCTGTTCAAAAACTTCATGTAAAATTGTATATGTATATTTCAAAATGTAAAAGTAATGTTTGTAAGGATCTTCACAATTATCAAAGCATTAAATGTACCATGTATTTTTTATTTACTGAATAAAAGGGAAGTTTATTAAATGATACAAATATCACATTTTCTCTGTTTTGATACTTGTTTTTACAGTTTATAGTTTATGTTATCTGAATCCAGGATTGTTTTATTTTTTTAAATAGAGATGGGGTCTCCTTATGTTTCCTGGGTTGGTTTCCAACTCCTGGCCTCAAGCGATCCTCCTGAGTAGCTGGTATTATCGCCATGCATCACACCAACTGGCCTTTTTAAAATTATTATTATTATTTTAATTTTATTTTTTAAATTAACAAAATTTTTTTGAACTAAAAGTAGATCTGCCATTTGATCCAGCAAACCCACTAATAGGTATCTACCCAGAGGAAAAGAAGTCGTTATATGAAAAAGATACTTGAACATGCATGTTTATAGCAGCACAATTTGCAATTGCAAAAAATATGGAACCAACCCAAATGCCCATCAGTCAACAATAAAGAAAATGGAATACTACTCAGCCATAAAAAGGAACGAAATAATGGCATTCTCAGCAACCTGGATGGAATTGGAGACTATTATTCTAAGTGAAGTAACTCAGGAATGGAAAACCAAACACTGTATGTTCTCACTTATAAGTGGGAGCTAAGCAATGAGGACACAAAGGCACAAGAACTCTGGGGACTTGGAGGAAAGGGTGGGATGGGGGTGGGAGGGATAAAAGACTACACAATGGGTACAGTGTACACTGCTTGCATGACAGGTGCACCAAAATCTCAGAAATCACCACTAAAGAACCACCACCTATTCCCCCAAAATCTATTGAAAATTTTAAAAGAATCAAATACAATACAATAAAATATATAAAATTAAAAAAATTTTTAAATAGGGATGGGGTCTCACTATGTTGCCCAGGCTGGTCTCAAACTCCTGGTCTCAAGCGATCCTCCAACCTCAGCCTCCCAAAGTGCTGGGATTACAGGCGTGAGCCACCATGGCCTGCCAGATGCTGACTGGAGTTTGAATTCAGGATTTCTTTTATGATTATTGTTTATGATTAATGTTAGGAGTAAAATTTTTTTTTCAAAAAAGTCTTATTTAAATCAATGGCACAACTTACAATTAATGGCACTTTAGAATTGGCATCACATGGCATGATTTATATGTTGTCAGCCGCAAGCCTTGATTTCATCCACCTGGGGTAGAAAATGAAATACTATTAAATTTTAATGTCCAACTTTCCATGGTTCTTCTCCCCAGGCTGTGATCCCTTGACCTCTCCCTCATCCTCCACTTTCTCACGATTCTCGCTAGGTATTTCTGGGAGTCCTGGACGGCGTGTCTTACACCAGGTTTATAACCCGATCCTCCCCTGGAGGTACCTGCTGCTAGCTCTCCCGCTCTGTTTCTGGCCACGCCCACTGCCTTCCGGTGGCCTGAAGGAGGATTACATGAGACATCCCGGCGTCTGCCTGCGTGCAGTCCCCAGAGGCTGTCCGCTCAGCACTGTTTAGTAGTCGGGTTCTCGGCGACTTCAGTTTAGTCCCCAAGGCTTGCTCTCCTTGGTCCAGGAGCAGCTCTGCTCAAAGCCAAAGGGTCTCCAGGTGTCTCAGGGAAGCTTCTGTCACAAACTTACTGCAACCTTTGTTTCTCCAGCCTTCCACACACACACAAGTCTCCATGGAATCACAGGGCAGTTGCAACTCACTCCCCTTTCAACAGGAAAACTGCAACAGCCCCCTTCTACCCAAAAGGCATCACGTCATTTAAAATAAGGATGAGGCAGGGCAGTCAGTAATAACAGTGGCAACCACAATAGCTGTCACTCATTTTGATGTTAGGAAACTCAACAGAGAAAATCAGAGAGGTTGAATGAGTTGCTTAAGGTCACAGATCTAAGAAAACCATGCTCAGGATTTGAGCCAAGGACTGCCTGTCTCCAAACACATCAATGCCATCTCCCATAAAAGGACTGGATTTTTTTCTGTCCCATGGCTGTTTTTACCTCTTGCTGAACCTATCAGCTGAGGTAGGTAGGGTAAGGGGTGGGGAAGCACCAACTCCTCCATGTGCAATGGGTTGAAACACCTATTCCACATTACTGCTGTTGTTGCAGCAGGGATAAAGGGGGTCATGACCTACCAAAAGGCTCCTGAATTTATTTTTCAGCTTTTAGCTTGTATTTTTTGTTGCTATTGTACCATTTGATGCATGAACTTAAGTGCCTTTAAAAAGGAAATGCCAAACAGCTGAGAAAGAAACGTTATAAAATTGATGACATCTCTTTTTTTTTTTTTTTGAGACAGAGTCTTGCTCTGTCGCCCGGGCTGGAGTGCAGTGGTGCGATCTCGGCCCACTGCGATCTCCTTCTCCTGGCCTCAAGCAATTCTCCTGCCTCAGCCTCCTGAGTAGCTGGGACTACAGCCACATGCCACCACGCCCAGCTAATTTTTGTATTTTTAGTAGAGACAGGGTTTCACCATGTTGGCCAGGCTGGTCTCGAACTCCTGAACTCAGGTGATCCGCCCGCCTCAGCCTCCCAAAGTGCTGGGATTACAGGCATGAGCCACCGCACCTGGCTTGATGACATCTTTTATGAAATCCTTTTTATGTTTTCAAGTGAATTTGGTCAGTTTTCTCCCTTGAAAGAACCAATGCAACGCAATTTATTCATTCAGTCTTTCTTTTCCTTTCTCTTTCCCTCCCTTCCTTCTCTCTGTCTTTCCCCCATTTATCATCTAGGAGACACCTGCATTACAGTGTTTGAAGCAGTTCTAAGCATTATGGGATACGGAGATGAATATAACTGACACCTGTCCTAGGATATTACACTGTAAAGAACTGGATCTTTAGAACAGAAGGCAAATACAGAAAAATTCTAATACCCATTGTAAAAGGATAAATACTTAAGCAAATCTAATAAGTGTGATGTTTTTTGTTTTGTACACAGATTACTCTCCACTGAAAGAGAAGAGAGCAGGGCACTACGGAAAGCATCATAAGGAGATGGTATACGGGGTAGATTTGGAAGGATGGGTGAGAAGGTGTTATGCAGAGATGGAGCATGGGCAGAGTTTGGGGCAGTAGAACCATCAGAAACTATATGATGGGATCAATGAAGAATAGGCTATACATGGTGAAATGAATGGAATGCTTACATCCCCCCCAAATTCATATGTTGAAATCCTAACCCTTAAGCTGATGGTATTAGGAGGTGAGGGCTTTAGCATGTGATTAGGCCATGAAGGTAAAGCACTCGTAATTGGGATCAGTGCCTTTACAATAGGGACCCCAGAGAGCTAGCTAAACCCTTCCATGATGCAAGGACACAGCAAAAAGGCACCCTCTATGAACCAGAAAGTGGGCCTTCACCGGACATGGAATCTGCTGTGCCTTGATCTTGGACTTCCTAGCCTGTAAAAATGTCATAAATAAATTTCTGTTGTTTATAAGCTGCCCAGGTTATGGTATTTTATTATAACAGCCTGAAATAGACTAAGACACATGGTCAACAATAGATATTTAATTTTGATGGGATGTTAGTTTTTCAAGGTGGGTGAAAAAATAAGCTTAAAAACATAGGCCAAGATCAAATTTAGGAGACCTTAAATCCTTAAATGCCAGCTTTTGGACTGACGTAGGACTTTTTTTTAGACAGTCTCATTCTGTCACCCAGGCTGGAGTGTAGTGCCGTGATCTTGGCTCACTGCAACCTCCGCCTCCCAGGTTCAAGTGATTCTTGTGCCTCAGCCTCCTGAGTAGCTGGGATTACAGGCATGGTGTGCACCACCACGCCTGGCTCATTTTTCTGTTTTTAGTAGAGACAGGGTTTCGCTATGTTAGCCAGGCTGGTCTCCAACTCCTAGACTCAAGTGATCTGCCCACCTTAGCCTCCCAGAGTGTTGGAATTACAGTCATGAGCCACTGCACCTGGCCTGTTTTGTTTTTCCTGTTTTCACTTTCCAGTTTTTCTGTTTGTTGAAGATTGGTCCAATTATACTCCTTAGTTTATTTCATACTTTGGCCATTGGTCTGTGTTAGGCTCGTCCTTCTCCATCATTCATTCATTTTTATTTTCTTTTATTTCCGCCTTTGATTTCCATCCCCTCCACCCACCAATGGCAGCAATTCTTGGGCACTTGATATTTATGCTTTTCTCTGTATGTGTTTTTATTATATAAATACTATTGCATGCATGCTTTAAAAATATTTTTCTGCCAGTGGTGGCGGCTCATGCCCAGCACTTTGGGAGGCTGAGGCAGGCAGATCACCTGAGGTCAGGAGTTCGAGACCAGCCTGGCCAACACGGTGAAAGCCTGTCTCTACTAAAAATACGAAAATTAGGCCAGGCACGATGGCTCACGCCTGTAATCCCAGCACTTTGGGAGGCCAAGATGGGCGGATCACAAGGTCAGGAGATTGAGACCATCCTGGCTAACATGGTGAAACCCCATTTCCACTAAAAATACAAAAAAAATTAGCCGGGCGTGGTGGCGGGCGCCTGTAGTCCCAGCTACTTGGGAGACTGAGGCAGGAGAATGGCGTGAACCTGGGAGGTGGAGCTTGCAGCGAGCCGAGATCGCGCCACTGCACTCCAGCCTGGGCAACAGAGTGAGACTCCGTCTCAAAAAAAAAAAAAAAAATGAAAATTAGACAGGCGTGGTGACACGCCTAGCGTACCAGCTACTTAGGAGGCTGAGGCAGGAGAATCACATGAACCCAAGAGGCAGAGATTGCAGTGGGCTGAGATCGCGTCACTGCCCTCCAGCCTGGGCAACAGAGCAAGAGACTCCGTCTAAAAAAAAGAATAATAAAAAGTAAAAATAAAAATATTTTTCATTATGGAGAATCTCAAACATAAAAAAAGTAGATTATAATGAACTCTCATGTATCTACCATCCAACTGTAATAATGATAAATTATTGCCAAATCTTGGTTTATCTCTATCCCCACCCACCCATTCCTTCCCCTCAGGTTATTTTGAGGAAAATCACAGATATTATATTATTTCATCTGTAAATATTTTAGTATAAATCTTTAAAAGATACGAGCTTTTTGGGGAGGAAACATAACTTCAATGCTATTATCTTCCTTAAAAAAGGTGGTAAAGGCTGGGCACAGTGGTTCATTACTGTAATCCCAGCATTTTGGGAGGTCGAGGTGAGAAGATCTCTTGATTCCAGGATTTTGAAACCAGCCTGGGCGAGATGGTGAAACCTCATCTCTATAGAAAATACAGAGAAGTTAGCTAGACATGGTGGTGTGGGCCTGTAGTCCCAGCCACTTGGGAGGCTGAAGTGGGAGGATTGCTGGAGCCCAAGAGGTCAAGGCTGCAGTGAGCTGAGATAGCACCACTGCACTCCAGCCTGAGCGAGAGAGCAAAACTCTGTCTCAAAAAAAATTGTAGTGAAAATTTTAAAAATATTTCTTAAATAAGTGGTGTTCACATTTCCTCAGTATTTCTGCAAAATATCAGAGGATGTTACAATTATTAAAATTTATAAATTTGGGCTGGGCATGGTGGCTCATGCCTGTAATCTTAGCACTTTGGGAGACTGAGGCAGGTGAACACTTCAGTTCAGTAGCTCAAGACCAGCCTGGGCAATACAGGGAGATCCCGTCTCTACAAAATATACAAATAATCAGCTGGGCATAGTGGCTCGCACCTGTAGTTCCAGCTACCTGGGAGGCTGAAGTGGGAGGACTGCTTGAGCCCCAGAGGTTGAAGCTGCAGTGAACTGTGATTGCACTACTGCACTCCAGCCTAGGCAACAGAGTGAGACCCTGTCTCAAAAAAAAAAAAAAAAAAAAAAAAAAAAAATCTATAAATTTGGTGAGTTGCCCCAAAGAGTTGGAACTAGGACTTCTTCGGGTATGTTGAGGCTGGTTCTGGGAACATTGGAATTACTGCAAACTGGAACCAACTGTTGCTATTGGAACAATACTGCTACTACTGGGGAGAATAGGGTTGGTGTGATAGTAATGGTTCCCTTTTAGACTTTCAGTTCTTTAGAACCCGGCTAACTCTGTTTCTGCCTCCTGTATAGACTCATCCTGATGCTACCAACTC
The DNA here is from genome assembly GCF_006542625.1 of Nomascus leucogenys. Lineage (NCBI taxonomy): Eukaryota > Metazoa > Chordata > Mammalia > Primates > Hylobatidae > Nomascus > Nomascus leucogenys. Next base: position 61,790,814 of record NC_044402.1, on the reverse strand, counting down.
ATGTCTTTTTGTCTCCTCCTCTCCACTACTGTGTTGATATTATTTAGAATTTTAGTCCTGGATTACTATGCTATAAATATATTTTTATTTCTCTCTCTTTGTTCGTTTTTGAAAATAAAAACAGCATCTTAATTTCATATGCCTTTATCAGATAAAAATTTTATTTTTCATTTATTATGTTTTTTTAAAAAACAGCTTTATTAAGGTATAATTGACATACAATAAACTGCAAATATTTAGAATGTATGTTTTGGAAAGTTCTAACATAGGTATACACTCTTGAAACCATCACCCTAATCAAGATAATCAGCACACTTATCTCTACCTTCCCCCTCCCGCCACCGCCAAACTTCCTTGTGTTCCTTTGTAACCCTGCTCCCCTGCTCACCCACGCCTGCCTGCCTGTTTCCCCTGTTCCCAGGCAACCACCCATCTTCTTTCTATCACTATAGATTAGTTGCATTTTCTAGAATTTTTTATAAATAGTTAAAACAGTATGTACTCTCTTTTATCTATATAGCATAATTATTTTGATGTTCACTTATGTTGTTGCATGGATCAATAGTTTATTCTTTTTATTGCTAATAGTATTTCATTATATAAATGTGCTACAATTTGTTTATCCATTTGCCAAGTAATAGACATTTGGATTATTTCCAGTTTGGACTATTACAAATAAATTTGCTATGAACGTTTATGTACAAGTCATTTGTGAACATATGCTGTTTTTTCTCCTGAGGTAATTCTTTGGAGTCGAATGCTGGATCATATGGAAGGTGTATATTTCACTTATTTATTTATTTAGAGACAGGGTCTTGCTCTGTTGCTGAGGCTGGTGTACAGTGGCATGATCTCAGCTCACTGCAAACTTCACCTCCCAGGTTCAAGTGATTCTCATGCCTCAGCCACCTGAGTAGCTGGGATTACAGGCGTGTGCCACCAGCTAATTTTTTTATTTTTAGTAGCGATGGGGTTTCACCATGTTGACCAGGCTGGTCTTAAACTCCTGTCCTCATGTGATCTGCCCACCTCGGCCTCCCAAAGTGCTGGGATTACAAATATGAGCCATTGCCCCTGGCCTGTATATTTACCTTTTTGGGAAACTGCCAAACTATTTCCAAAGTAGTCATATTAATCTGTTTGCTTTGCTTGAAGCTGGGTAATTTATGCAGAAAGGAGGTTTATTCGACTCACAGTTCTGCAGGCTGTACAAGCATGGCACTTTGCATCTGCTCAGCTTTTGATGAGGCCTCAGGAAGCTGTTACTCATGAGGTGTAGGGGGAACAGGTGTGTCACATGGTGAACGCAGTAGCAAGAGAGATGCCAGGCTCCTTTAAACAACCAGTTCCTACACAAACTAATAGAGAAAGAACCCACTCATCACCAAGGGGTTGGTGCTAAACCATTCAGGAGGTATCCGCCCCATGATCAAAATACCTCCCACTAGGCCCCACCTCCAACATTGGGGATCACATTTCAGCATGAGATTTGAACTATATAAGTGGTTGAGTCATTTTACATTCCAACTAACAGCATGTTAGAGTTCTAGTTCCTTTAAAGCTTTGGCAACAGTTGGTATGGTTAGTGTGTGGTGGTATTTTATTACGGTTTTAATTTCCATTTCCCTAATGACTATTGGTGTGGTCTGTCTTTCATGTGCTTATTTCCCACCCGTCTACCTTCTTTGGTAAAGTGTCTGTTCAAGATAAACCACATTGTGCACCATAAAATGTCTCAATAACTTTAAAAGTGTTTAAGCCATATAAAGTGTGTTTTCGGACCGCAATGTTATTACATTAGAAATCGGTAACAGAATGATATCTGGAAAATCCCCAAATATTTGGCCCCCAGTGTTGCTGTTAAGAAATCTGCTGCCAAATCTTCTTGTATCTTTGGAGGAGATATGCTCTTTTTTTCCTGGAAGCTTTTAGTATTTTCTCTTTCTCTTTGTTCTTAAATGTGCAATAATCTTTCTAGGTTCTTAATCTCTCCTATTTGGCATGCAACCTTTTCCATCTGACTTCTTTTATCTTTAATTTAGAGATAATTGTTTTTATTGTTCTCTTAAATATTTGTCCTCCCTTTATTTTGTCTTCCTTTGGACTCCTGTTTTCAGGATGTCAGCATGTCTACTTTTATCCTCGATGACATTTAAATTTTTATTTCTGTATGTCTCTCTTTATCCTTTTTTCTGCCTTCTGAAAGATGTCCTCAGTCTGCTCTTTCAGTTTTACAATTTTTCCTTTGGCTGCATTCAGCTTGCTATTTATCCCATCTAGGAGTCTTACTTGGAAGCATAATTTTTTATACTTTATGTATAATGTCTGTCTGTCTTTATGACTTTTTTCCTACTTCCTATTACCAGTAGCTTTTTGACAATATTGGTTGTGCTTATTTGTTTCAGTTTTTTGAGACAGTCTCACTCTGTCACCCAGGCTAGAGTACAGTGGTGCAATCTCAGCTCGCTGCAAACTCCACCTCCCAGGTTCAAGCGATTCTCCAGCCTCAGCCTCCCGAGTAGCTGAGATTACAGGTGCCCACCACCACGCCCAACTATTTTTTGTATTTTTCGTAGAGACAGTTTCACCATGTTGGCCTGAGTGGTCTTGAACTCCTGACCTCAAGTGATCTGCCCACCTCCACCTCCCAAAGTGCTGGAATTATAGGCGTGAGCCATCGTGCCCAGCGTGGTTGTGCTTACTTTAAATTCTTAATTTGTTTGTTCCAGTATTTCTGCTTGATATCGTGTATGTTCAGTGTGTATTTTTCTTTTTACAGTGGTTCTAACCTCAGGAATTTTTAAGCTGTGAGCTGATGTTCCCCTGGAGTTATCAGGTACCAATGTGACATACCAATACCAGGTCCTACTTTCTGTCTTCCTTATGGTTTTAAGATTAAGGAGTTGAGTCCCAGGGAGTCCCTTAGGTGTTGGAACTATAGTCAACAACCCATCTGTTGCCCCTCCACTAGGCATTACTCTGCTGGGGATTCTCCTCTAAAGCCTTTGAAAGGGAGCTGGTAGTCATCTCATAAGTGATGCATCATTTACCACACATGAGGAGGACTGGAGGAGTGAGTGCTCAGGGAAGCTGGTCAGCCTCCCCTTTTTAGCGTGGGTGATTGCTGCTGCCTCCTGACTCACAGTGGTTATGGGACAGGCAATGGTCCAAAGGAAAGAGGAGAGAGAAGGAGAGCAGAACCTAGCAGCACTCTATCTATTATTCTAACTCTGCATTCCTCCCCACCCAAAGTTTGTGATGGCCTTTAGGCCATCTCCAGGGGTTTCTCACAGTTTTTTCCTAGAGCTGATTCCCCAGAGCATCTGTGGCCTGTGCCTGATCTTGCCTGTACTTCAGGGGCCAGCAGTGGGGGATGGGTTACTGAAAGCTTTTGAGTTTTGCTGTGAGAAGATTAGTCTTTCAGCAGAGCGCAATAAAAGGAGGAAGGAAACCCTGTTACTAGTCTAAGTAAGCAATAATGGAGATCTGGATTAATGGTTTGTATGTTGAAGTGAGAAGACTTTTTTTTTTAAGTATAAATGATTTATTTGTTAGTTGAGCCCAAGCTTGAAGAAGCTGCTCTTTTATTTTGCTTTTTGTTTTTCTTACATATGTTTATTCTTAGCCTTTTCTTTTCTTTCTTTCTTTTTTTTTTTTTGCAGTGAATTCTGCAAACTAAGCATTGGAAGAATGTCAAGATGTTACAGTGAAAAAGGAAGCTAAATGAGGCCAGATAGGAGAGCAAATTGTTATTATTTAAAACTTATGGACCACCTTGAATATGCCAAGTCCTATTTAAGAAAATACAGAAACATGATTCCTTTCATTTAACAGCTAACATTTTCAGGAAGTATACACATTTCTGTGTGTGTTTCACTCCACATACTGCCAATATTTAAACTTGCTTAGTTTGAGGAATTTCCTCTTATTAGTTTTCTTTTTCTCCACTTTTTTTTTAGGGTGGTTCTCTTTCTTTTTTAAATTTTGTTTGTTTTCTTTCCTCTTTAAAAATAAAAATAGAGACTATGATCAAATATCATTGCATATGTTCCTATTACTGGGTTGAAAGTTGGTAACTGAAACACTACCTTTATTCTGTTTTTTTTTCTAAAAGCAAGCTGGATGAACTATTTGTTACCCTTTTTGCAATTGTTCAGTGTGTTTGTCTCTCCGCAGAATGGTAACTGGCTGATCATCATTTTCATTTCAGGTTAAAATCAAGGAAATCAATTTGAACTGTGGCACGCAAGTTTTATGTTAATTACAAACATGAAAAATGTTCAGTTTTAAGTAAGATAATGTTGTTTATTTTTCCCCCTGTTTTTTATGCCTCTAAGTCTGCTATAAATCGTATGTAAAAAGAATTTGGTGAGACGCAGTAAGAATTCTCATAAAATGCTGATGGGAACGAAACTTCTGCTGACCATGAAGGATACTTATAGATACAGTGTAGCTACTCCCCCTATGCCCCCATCCCCACCATATACCAGTGGTTCTCAAACTTTAACATGCATCATAATCACCCAGAGAGTTTGTTAAAACAGGGATTGCTGGGCTCCACCTCCAGAGTTTCTGATTCAGTAAATCTGGGGCAAGGCTTGATAATGTGCTCTCTAACAAGTCCCCAAGTCATAGTGACACTACTAGTCCAGGGATCAACTCTGAGAATCACTGCCATATACCAATATTTCTCAGTACTGACTGCACCTGGGGATTTTAAAGAGAATACAACTGCCAAAAATTACCAGTGCTCAGGTCTGTTCCCACTGGTTCTGATTTAATTGGTTGGGAATGAGGCCAGGATACCTGAATTTTATAAAAGTTCTTCAGGAGATTCTAAGTTATACTTAGGTTCAAGAAGCACTTCCTTATACTCAATCTCCACCCGTCATCCAGAGAAACTCATGTAGTTTCTGTTCCACCTTCCATTAAAACCTTCAATGTTAAGATATTATCAAGATATTTTTATATAGATTGGGATGCCTATTAGGCTTGGTCACCACCAAAATGTAAGTCACTAAGTATCCTCTCCCTTACTCTTACTATTTCTCCATGGTTTCTCTCCACTAATCCATACCTGCTCCTACTTTGCCTTCCACCATGAGTAAAAGTTCCGTGAGGCCTCCCCAGAAGCAGATGCCGCCATGCTTCCTGTACAGCCTGCAGAGCCATGAGCCAATTAAACCTCTTTTCTTATAAATTACCCAGTCTCGGCCGGGCGCGGTGGCTCACGCTTGTAATCCCAGCACTTTGGGAGGCCGAGGCGGGCGGATCACGAGGTCAGGAGATTGAGACCACGATGAAACCCCATCTCTACTAAAAATACAAAAAAATTAGCCGGGCGTGGTGGCGGGCGCCTGTAGTCCCAGCTACTCGGAGAGGCTGAGGCAGGAGAATGGCGTGAACCTGGGAGGCGGAGCTTGCAGTGAGCCGAGATCGCGCCACTACACTCCAGTCTGGGCGACAGAGCGAGACTCTGTCTCAAAAAAATAAATAAACAAATAAATGAATTAAAAAAATAAAAATAAAAAATAAATAAATAAATTACCCAGTCTCAGGTATTTCTTTATGGCAATGCAAGAATGGACTGATACAGGTAATAAATCATTCATTGAAATAAAGTTACCATAGTGTTGGGGATACAGAAAAGAGCCAGCCCCTTAAGGAGCTCAAAGTCCTGAGATTACCCTTCCTTCATTGTGATTTAGTGCCACTTTTGAAGACAAAAAAGAAGCAAGAGTCTTATTTCATGAATATGTGGCAAATGTATGACTCATTACATTTATGGTTCCACTAAGTTTAAATTAGGAGGAAATTCCTAATAAGTACTTTTAAGCAAAAAAATAGTTGTGATCGATTGTAAAATTAGACACAAATTTTCTCATCTCTTTATGCATACCCTTTGCAATGTGAATTTGTGGTCTTCCCATCATGAGGTGAATTCTATTTCTCCACCCGGTGAATCTGGGCTTGGCCATGTGACTTGATTGGCCAATGGGACATTATTAGCAAATAAATGCACTGCAAGTAGAGGCTTGAAAGGTGCTTGTGCATTGTTGGGGCTTGCTGTCTTGCTGCTCTTCGAGCCTTGAGATAACCATGTGAATGAGCCTCTGGATGAAGAGAGACACAGGGTCATGCCATCCCTGTTACTCCAACTAACAAACACCAGCCACCAAACCTAAGTCGGAGGCTCTGTTAGCCCATCCAACTCCAGCTGAACCACCAGCTACCCTATAGATGTGTGAGTGAGCCAGCAGCCAGCAGCTGTGCAGGCCCAGACCAAAAGAACTACCCATCGGAAAGTAGGTGTTGGATTCTTTCCAATCCACAGAACCAAGGACAATAATACATGCTTTAAGTCACTACGTTTTGGGGTGCATTGTTACACAGCAAAAGCTAACTGATACTATAGAATTTTTAGTTATCTTAAAATTTTTTAAAATTTAATTTAACCTGCTGCAACTACTGGATTAGGATGAGTTCAGAAAGTAAAAATAGAGTCTTAAAATGTAACATTTCTCACAGCTGGCTGTCAGTTCTATTGAATTTTTACCTAAGGATTTAAATGAATTAGTTGACAGAGATCTTTATTTTTTATTGTCTCTGGTGCACAGCATGCAGTTGAAGTTGGGTGAGGGGTAAAATTTTCGGTTAGTAGCTGGATGAAAGATCAGCCGATTCTCCCAGCTTTTAGTCTTGCTCTGCCTAGTACACTATCAGTCAGCGTTTGCTTAAGGAGTGATTGGTATTTACTGCCTTTCAGTTCAACAACAGGCTACTTTTTAAATATAAAAATTACCACTCTGATTTCTATCCACCATCTACTCATCACTCAGTCACTCATTCCTACTATGCAATGGCTCCAGGGGATATATCCTAGGAAGCCATAATTATAATCCTTGGCTGTACATCCATTGGATGCAGCAGTTGTCTCTGTGCTGTCTCTCTCTCACCTGCCACTCCTCAACCCACTGTAATCTGGTTTCTGCTCTCCCATGCTAACGAAACCTTCTCACCAAGGCCACAAAGAACTTGGTATTGCTAAATCCAATGGATACTTCTCAATTTCTATTTTAACCTCTTAGCAGCATGTGACATTGTTGATCACTCCCTTCTTGAAGAACGTTCCTCCCTTTGCTTCTGCTATACCACTGTCTTCTGCTCTTCTTCCTGTTACTCTGACCATTCTACAGTGTCTGTTGAGGGCTATTTTGTATCTCCCCATCTTTAAATATTGGTGTTCCTTCAGCTTAGGTCCTGTGTCTTTTCCTCTTCTTCCTCTACACACTCTTCCTGGGCAATCTCCTCCCTTGCATACCTTTGATTATCTTGTATGTATTCATCTCTTCCAAAGCAATGTCTCCAATTGAAGTCACTCTCCTGACCATCAGAAATCCAGCCATCTACTGAAAAACATCTCTTGGATATCTCTCAGGCACCTACCTCAATCTCAATATGTCCAAAACTGAAGACTGAAACCTCCGCTTCCCCCACCTGCACACTGCTTTTTGCTCCCTCAGCTCTTTTTGTATCCCATCTGCAGTGTCTGACATGGCTGTTTACCTAGTTACCCAAGAGAGAAACCCAGGCATCATCCTTGAGTTCTTCTATCTCCAGTTCATTCGTATGTCCCACCAGTTCTACCCCCACGAATAGTTCTTGTTTAAATCCAGTTCTCCTCATCTGCACAGCCACATTACCATGTTACCCAGCCCTGAGCCATCCTCTTCTCTTGCCTAGATTATGAAGCAGCTTTGTAACTAGAGCGCTTGCCCCGTCCCTGCCACTTCCCCTCCATTTTCCACACAGCTGTCAGAAAGACCTTAGAATGCAAACCTGGTTATGAACGTCCCTTCTGTTAAAACTCTTTAATTTCTTACCACTTCCCTTTGTATAAACACCCATACAGTTCATAATTTAAATTAGGGGAATGATTCATAATGTGCCTAACTCTCCAATCTGATTTCTTCCAAACTTTGTCATCTAGCCAACCTAATTTCTTTTGGTTCATCAGTGTTCTCTTCACCTCTCAGCATTTGAATATGTAGTTCCTTTTGTCTGGAATACTCTTCTCCCCTCCCTCCCCTATTTGGCTTGACTAACTCTAGTTATTCTTTCAGGGTCCAGATTACATGATCCATTCTCTGAGAAGCTTTCTCTGATGTCTCAGGTCTGGAAACACACCCCTTCCAGCACCTCCAGGGATTTCCTCCATTAGCGTTTTCTGAAATGTGTGCTTTTCTCCGGGAGGAGACCACATGGGATTTTCCCAACTTTAAAGCTCCAGCAACTACCACTGGCCCCGGCACACATCGCCGGTTGTTGTGCTGAATTTAATTAAATGTTAGGATTGTTTTTTCTTTCTCTCTTTTTCCTTCCTTCCTTCCTTCCTTCCTTCCTTCCTTCCTTCCTTCCTCTCTCTCTCTCTCTTTCTTTCTTTTCTCTCCCTCTCTCTTTCTTTTTCTTTTTTCTTTTTTTTTTAGACAGGGGTCTCATTCTGTTGCCCAGGCTGGAATGCAATGGCATGATCCTGGCTTACTGCAATCTCCCCCAAAGACCAAATCTCCCAGGCTCAAACGATCCTCCCACCTCAGTCTCCCAAGTAGCTGGGACTACAGGTGCGTGCCACCACCCCCGGCTAATTTTTGTATGTTTTGTGGAGATGGAGTTTCACCATGTTGCACAGGCTGATCTTGAACTCCTGAGCTCAAGTGATCCCCTCACCTCGGCCTCCCAAATGCTGGGATTACAGGCATAAGCCATGGCGCCCAGCCAGAGTTGTTTTCAAGTTACCTATTTCTTGTAGCAAATTAATCTGAACATTTCACTAATGAAATTATTGTATGTGTTCTTCAGTCTAATTATATATTTAGACTGTCACAATATTTTAGATAATAATGTTATTTTTCGTTATTGTGGTAATTGTGATTGGCTTTTATTCCTCCAAAGTAATTACTTTTTGTTTTAAAATATTTTCTCTCTTTGATGTATCTAGATTATGTCAATATGGCTGTCTTAAATGGCCACACTAGAAAAAAATTAAAAAGGAGCCAGGTCAGTGGCACACACTTGTAGTCCCAGCTACTTGGGAGGCTGAGAGGGGAGGATCACTTAAGCCCAGGAATTCAAGTTCCAGCCTGGGCAACATGGCAAGACCTCATCTTGAAAAGAGAAAAGAAAAGAAAAAAAAGAAACAGGCCAGGTGAAATTAGTTTTAACAGTATATTTTATTTAACCCAATATATCCAAATTATTATGATTTCTTCGTATAATTATGTAAAAATTAATGAGAGATTTTACTTTTTTTTCTTACTAAGTCTTTGAAATCTGATGTGTAATTTACACTTTCAGTCCACCTCATCTTGGACTAATCATTTTCAAGTGCTTAGCCACACGTGGCTAGTGGCTGTCATATCGGACAGGGCAGCACTATACTCTTCTCAATTCTCAAGTATTCTAATCACACAGTTTTCTTCTCTATCTTTCTCCTTCTCCATTTCAGAGAATGCGTGCTCCCAAATCATGTGTCTCTAAGCTAAGGCCCAGCTTTTCAAAACTGAAATGTCAAACATTTGATTCCATTGTTATTTTCACTTTGCCAGGTGTTACCTGCTCTGAAGCTTTAAAGAACAATGCCCTGGATGACTTAATCTGAAAGGGCAAGGAGAGCATGGAAATGTGAGTGGGTGCATGTGAAACTGTGTTTAAAAATATTATCCAGCCACACCTGTAGTAATTTCTAGAGCTTAATTTCCCCATTTACTTTCAAGAGCCCAATTTCTCCATTTACTTTCTAGAGCTCAATATCTACCTTATAGTGTGTAGCAATCATGTAAATAGCACAAAATGCTTTGTTTTCTTTAGAGTTTTAGTTTTGAATTGTCTATGTTGAAACTCAAATGTTTGTTTTCTAAATTTTTGTACAGTCTTGAAAATATTTTTCCAGTCTGCCAAAGTTTTTAATCTCCACGTTTGCTTGGCATGTTTCACCCCAAACTGTCTAGCATGCACTGCAAAATTATAATTTTGTAAAATAAAAGATCACAGTTGCAACTGTTTGGTGACTCCTCATGGTTTACAGTTTTATTTTTTTTTTACTCTGAAAAGTACATATTTATTTTTAGTATTTTTCCTTTTTTAATCTCAAAAAGATAATTAAAATCAGGAGGACCACTTGTGAAAATCTCTATGTGTAGATATTGCTAATATTCTGGACCCAGGAAAAAGATGGGGTGAGGGCATTTCTCTATAGTCAATTTTTTTTTTTTTTTTTTGAGACAGAGTCTCACTCTGTCACCCAGGCTGGATTGCAGTGGTGCCATCTCAGCTCACTGCTACCTTCACCTCCCGGGTTCAAACAATTCTCCTGCCTCAGCCTCCCAAGTAGCTGGGACTACAGGCATGCGCCACCATGCCTGGCTAAGTTTTTTGTATTTTTAGTAGAGATGTGGTTTCACCATGTTGATCAGGTGGGTCTCCAACTCCTGACCTCAGGTGATCCTCCCGCCTCGGCTTCCAAAGTGCTTGGATTACAGGTGTGAGCCACCATGCCCGGCCGAGAGTCAAATGTTTTTTAATGTTTACTAGGTACTGCATGGCAGTCAGGCCCACAGAAGATGAGGGTACAATTTGAGAGGCACATGAGGGCTAGAAACAAGAGCATGTGTGAACTGTATGAATAAGTGTTTGTGATTGGTGGGTATATGGGGCACCTTTTACATTTCACTTGGCATCAACAGGTGCAGATATGACCTGGTAATGCCTCAGATGCACTGCATATCTCACGCTGTTCTGTTACTTTTTCTGTTCTTGCTGTGTGGATGTCCTCAGAAACCCACTGAGACATTGTGACAGATGCACACACTTGAAGCCCAAGAGAATAACACTCCAGGGGGCAATCTGACCTGGGGGATGGGAGCCAGGGTATAATATGAATGTGTATTATACATATCTCCTTCCTCTATGCTTCAGAAGGATAATTCTCAGTGGCATTTTACACAGTTCCTCAGAGCTCCCTGATTGCCTGCAGCAGTGACTATCTTGATTATGTATCCGGGGATTGGCTCTTTCCCCAAGTTCCCTCATCTGTTCCTTGGGATCCCTTCCCCAAATAAACTGACTACAAGCAAACCTTTGTCTCAGGCTCTGCCTTTGGAGGGATCCTGCGCTCATATAATGGCACAGAGCAATGAGTGAAAGGAAAGAACCTGGTGTGTCTCCAAGATTTGGTTTAAACAGCTTGGTAGTCAGTGGACTTAGAGATGAGACATCAAGGAATAAGAGTCGTGGCAGAATATGAGAGTGGGGAGATGATGAGTTTGGTTTTATGCCTGTTAAATTGGAGAGGCCTGTGGGACAAACAGATGGATATTTAATAGGCAGTTGAAAATTATGACCCTGGAACTCAAGAGAGAGGTCAAGGCTCAGGGAAGATTACAAGTTATTTGCATATGGGTGGCAGATAAAGTCTTGCTTACGGAGAAGTTCACCTTGGGAGAGTGTGTATAATGAGAGGGGAGGAGCACTAAGGACAGAACGCTGGGGGAATAGCATTATTAAATCACACCAAGAAAGAGGAGCCCACAAAGTGATGAAAATAAACCACAGGAGGAGAACCCTGGACAACTGGGATCCCAGAAGGCAAAGGATAGTTGTTGAAGGAGGGAATGTCCAACGGTGAAAAAATCATGGAGAGGTCAAGTAAAACATGGTGATTTTTACCTTAGAAAGTGCACATTGAGTGTTATGTACTGCAAGTGTGATCACAGTGGGGTGAGGAGTGAATGCGAAATGAGAAACAGGGGGCAGCAAATGTACACTACTCTTTAAAGTGGCTTAGATGTGAGTGAAATGAGAAAGATATGGAATTACTTGAAGGGACTAAGATGTCAAGAAGGTTTTTTTAAATATAGAAAATATATAAAGATATTTTATGTTGAAGTCTGGATCTAAAATAAGCAAATATTACAGAATTTGCATTCAGGAGAATGATGAAATCCCTACTGTTAGTTAGATCTATTACTATTCCTTTACTTACAGGAGTTAATCTATACCTGGCAAAGCCATGTGTAAAATTTTCCCATTATGGAGTTTTTATTTTAGAATCCCAATTTAGAACACCTCTCACTGCCCCATACCAAAGCAAAATTTCATTTTTCTCTGGTTCCTGGTTAACATCTTTTCCTTCAAGTACTTGTTTATCAATATCTGATGCTCTTTGGTGGTTAGACACTCCCTTTTTTCAGCCTTTCTGCCCTGCCTTCACTGAAGGGAGAAGACTGAAAGATCCACATGTGTGTCAACTGCTCCTTTCCTGAGGGCTTCTCAGCACTTACAACTTTCTGTTTGTCACACTATGAGCCAGTGTAGGGGCCCACATATAATAGGCACTTTTTTTTTTTTTTTTTTGAGAGAGAGTTGGGCACTGTTGCCCAGGCTGGAGTACAGTGCCGTGATCTGAGCTCACTGCAACCTCTGCTTCCCAGATTCAAGTGATTTTCCCCCCTCAACCTCCCAAGTAGCTGGGTTTACAGGCGTATTACACCAAGCCCAGCTAATTTTTTCTTTTTTTAGTAGAGACGGGGTTTCATGATGTTGGCCAGGCTGGTCTCAAACTCCTGACCTCAGGTGATCCACCCACCTCAGCCTCTCAAAGTGCTGGGATTACAGGCATGAGCCACTGCGCTGGCCTGCACTTTAATATTTTGAATGGATAAGTGAATGACTGTAACCAGAAGTAGTTGAGAAAGTTGTAAAAGAGAAGTTTCTGCTGTTACCTATAGATTCACTTCGCTGCCCAATTTATTAAATCCTGGATATGTTTATAGGCTATTTTAGCTACAGATTTCATTCTCTTTCAATAGTTCCCCAAATTGGAAAACATTAAATAATGAGACCAAATACTCCACAACAGAGGGAAGACAAGAAGAAACTGAACTGCTGCATCATTCAACTTCATCTTTGTGACATTTTCTTGCTGACAATCACAACAAAATTTAAAGCATTCATAATTCTGATTTTAAGTTCTATTTTGCATGGTGTTAAGAAGAGTAGATTTCCAATAACCCCTGCTACTTTTCAGGGGTTATTCAAAATTGGGTAATAAATATCCCAACTGTACATCTGTTAAGTAGTAAAATTATGTATGAGCTATATGAAG